>NW_026533254.1:15766777-15812567 GCF_026225885.1 Hylaeus anthracinus
ACACTAAAATACATTTTCGAGTCTAATAAGAATACGTATGACTCCTCAGGTCCTGAGACTCCACACTTTTTCCTTTTTTTAATCAAGCTACCTAACCTAATCTAGTTTACTAATTTGTGGTTACTGTTGAAACAACGCTTTAATTATAGATCGTCTTCTTTTCCGATCGCAAAGTGCCTCGAAAGTTGACGCAATTCACTAGATTGTCTGTTAATCGCGAAATGAGTATTTGAAGGTTATGTTACAACATGCAAACGCGTTGATTATGATTGAATTACTTGTAATCGGATTGGTGAGATCCTTCCAAAGAAAATGAGTCCAAACACGACTATGTTCGGAGCATTTTTAGTTGCATGTTAATAAAAAGAATTCCCAATTCTGTGTATAATTAAAAATAGTCCGAACGAGGATGTCTCATCAACCCATCGATGACTCTCTCATTACGACATCGCAAAAACGATAAATTTTCCTAAACCATTATCTTTCGAATAAACTGGTTTCCTCGATATAAGAACCCAGTGGCGTTATATCGAGGATTCGCTATATCTCTTTATATAACTTCGAAAAACACTAAACTACTGGATCTTTAGAATCACCGGAATTTCAAAAATTTTCCTTGCTAACTACCGCTACTTTGTTTACTTTTATTTACTTAGGAACGAAGGCACCATCTATCCGTGTACGCCGACACTTCGTACATCGATAGTGCAAACACATTCGAACACATTCGAACAATAAATTGTGTCCCTGCCACCGTCAGGAAACGTCGAATTATCGTGGCAGATATACGAGAGACTGTGCAGTGAATGTAATACCAATTTTCGTTCAATGTTTACATTCCACTTTCCCAGACGAAAGGTGAACCGTTACGTTGCCGCATCGCGACCTTCTTCGCTCGATATCGAAAGTGCAAAATGTTGTTTTTTTTTCATCGTTTCCCGAACGTGGCTCGCGCAGCTGGCCTTTGTCCAACTGGCCGTCATTTGTTTTCACCCGACACCGACGACTTTGCCCATTTGCGAAACGGTAAGAAAGATCGTGTGTTGACCTCTGGCGATAAATCAACGTCGAGTCTCTGGAGTTCATCTGTATCGTTTCGCGGAAAAAAATCTATTTGTTTTCAATTTTTCTCGGCTGAAAAACAACGTTACTAAAATAGTAACTAAAACTCGGTCGTTTTTCTAGAGTAAAAAAATCATACGAGTTTTCGTTGATTTTCCTCCCGGTGCGTGGAATCAATTCAAATATCATTCGAACTTTTTCTTAATAAATAATTAATTGAAGACGAAGTATCAAAGAAAATAAGTATTAAGACAAACATTAAGTAGGAATTTTTCACGAGTGTTAATCTGGCAGACGTGTCAATATTTCACGCCTATATTTGCGTGTCATGAATGGAATATATTAAAATCGACAATCGGATTATAATCCGTCGAAAATATTTCGTCTCCAAGAAAGCTAAGAGAACAATGCGACCCCCTCTTCGATATAATTGCACACTTGTTACGACACGAACTATCGAACAATGTGGAACTTGGAGAAACACTGTCCACGGTATACCGTTGCGTTTTATCGCAACTGCAAAGACGTTCTCGGTTTAGTTTTAACCCTAAACTCCTCAACCTTTGACATACAAAAAACTTCGCGCGATAAAGATCCCTTATTATCAGAATCTCGAACCACGAGTGGTCGATCTACGTTTAAGGTTACAGCCAGTGGTGTAGCTACTACTTCTAAGCCCTGGTGTGTCGAACCAATAAAAATTGCAAAGTAAAAGTAATTAGAAATTAACCGATACAATGTTCTAAATTCGATTGTCCCAACATCTGGGTCCAATATCGTCCATATCGAGTCGGGAGACTTCGTATACGACACGTACTCTTAGCTACGCCACTGTTTATGGGGGTTTCCTCATAAAAACTCCTAAACCACAAAGCGCCACGAGATATACAGAAGCATATTCGAGGTTCGAACATTTTCACGCAATCGTGAGATCGGAGATCGAAAACCGTATCACCCATAGAAGCAAGAATTCACCAAGAGTTTAACTGCGCCTTGGTGAATTGTGCGTCACTTTCGATTCTCCGATTCCCCCATAGCAGACGACCCGCACCGCAAAACCTAAAGGTAGTCTGCTAGGGTTTGAAAAACGGCGCGCGAAACGTCGCATGCACCTATCCGCGTGTATTTCGGCGAGCCGCAATGAATGATAAAAAGCGTTTCGACTCACCATTTGATGCATATAGAGACTCCGCTTGTTTCCGTGGTACACCTGAAGTTGAACGGTCTCGAATCGTTGTTTTTTCTTCAAGTGGGAATGAGAACGTCTCACAACCGATACCACCACAGATGGGCCCATCCGGCCATCTTGCCGAGTACCAAAACGTGTACTACACTGCGCTGGCGTATTTTGCTACTTACCCCTCTCTCTCGACACTTTGTACTCAGTATCTAACATGTAACTGGTCGCAACAGTCTCTGTCTCCTTCTAGTCCATTCCTGGAGAGCATTCTATCTCTGCCTTTCTTCCATCAATTGCAGTGACGAATCCCTGACGACGCTACGAATGCTTGGTAATGCAGGGATCCCTATTTTTTTGATACCAGTGGCGCCATCGGTGGAGATACGCCCAAGCTTCTAGTGAAAATAATTTCCAATATTACTGCTAGATGGCGCGTTGTTTATTTCAGTGGCGCCATCGGTGGGAAAATGCCCAAGTTCGTGGTAAAGAATAGTTCTCCCTGTTCTGCTAGATGGCGACATTAACTAGAGTTGATAAATTTTTCCTCATTAAATAACTATTCATAAAAATTATAAATTTGATATATCAGGACATGCTCCCTCTCGTGAAGGAATCGTAATAAATTTGTAATAATTTTTATGAAGATATCAGTGACGCCATCTTACAGAAATAGTGAGAATTATTATCATTACAAGCTTGGGAGTTTTCCCACCGATGGCGCCACTAGTACAAAAAAATCATAAACAAACAAACAATTTGCTTTGATGAGATAAATTAACAATCACGACATTCAACAATACAAAAATGATCAAAGACACTAACAAGGTGTTAAAGATTGTATAAAACTTTTTATTCAATACTGACAGCATTGTTGGAAAGGCAAATTTTGATAATATAATATTTACATAACATACTTCTAGGACATATATACATTCAATTATATTTACAACTTTTATGGCGATGAATGAAATAAATAAATTAACTACTGCTAAACCAGTCGGAGCCCATCGCCCCGAAGAATGCAGCTGCTCCAGATTTGATCGTGGCTCCAGCAGAATCGCTTTTCGTGTTTTCTTTGTTGCTCACTTTTTTCCGCTACAATGTAAAAATAAGTGTCTTTAACACATGAAATACTATAAAATCGACGTCATATTTAACCACTCAATCTGTCTTATCGCGTACAATTCAAAATACGATAATCAAATGCCATTGAACAATTACATATGTAACACACAAGCAACGTAAAATTACTTCGAGTATTAAAAAATTAGTCTGTTTTTTTGTGAAAAAAGAACGCGACATGCAATATCGTTTTCTTACCGCAATCGAATGCTCGATCTATCTTATGCTCAGGCAATCTAAGAGTACAGACGCATTTATACATATAAAATAAATTTATATAAGCGTATGATAGAGATGATCGTACGAAATGATTTATTCAAATAAAGTTTCAAGAATGCATGATGGGAAGTAAGAAATTTGCAAACTTTTACGTATCTACCTGTGCTTTTTCTGGAAGCGTTACACACACCAGAGGCAAACTTCTAGCTGGAGCTGTTACAGTCAAAGGTGGAAACCATGGTGCACCAGTGCACAACGCCAGAACCGAAGGTAAATCTGATTTCACCCCATCGCTATTATTATATTCGCTTCGTGCGCCCAAAATTGAATGAAGCTGTTCCAAGTGGGGCACCAGGTTCCCTAAAATAAGCTAGGAAACAAGCACAAGTTGAAGTACGATTGTCCTGTAATTAACTATTTTACAGTTCTTTGAAAGCTCACCAGAGATCTCTGGACGCTTTTCTTTACATTAGTATGGATGAACGGATTGAAGACATCGTAATCGAAGGGATCTATTTTAGACAATACACTGTCGCAAGCCTTCGTGGACAAATCACACAAAGTTTTATTCTCTCGCGGTACCATGAGCAAAGTGCAATATTTGATATCGAACAGTACTTGGAAGGCTTGCTTCTGAGAGAGATTTGCATTGCTCGATGCACTCACATAGTAATTCAATAATTCTACTGTAACATCCTCTATGATTTCATAGAGCACTTTCCTGCAACCAAAATCATATGTACCAGTGATGGAAAGACTACGAGTACCGATACATTTATTTCAAATATAATTTCTAACTTACTTTGGAAGCGTGTGAGGTATAATTTTATTTAAATCTTTACTAATCGCAGTCAAAAATTTTTGCAGTTGTATGGACGGTTGATACGGCACTAGGATTTCAGATTTAATTCTTTTGCCCTCCCCAGACTCTTCCTCGATGGTCACTTTCTCCCATTCAGAGACAAGTAAGTGTATTCGAAAACCGTCGAGCGGTTCTTTGGACAAATACTTCTGTTTGTGTTGACTCACTCTAGTTTTGTACAAGCTAGCCCAAACCGTCCACACGAAAATGCTCGATTCCTTCAGCTTGTCGCAGATGGATTGCCATTTCATGTTCGTGATGGTTAATCCAGACACCTTCGAAAGCGTAAAACACTTGTTTAGATTAGAGCTCAACGTCGTCAATGCCAAAAGGAATCTTGCCATCACGATAGTATTTATGTCGCGCTGACCATGTTCGGGTTTGCTATTAACGCATGTAGTTTTCACGAAGTTTATGAGATCTTCTATCATATCCGTGCTGATCGTTTGTAAATGTTCCTGGATCTCCACGCGATCCGAGAATGTATCGGAGATCAAAGATATATTCGTGGATAACAGATTCTCCTTTATGGACATCACGCGCTCGGTCTCGTACAAGTATTGTTCAAGGTCCGAAAGCAGCGCGTGTAAACTCGAATCGAAGTTCTCGCATAACTTGAGAATGTTAGGTGAATATCCTTTAGTTTTCATCAATAAAGATCTCCTATTGTCCAGTCCACCATTCTTGGTGAGCTTGTGAGGAATATCGCTCGGTGAATCTTTCCAAACGAACCATCGCAAATCGTGCTCTGGATATTCGAATTTATCGTGAACTATTTTGTTCAACAACTCTGCTATATCAGACTTTAACGCAGCAACAGTTTCCAGCCATTTGTCATTTATAATACCTGAAAATATATTAAATGATTTCTTAATAAAAAATAAAGAAACATGATTTATATAATCTATATTCACGTTACGTACTTTTCGCCCTTTGAGATATAATAGGTTGAAAGAATTCCACCCAGAACGTTATCCTTGGAAGGGAAAGTTCTTCCCAAATTGAATTCCAATTTTCAGGTAGATTGATACTAACAGCCTCCTCGCGAACGTAGTATAAACCTTTTATGGATACTATTAGATTTAAAAGTTTCGTGACCTCGCGATTGCAAAATTCAGCAACCCAATGGAGCCAAGATTTAATACTTTCTTGAAGGTCTGGTAAAAGCAAATTTTTCGGGGTATCTTGAACGAAAGGTTTATGCTGTTTCGTTACCGATGGAAGAAATTCCTGCAGTAATTCTTGGTTGAAGTCTAACTGAGAAACCATAGAATACGCGTCTTGATCCTGAATTTTTGTTATATACTGTAAAACGAGTCCTCCTGATTTATCTGTGGTATCTGTACATTTGTTTAACATTCATTATTTGTTATAATACAGATCATGTATTCGTATTAATATAGTAATAAATAAATGTATATCTACTTACTCATGAAGCAAGAATAAATTAAATTGACCATTTGAATTAATATTTCGATGCATAATTTTATTTTATTTTTAACACTGCTGTCATTCTCATCCATTATAACAGATGTAATAGCTTGATTGCGCATGCATATTAACATTTGTAACAAACTTGAGAACGACGACCCATTTAATAACACAAGAGCTGCCAAAGAATTTGCTACACTCTGAAATAAAAATAACATCATCGATATTGCAATATATAATACTTATTTCTAAATTAATACCAACCTCTGCAGATACATTCAACGATTGCAATATATTATTACATTCGTTAAATATAATATTTTTAAACTGGCTAATAACATCCCACTGTTTGGAAACAATTTGATATTTTTTTAATAGGTCTACACTTCCTACTTCGAATAGCAAACTGTAATTTATATGCTGTGCTACTAAATACAACTGTGTGGCAAATAATAAATTCTTGCTTTCAATGCTGGACCAAATATATTGCGGTATATCCATTAAGATTTTTATTTGAATAATAACAGAGTCTTGAATTCCTTCAATCTTTCTGTAAGATAATAGATGTTAAAGAAAAACAAGTTAATGAATATTGGTCAAAAGAAAAGCTATAGAAATACCTATCATTTTCATTCTTAACAGGTTCTATTTTAAAACCAATAAGATATTTTTTCTGCAGTTCTCGAAATTTTTCTTCAATGTTAATAATCCTTGAAATAACACGTTCTGAAGTTATTTTCATGTTCCCAATTGTGTCGGCTGCCAATATTAGGTCTCGATACCTTTCACTGAAAGCATTTAATCGGTCATCAAAAGTATTCATATAGCTCATTAAAAATCTTGTTACATTAGCAATAATTTACTAACGTCCCACGAGTATAAGAACGTTAAAACAGACGAATGACAATAGACAGAAATAATGCAATAAATCATTTTAAGCGACTGAAATGAACTTTACCCAACTAAAGTTCTAAGCTCGATTTTCTTTCTGTCACTTTCATGTTGAATTTTCTTTTGAATACCCTCGATCTCTTTAATAGTGAAATCCTCAAACAGTTTGTTAATATCTAATTCCAAATAATTCGTTGTCATCTTTCTGACAATCTTGCGTCCACGTATCTCAAGTCTGATGTGTTCCCAGGTTCCCACCACGTAGTACAAAAATCAACACAAACTTATCTCGCAATATTACCAACTGTGCTCGACAGAGAGTTGATGGTTGACGATTTCTGGTTGGTAGAGATCGCTAGGGTACTCTTCCACGATTCTCAAATGATAAAATATTATATTTTTGTGGACTCGTGATCAACTTTTTGTTGCAATAAGTACAATACAAAAGTAATATATTTAGCACATATGAATTAAGAGTTTGTTTAGAGTTTGTTGCAGGTTTAGGTTAGAGAAGAAAGAAGAGAAAAAATAAGTAATATATATTAATAATATACTCTTCATGCTAAATCAAATGGGACATGTAATGTAATTATTTCGTTCTACACGGGTTTACAGGAGATTTTTATTAATTTTTAGTAAAATATTGCCAATGGCGCCATCTATCAGCAATAGTGGGAACTATCTTCACTACAAGCTTGGGCCTTCTACCACTGATGGCGCCACGGGTACTATCCAAATAAAAAACAACCGCAATCAAAACTCAACCAAATCTTCCTCAAAAACTCAATTTTCTGTGAGTCTAACAAGTTCCTAAAACCTTCATAAACCATTTTAGTCAACCTCATTTTGTTTGAAAATTCGCAAAGGTCGAGAGCCCATCGCTACTGGCGAACACGCAATCGCGGTTGCACGTCACCTCGCGTCGCGACGTCGAACCACGGGACGAGCACGCGAGACGCCATATTGAGCGAATGTTGATTGAATGCGGTTTAGGTGTTTACGCGGTTCGGAGTAAAACCCGTGGAAAAACGTTTCGATTGCCGTACAGCCCGTTCAGAGTACTCGCGTACGATCCACTTGGTGTGCCAGTTGCACCACGCGGTGATAGAATGAGCGGCAGCGACGTCGGGGACGGTCAATGCAACAGGACGAGTGAAAGCAACGTAGCAGCGATGGGTGACGTTCTCGCTAAGAAACACGCAGACGATGCACCTCGCGATGGCTGCACCGACGCTGACGGCGATCCCACGCGACAGGACGTGGATCCTGTCGACGATTACGGGGACGACGCTGTCAGGTCGCCTGTCGTCGCGGACGCCGTTCCTGTCGCGGTATGGTTCCCCGCTTCCAACGACCCATGAAACTTACCCTCGCTGATATCGATTACAAACGATTGATATCTTCTCAATGGAGCCACCACTGGATCGATATTGAATTTATATTATTTAACCATTCGATCTGAATTTTTTTATATAAATGACAATTCAACGAATTGTACAGTAATTATTTTCCGTGCACGTCGTGTACAGTCTAAGTTCGATGCGTTAATTCGATTGTAATGCAGAAAAAAATAAAGGGAATTAATATACAGTAGCAATAATGGCATAGGAAGGCATTTAGGTGATCATTTGAAATCAATGCGAGGATAAATACACTTTGCAATTCTTTGTACAAACCGTATTCATCTTCACCTTGGGAAAATTATATCGTGTACATCACTGTACTTTCAGAACATGACTTTGGATGAAAGCACGATTAATGCGTTTATCAAGGGTGCAAGAGATCCAGAGATCATCGAGCACAGTCCATTGAGGACAAGCTTGGAGACTGTTGTAGATAATTCGAGCAGTAGCTTGAGTATAGATAGTCCTTCCAGAGGGAAGGAGGCATGTTCCTGTGATACATTCAAAGCAAAAAGGTAATTAAAGTTGCTTTTAAACAATGATAAAGAAGCATTAGTGGAGGATGGATTCTCAGACTAAAAGGATTTGATATACTCGTGTCTCAATGGGATTGATTATTATTATTGCAGAGAGCTGTTTAGAGAAGAGCTGCAGAAGGCCATGAAGTTTCAGAACCTGTGGACTGAACTGAGACAACACATACGAACCTCTTTCAATGCTGCATTGGAAGCCACCCATACATCAGGGAGCTTACAATTGCAGCAGAGCGTGCTTTCTGTAGATAACATGCACGACATTGTTCTACAGTGAGTTCAATCTCATTCGTTGACGTCATTCTGCGCGATTTGAAGTAAAGCAGACATGATTGTAGTACTTCTTTTCAGACTGTGTAAGAGGGATCCTCGTCAGTTGTTTATGAGGCTAGTGAGTCAGGCACAGGAATTCGTTGTAGAAGTAAAAGTTCGTTTGTTAGCTCTTCTACACGATCGTAGTGTAAATAACTTAGCAGAAATTTTTCTTACAGGTACCATAAATGTATATTCTTTGAACAAATTAATTTTATTCGATTGCTACATATGTTCAGTTCATGTATTCTATGCGTAGGTCTTTTAGATGATTACGACGCGTTGATATCGACGGCTTCGCAAATATCTGAATTAGTAAAACCTTTGAAGGATCATCTGTGCAAGTTTAATTTGTCGTGGGATTGTTTCATTAAAAAGTTATATCAGATTTATGTATACGACGACCCGTTGGTACAAAACAATTTGCCGCCGTTCATTGGACAGGTAAATTGATATTGTAAACGCTGGTATTTTGATCGAGTGACAACTTCGGATACTTAAACACTGGGTGCTTTGGTTCCGTAGTTGAGGAAACTCTTGCCATTGAAAGGCTCTGAATACCAAGGCCTCGTTCATCGATATTTGTCGTTTGACGACGAGATGACGGTAATCGGAGACCTGTGGCCAGAGACTGAGCCATGGATGGATAAGTACAAGTAAGCGATAACAGCGCGAAGTACCCAGAATAGAACCTAGAATAGACAATAAAATAATTAATCATGGAATATTCATTCGAATAAACGTTTCATCTATTTATAAGTGCGGCGTAATTTCAGTGCAGAACAAGCAGTTCGAATGACCAGGCTCAGGCAAATAAGGGAGGCGTGGGAATTGTTTACAGCGACTAGGAAACTTATGGAGCAGCGTATGTTGAACAAGTCGCCCGATAGTGGAAAGTATGTTGACATAAAACCGTGAAGTACAATGAAAAACAAAGTTTCCACAGAAATCCAAGGTTACAGCGATTGCTCTTTATTTTAGCGAATTGCAAGAAGTCGACGGTCAACTTTCGACGCTTGCGTCACAAGCAAAAGTTGGTATATGTGGAATGGATAGTAGGCCTTTAAGTCCAACGCCAGATTTTAGTTTGGATTCGCTCAATATGCCCCCGAGTATTGAGATAGTTCAAATATTGTTAGATGACTGGAATAAAGCTCAACATCAAAAGTTAGCCGACATAGCCGGCGTACTGACGGCTACAGATATTTATGCTAACGGCCAAGACGATCCTGACTTTTTCGATTACGCGCGCGCGACGTGTCATCTAGCTCAATTCGCGATTAGATCTGTCAGGTACGTCCAGTTCAATTAAATTCTTTGATATGTATGTTAATTCGCGCACGTTTTTTTATTGAAGGGCTCATAACGAAGGTGGGTGTTTGGAAAACAACGCGGAGGAAGGGAAAAGCTGCGAATGTCACATGTGTATAGGACCCGCGGTGTCTCCAACCGTAAGAATTTCGATAGCAATCCATCTTCTTCTGTTTAGTATATCATCGATTAACAGGCTTAATTTTCAGGTCAATAAAAGTGATACAGACAATATAGAATTACCATTAGAAAATCCTTTTCCACAGCTCACGAATGGTTTTTTAGGTGAGTGCAGCGATCGAGCTTATTTGTAATACTACAGAGGTTCAATAAAGATAATGCTATCTTATTTTTCGAACTCCGCTTTCAGAAGACACGGCCAATTGTTCCGCGACACAGGTGAAGAAAAAAGTGGAGGAGGTGGAAACGGTGGAAGCGGAAAGCGACGGAAAGGAGGTGAAGAACGTACAAGAGGATACCGATTTGAGAACGTCCGAACCACAACCGTGTTCATGCGTGTATCAGCACGCTAGGGAGATAACGGAGAGGAAGAGGGAGGTCCTGGAGAATCCTCCTTGTCCCTGTCTGTTGAACTCCAAACGGAAGTGGGATACTTGTCCCTGTTTGGCAAAATGTAACTATGGAAAGATTTAAATTTTATTTGCTATTACAATCAAATTCCCGTGGATATGTAAACTTTAATTATGTCATTAGCTGTACCTGATATGGTTGGATTGAATAATCATCCAAAGCCGGTATCACCTTCCGCCGTGAAGACTAACCAAGAATCAAATAAACCAGCAGTGAAAACTGGTTCTACGCAGTCTGCTCAAACACAGACGAGACATTCTACGACGCAGACGCAGAATACCACTCACAATCACGCAACACATCAAGGTAGTCCGCGATAAATCGTTCCGCTTTGAATTTGAAACCATACAAATTTGGACGATAATTACGTATCTTTGAACAGGTACCGCTCATCCTCCGCACACGCACGGACTTCTTCCAGATTTGGTGAAAAACACGGGTACTCCTCATAGACCTCACGCGCACACCAACCATTCGTCGCACGCGTGTCACAAGCAGGCCAATGTCGAGCACATCAAGCGAGTGTCGTGTAATGACCGTCAGTATTCATTCAACAGTGTGCGTTCCCTATCTCAGTGATGTTTATAATTGTACAAGTATCGTATTATGCCCTCAGTAAGTTCCGGAGACGGTGATTGTTCGGATTCTGGAAGCAGTCAAGAGGACTCTTGCTCGACCAGTAGTTCGGCACAAAGAGACTCAAGTAGGCATTGTGACTGTTGTTACTGTGAAGTGTTTGGGCATGGAGTTGTAAGTGGATTTTGTCATTGTTTTTTATTTTATACGATAAATCCTGGCGTTCGTCGCTTAAAAGCACCGTTTCTTCTTTCTTCCAGGCTTCTGTGGCGCCGGTTAGTCGAAACTATAATGAAATGAGGGAAAGGTTACGGCAGTTGTTGACTAAGAAAAAGGCGAAAAAGTGTAAAGCCGCGTGTAGTCCTTCGAAGAGCTCGTCGGAGTCCTTGTCGACGAATCCCAACACGGAAACGAAAGCGATAACGAATTCGGCGCCTAGATCGAACACTCCAGTCTCGACCACCTCCACGGTGCAACCTGATCAACGAGATCAGAGGGACTTGGAGGAATTGCTCGAATTCATCGAAGGGAACCAGAATGGGAAGAAGGATAATAATAAGAAGGCTGAGAAGAAGGCCAGACAGAAGCAACGGAAGGTTGGTAACCGCGATTTATTTCTGAACTACTTAACGATTAAACGTTTATAATTATCACGCGATATTAATTCGAATTTCCCTTGGTTACAGTTGGAGGAGAAGCTTAAAAGAGACAGACAAGAGGCGGAAAGACAGAAACTGATAGAGTTGCAAAAAAAGACGCCGGAAGTTACGATCACGGTCGTAGATCCGCAGAAACCCGTTCCTCAAAGATTGCTACCTCGGTGTAATCTACCCGAAGTATCTATTTTACCTACGTCACCGCCAGTAGCATTGCCGACTGTAAAGCAATTAAGTAATAAAAAGAAAGACAAGCAAGAAGTCTATAGCAATAGTAGTAACACTAGTAGCAGTAGCTGTAGCAGCAGTAGTAGTAGTACAAGTAGTAGTATAAACAGCAAAACGAAGACTGCACCTGTGAATACGAATCTAAAGAACAAAAGTATTAATATCAGTAAGCTCGAGAAAACGGCGGTGTCTAGCCAAACGAATAAGACGGTCGCCAAAAATGACAAAGTTGACGTTGGCAATAAAACGAACAAAACGCAGACCAGCAACAGCGCGAGCGGCAAGCAAAACACGAGCAATACCGCGGAGAAATCGCTGCCTGTTGATTCGACCGATAAGAAATTGACGAAGAAGGAGAGGAAGAAGCTGAAGAAACTGGAGGAGACGAAAGCGAAAGAGGTGAAGAAACCGGTTCAGGCGGAGACCCAGCCGCAAATCGTGACCATTAAGAGGGTCATGGAGTCGAACAGCACCGAGCCTACAGTCACGATCACGCTGAAAGGTCAAACACCAGCCGAGGATAAGGTTTTATTCACGCTGGTGAATGGACAGACTAAGGAGGTCGCTCTCCCGAAGATGGAAAACGAACAGAACCAGAACATCAGCGGGAAGAAGAAGAAGACCAAAGCAAATAACAATAACAATAATAACACAAATAACAACAACTCGTTGCAACAGGGAAACAAGTTGCAACAGACGAACAATTCGAAGCAACAGAGCCAGAATAAAATTTGCGATAACAAGAACGCGAAGCAGCAAACAAATAACGACAAGCCCAAAGGGAAACAAGTGGACGAGAAGAAGCTTCAGCAGCAGAGTATAACCGAGACGAAGACGAAATCCAAGAAGGATAAGAAGAACACGGAGAACAAGGAGAATGTGCTACAGCAAAACACAGTGAACAAAAACAAGAATCAACAACAGAGCGTGTCTAGCAAGAAACAGACTAAAATAAATACTCCTCCTCAGACACCGGTTTCTCAGAAGACGTCGCAGAACACGACGAACGAGAACCAGAAGAAATCGAAAGGGCAGCAACAGGATAAAAACGGTCAGTTGAATTCTGCTAAAAATAATAAAAGTATGAGTGCCAATACCGCGAGCAAGCAAACGAAGAGTGATAATCAGAAGACGCAGAGCAAGACGCCAGGTCAGATGACGATCAAACAAAGACCAGAGGTTCAACCAGCTTCCACGGAGCGAGTCAACTCGCCCCTGAGCAGTCAGTTCAAAGACATCAGCGCGAATTCCAAGATTAACATAGAGAACTTAAAGTTACCACCAGGTATCACGATAACGAAGGTTGACGCGCCAGCGAAACCTTTGCCTATAAGATCAGCACCGCTTCCCAAGCCTGTGAATCCTCCCAAGCAAACCACGATCATCGCTGCACCGATGAGTGGCGTTCAGTCGAGCTACGCGAGTCCTCAGGCGGGTGGAAACGTGATCGTTGTGGATACTGGGAAATTAAAGCAGGATCTCCTCCCTAAACCTGCGGAGAAGGGTAAGTATTGCGCATTAATGGAGAAAATCTTAATCAAATGACGAATCAGCCTAGTATTCTTTCTAATTACTTGTACCCTATTACAGACGTGCCTAAAGAAACGCCACAGACCCAAAGCACCACCAGCAAGAAAAAGAAGAAGAAGAACAAAAATGCACCGAACTCTGGCAACACCGTCAACCAGACAATGGCGCAAAACAGTGATCCCTTCGCCAACGATCACATAGATGAACCAGCTAGAATCCTTCACAATCCCAACACGAACACGGTGACCATAAGGAACCCAGCGTTTGGTCCGATGAAAGTACCACCAACCCAACAGGCAGCTATTATAAAAGTGTCAGAGAACGGTATGGTGACTATCAGGAGTCCAGCGTTGCAGCAGGCTATCAACGCAGGCCTGACATCGCCACCGAAACCCGATTACATAGTGAAAGGCGACCTGTCGTCCAGACCACCGACGGAGAACGCAAACCTGAAGCACGTGAACGGTATCATCCCGTCGAGCCTGGCGGAACTGCGAAGCAGACTGAACCCAGACTGCGCGACTCTCAACGGTCTAGCTAACATTCAGATCAGCAAAGTGACCAACGGTCAACCGATACCCGAGAACGGGATCAACCTGAAAGGAACCAGCGTCACTCTGACGAAGGTAAGGACCGACACGAGCATCAAGGACGTTCAGAGCGCAAAAACGACGGGCAGAGAAGCGATAAACACCTCGATACCGGCCACCACCACTGGGAAGAGCAAGAAAAAGAAAAAACGCGGCGCTGGCGCGCGACAATGCGGAGATGACTGGAACCTCGTTGGTGAGAAACAACAATAATCAGAGTTTAACATGTAAATTTGCTTCTTTCATTTTTTTTGTTTTATCCTTAACACACCCCCGGGCTGCATATCTCGCTCCCGGTGTTAGACGTATTTTTTTTTTATATTTTTTCCTTTGTTTATTGTTTTTTGTTACTTCTCTTTAAAAGAAAAAAAGAAAATTATGTGAAAAATTCAATTTATCCGCAACAACGTCCGTTATACACAAAGTCTATGGACGAAAGTAGGTTTGATCGCACTGACGACAGTTTTTTCTTTCGTTTCGTTCCGTCAGGAAAGGGCAGTGTACCGCGTTAGGACGAAGTCTCGGCTAGGTCAAAACATTTTTCAAATACCGGATACACTCGGGATGTCCTCGAATTGACCGCCACGAATTTCTTGGGGATTGTCCGGAAGAAACTCTGGCCAGTGAGCACTATCTTTTCTTTATTTTCTTTTCGCTGTTCCGCGCGTGCCATCCGGCCCGTTTTAACGGCCAGCCCAGGTGACTTTTTCTGTCGAATGCAATCCGTAGCGATCACACTCTGCGTTAAACATTATAAACATATAATATATATATACATATATATTATACATATATATATAATAGGAATTAATTGCTTGTGTTAAGGCGAAGGTACCTTGACGAGTTAGCTGGTTCGAGCATTTTTAATTTACAACGTTTTCCACTGTTTCGTACACACGAATCTTTCTGTTTAGAAGCATAATATGTTAGATTGGACAGTCCATGTGTAGTTTATTTATTTTGATGAACGTTTCAACCTGAAGTTTAACATCATAAAACTTCTTATAGCAGAAACGAATTTCAGATTCAAATCCTCTGAAGACACTAGTTCCATCAAAGGAGGAACAGGTCACCCAAACGTTGCTTATGAGCAAGGTAGATGCGCAGAAGATCATTCGCCGTCCATTGTTAACTTATATAATCTTCTGCGCATTCAGATCGCGAACCAGCAGCGTCTCAGTGACTCTTTCCTCTGCTAGGGGCGCTAGTTAGCGTCCTGCAACTCCAATGAGCTCTCAAGGAGTGTTAAATAAATAGAGAATCGAAAGCGTTAGACATTAACAATGCTCGAACCGACTAACCCGCCAAGAAAACAATATATATATACACACATATATGTATTACATTTACTCGAGATTAGGTTAGCTTGTAGTCTCTCTCTATCTTTCTCTATCTACACCTAGGGATGTTCTCATTTATCTCTCCCTGTTTTTTTTTCTTTTCCTTCCTCTTTTTTTTTAGTTCTTTCTCCTTGAAAGTCGACGACGGTCGCCGGCACGCGAATCACACACGACGGAAGCATGACGTTTAAAGACCTGTCTCGATTAGATCATTAGATGTTGTACGAGCGACGGCAGTTTATCATTGAATAAAAAGTGTATCGAGTCGACATGTGGAAAGAGAAAGGAATGATAAAGAAAAGATACGTAGGCCACTCGAGAAAAGAAAAGAAAAGAAAATAGTCACGCTTTGCCAAGATTCGATTTACCGTGACAGCGAGAGTTTGCCTACCTACCTGAAAGTCTCATTGTGATATTGACCGAGTACAATATAGGTGAAATTTTACTACGATTCTACGCCGAGTCGATTGCGATATATACACACATAAACATACATACATATATATATGGTGTATATATGTGGTATATATATATATTTTTTTTTCGATCTGCTGATCACACGTATCAATAAAAAAAGAATTTATTTTTTTCCGAACGTTATACTCTCTTTTTCCCTGTCGGTTGCTGACGTTACCCAAAATGCTGCATGCGTATGGATTATACACACAGTCAGACTCGTCGCTCTCTCTCTCTCTCTCTCTCTCTCTCTCTCTCTCTCTCTCTCTCTCACATCTCTCACGTGGATCTATGTCCCGTTTTTTGTTTCGTCTGTTTAGCTTCTTTTCCACCGAGACTCTTCCTCTCGAGATGTAAAACGCTTTCGGTGCTACTTTCTACCCCCAAATCTTCCGTTCTCGTTCTCGCATACCCATACTCAGGCAGTACCTTGGCTAAACGACACTCTAAAGACTAGTACAGAATTGTATGCACAGCAGATTCTTCCCTACCCCACCCACCCCCGAACCTATTACCCAATCTAGGAACCACCGACTTCTAGTATTCAGACCGTGTCTTTTGCAGAGAGCGTATTCACGCCCAAAGATATAGACCTCGAGGACGGAGAGATGGACGACGTCGAGCGCGAGCTGGAAGCCTTCAAGAGGTTTTGTCTGCAGTCCGTGCCGCCGCCACGCAAGGAGAAGGTCAATCTCAACATCAAGGACATCGTTCTGAAGAAGAAATCATCGTCGTCGTCGTCGTCGTCCTCGGCGGCCGCCGCAGTCATCGCCGCGAATTGATTTCTCTCGACGCTAAAGCTTAGATGCATCCACTCCCTCGCCCCCCTCTATTTGTGTTGGCTTGAAGCAGAGTTAACGGGGGAGTCCGTATCGGGAACGAGAAACCAGCGTCATCTGAGTTTAGGGAAACGCACCGAAGTTGAGCAATTTGTAATTCAGATTTACATGATTAATTGTAAATCTGTAATCGCGATTAAAGGCTGACGATGAATCGTATCAGCTCTGAGGAATTAAAGAATCACTACTTCTGACAATTGCGAGCGTTTACTGTGTGAGAGTAGTCAAAGTGCTCAACTTTGAGTCGCATATTGCACGGTCAGACAATAAGATATCATTCGTCGATTGTTAACCGCAATTTGTCTGTTGATTTGAATCGAACGCGAGAGTAGCGTCATCTGCGCGAATCCTGGGACTCCCCTTCGCGAGGGAAGTTACCACGTGCGTTGGCCCCTTAGCCCCCTCAGTTAAGATTTTAGTCGAGCTATCGAACTGTACCGGACGACGAACAAGAGCATTAAACGTTCGCGTCGATACAATTGTTACGGAGCTAGGTTGGCTAACCTATCGCACGACCGAATTATACTAAAAGAAACTTTATTGTACTCGATGTTTTTTCTTCTTTCTTTCTTTCTTTTTTTTTTTTTAAGTTCTTCAACGAAAACTCCGTTGTTTTTGCATCGAGCCAATCACCGACGAACAACATTGTAATACTGCCACGGTCGATGTGCGTGAAACTTCGACAACGGTGTTGCGCTTGTAGTTGTTGAGAACGATCGTTGCGAAAGCGTGAAAGAAAAGTAAAAGTATAGCAATAGACTAGGGCAGTCACCGCGGTACGACGCTGAGAACGTCGTTGACGAGGGAAACAATCGTTTTTTGCTGTCGCTGTCGTCGCGTCGGTGCCCAGTCGACCTCGTATTTTGAACATAGCAAACGATCGTTTAACGATAGCGATCCTTCCATGCGGAGATACACCGGAATGGGACACGTTTTAGGTACGATGTGCCATGATGGGTGACGTTTGTTCTCGAGACACAGCGAGCCGTAGGTATATAATATATTATAAATGTAAAGTGTATGTATGTATATGTATATCTATAAATATAGTAGGAACGAATTTTCCCGTTGAGGCTGGTGTGATTGATCGGCCAATTATTCGATCGCGGGAACGATCGTGATTCGATCGATACCTAATCGAGACTTAGCGCGATGGTATCGTTCTTCGTCGTATCGATAACGCGCGAATACGTTTGTCGCTGTAATACCGACGATCGAGTAATCGCGTCGCCACGATCGTGATCGCGGGCTTAAAAGCACACACTTCTCGATCGACAATTTATGTCCGACACGCGACACCACCGCAGACACTTACACGGAGACACCTTCTTTTTTTTCAATAAAAGCAAATACGCATTTTTACCGAACACCCTGTGTAGATATACCTTCCTCGGTACCATATCGACGGTGCATTTTACGAAAATGGAGAATATCATTTAATTGAATTGCGTGTCCAGTCGCTACCGATTGGTAAGGATCTAGATCAAAGAGTAAAACTTTGTGACTGTAGAAAATATCGATGACGATCGGTAACGAATCTATAAAATATTTCAAGGAAGTAAACATGGTGCGAAACTCGCGCGAACTGGACAAAGAAACTGTACTCGTATCTCGTCTGTGGTCGTCACGATCCGTTCGATTTGTATGCATCGTGGAGCAAATCGATCTGACATGTTCTCGATGACCAGGCGCCAGATCGGCGCTGCGATTTTCATGCGAGCGTCGTTGCAGCCTGGCTCGGGTGGTGCATGAATTATTCCAGAGGGACGAACGACACCTCTGCGACTCGAATCGAATCGAATCGAGTCGAATCGAATCGAATCGAGAAAACACGCTGCACTGGGCTTCCGGTTTTCTGGAAAAATGCAACTCTCGTGGCACCGTTGCGTAACTGTGAATAATAATTATTTTCGCAATTCTTCGGAAAAATCAACACCGAAAATTATTTATCCATCGCAAAAAGTCTGCATTTCGTTGGTAACTTAAGTAACTTAAGTAACTTGATCTAAAATTGCAGGCCTTTGAAAAAGCTATCTTGATTTTATTCCGAAGCGAGCAGTCCGATTGAGCTGAAACGAAGGCCTTGAACTACAGACGTATAAAATTTCGAACGAACGCGATTCCACGCCGGAAGTTGGCCCTTCGTAATGAACAGCGCCGGAAAGAGGATCAACGGTGCGGAGAATATTAGATATAGGCATGCAGCTTAGCGTTATGTTCGCATCGCGTGCAATCGCCATGCGTCTACGCGCATTACGCATTACGAATTTACGTCAGTCGGAAGACGAGTCGTTGACTTGCCATACTTAACACGGTCTTCGCCAAAGTTCCTATGAATTTTAATAAACGCATAGATTTACTGCATGTACTTAATTTTTTCATATTTATACGATTCGGTAAGTTCCAAGAGGTAAGTTTGAATATTTTAAGGCTTACCAGTCGATACTTCAGACTTGCAGATTGCATCAGGCTTGGGCCCTTCGCCGATAGATGACGCCACTCGTTCTCCGGAAAACGGATGCAGAAAATTGCTGTCGATAGATCGTAGATTTCCATACTCATTATTTTTTATTCAAATATGTAAAATATGGTAACAAAATTACTATCGCGAGTTAGTCGGAGAATAAAGAGGCGATCGAAGGACACATCTAATCATGCAAATTTTATTTGAGTCCTTCTATTGGACATCCGATAAGCTACACATTTTTTATTTTTTATTTTTTTTTTTTTTTAAGTATTTCAGTTATTGGACATATTTTCTGTCGATTGTATCTAGACTGTATAGTTCGACTCGACTCCGACGCGAGCGTTAAAAGGCTAATTTACGACGCATTATCTCGTTCTATATAAATAATTACGTATAAATTCTAATAACTTCAAACCGACGATCGTAAAATAGCGTTCGTTTCGAGGCGTGTTGGTATTAACGCGTAACTAACGACGCTCCGTCACGAGATCAAAACTCGGTTGGGAAAAACGGCAACGGGATGCAATGAAAAAGACGCGACGAACAGCACAAGAGAGAAACTCGAACGACGTGCGGCCATACTATTTCAAGTCGAGATCAAACGAGCCAGATTTGTGCGCCCATCGGCATTTCTCGTGCACCGCGAAAGAAAAAGAACCGCTTATTATTCATGGAATGATGAACCGTCGCGCGTTGCATCCAATCCCATCTCTCTCTCTCTCTCTCTCTCTCTCTCTCTCTCTCTCTCTCTCTCTCCCTTCCTCTCACTTTGAGAAGTCTGTCAGTTTCGTCATAACCCGTTTCATTAATATTCAACCTGTTCCTAAATATAAAAGAAAAATCATTTCTCTCATCAGAAAACGAAAAGTGAAACCACCAAGGGGAATCCCTTTTTGCCAATTTGCACGTTCACCGAAAATAAAAGTCCCTGTCGTCAGATGCTGCTCTATCGGTAATATTTAAGACGGTCGCTTGGCAACAAGTGCCATTAAACCGATGCACTTGGCTGCACTTTGCAATACACTATTGCGGAAGAACAATTAACGAGTTCATTTTACCTGAATACATTGCACCGCGGCTCTATTAACCGACTCACCGCGGGGACTCCAGGAATCCCCGTTTTTTTATCCCCTAGCGGCATTCCGCAGCTTCTTCTTGCGAGTCGCGAGCGAGACGGAACGGTTTTGCGAACGCCGGCAATCTATTCGCAATTTTCACGTAATTGCTGGCGTGCACGCGGTGCGCGATACGCGAACCAGATTTCAACGTTACCTATCGAAATTCCCGTTGAAAGTATTTTTTTTTTTCTTGATTAGGTTGTCCGTCGGTAGAGTACTAAGAATCCAATTGCACTCGAAAATAATATTTCGTAAATGGAGGTTAAAATGAAACTAGCAGACGTGTTTCTTTTTTTTTTGTCTTGCTGTTCTTATAATAAACCGAGGTTCGATTGTTACGTGAATTACGAAATATTGAACGTATATTGAGGTGGTTCTCAGCGAACTGTACTAGTCGAAACAAAACCGAAGTACAAGAAGTATTGAAAGCTTACGTTGCTTTACCAATGATGGCAACGTTAACGATGAAGACCTAAAACAAAGGTTGAAACGTGAAAAGAAACGCGTTACGGAATTATGTTTCGGAACGTCTAACAAGCAAAAGATAGGTTAAGCATGAAAACACCTGTACAAAAGCGGCTCGCGTTTCATCTTGTTCTCTCCTGACGGCATTCCTCGGGTTTTTTTTCCCCCGAGCATCGCCAACGCGACAAAACGACGGTTTCGCGAGCATCGGTAATCTATCCTGGCCGTAATTTTAGCGTAATCGCGGCACCATATAAGAACCACACGATCCACGGATTAAGGGAAAAAGGAAAGTACCGAGCTGGGACTCGAACGAGCAACTTTGCCCGTCGGTACCTTAGAGATTCAGTATCTTTCGCTTAAAATGCTGCAAATGCGCGGGACGTTTTTATTGGAATTAATTGCGTGTACTACACGAGACCGTCATATTTTGCTACAGTGAGAGCTGAATTGATCCGACAGGATTTCTGGGAAGGGGAATTTTTCAGAAAAAGGGACAGGTGTTCTTTCTACTCCTGCGGTGTTACGTTCGACTTCTTCCCAGCATTACGTTTGAATTAAAAATTCAGAACGAACTGAGGTAAAGAATTGCAAATACTAAGGTTTGGAAATGTACGGAATTTGTTTAGAAAAACCGCGAATAGGTGTTCCATGGACTCTCGAGGTGTTACATCGAATTACTTTCTTGCGTTACATGTAAATGAAAAATTCAAAATAAAGTTAAAGTAACGAATTTAAGATTCTAGGGTTTGGGAATGTATGGAATTTTTTTATTAGAAAAACGGTGGACAGGTGTTCTACGGACTCCTGCGGTGTTCATTGAACTTCTTCCTTGCGTTACATTTGATTTAAAAGAATAAACTGAAGTAAGGAATTTTAAATATTATTAATTGTTAAAGACGAAGAAGAGCTACGGTCCGCGTGAGAAATTAATGAAAGCCGTCGAGTCGTTCGTAAGACAAACCGGGTCTACTTTCGAAACTACCTATCTCGATTCTCGCACGTGAACCTAGATAATGTTTCCAGGAATCTGGTGAAACCAGCGCGGAAGTAAGAAGCTGAGAGAGAACCGCGAATCGAAATGCATGAGCTGCGTACTCGAATTAATTCCAGGTGGAAGGAGGACTCGTTCGAGAGAAGAAAATGTGCTCGATCCGTGGGAATACACGGAAAAATAAAAGGAAACTTCGAGGATCGGAGAAAATACCTCTGGTGTTTCGAAGCAAACGTTTAAGAGAAGACTGATCAAATTAACAATGTTGCCAAGAAGTTGGATTATTACAAAAAATGCGAGGAATACAAGGGCCGACTCGCAGAGCGATTCACATTTGACCCGACCGTCGTTGCGCGCATCAAGGGCCACGACTTCGAGGTTATTGGAGGTTATATTAGAAAACAGAAAAAAAGAACGGGAAGCGGAACACAGGATAAGATGGCACGAGCGAAGAGAGCGAGGGAGCGACAGCACGTGCGGCGTCGTCAGCCTTCACGAGGGTTAAGGTCTGTTTTCAAGCGACGTAAAGACGCTCCCGACACCGCTAAGAATAAAACCATACCCGTAGATTTTCTAGCAGCCTTCGGATCGTCGATAAATTTTATGCATTTATGATGTACGATAATATAGAAAACGATTGAACTTTACTTTGGGGTATTCAAATTTATTAACTTCCTTTTTTTACCATTTAGTAGTTTTTGACGCGTAGAATTCAAAAAATTCTAAGTTTTAATGTTAGGAAACCAAAGGTTTAAAAGTTATTCGTATCTGAAGTTTGTATCGAAGCACTTCTGGCGTATTTCGCGGGTTAATGCGACGCCATATTGGCTGCTACCGATGCTCTCTGTTCTCTCTCTGTAACCCAAAATTCATCATTCAAAAATAAAATTCTTCCTTAAACAGTTCCGAAGAAAAATTGAGAAGAAATTCTGGAGGGAAGGTTTCACCCTCCACGGTTTAAATATAACCCCGTGGTTCCGACGTTTCTTTCCCTGGCGCTTTTTCATTACACGGAGGGTGGCGCGCAGGTTTCAGAGCGGTGTGAATCTTAATTAGCGACGCTGTCTCGCTCGCGTGTGAAAATTGGTCGATTCCCTTCTGGAGGTACAAAAATATCTCGCAGACAGGCGGGAGACAATTTCTGGTATCAAATATAAACGGTTCTCCAGCGCGAATCAATCCTTCGCGCTTGGAAGTCTCTATATGTCTATCGAAGAAATTTGACTAAATTACGCGACAGTTTCGATATTACCAAATGAATTTTTCGTTATAAATATATGTACACGAGTGAGCTTAGTTATACAAACGTACACTTGGAGACGTTGACCCTTTGCTCTCGGGTGGCGCCTCTAGGGCGACATAAATTCAAAAGTGATTTTGTGAACGTACAATTTCGAATTCACTTACATCGGAATACAACTAATTATTAATTGAAACAATGATACATCGAGCCACGAATGTTCGTAGATGTTTTTCTTGGAAGTATAGAGTTTTTGGTTTCGCAGAAATTTATTATAAAAATTGACTGGATTTGATTCTATAGAAAAATGCTTCGAACGCAAAGGGTCAAACCTACCATTTAATATAAACAAATTTCATCAATAGACACAGAGGGTGCCGAACATTTATGGGACTGACTGTACTTGTCCCATTACGTGTCAGACAATCAATGAAAACCATTCGGAAATTAAAAATTGTCACCGAACGAAAGTTTATATCTTTATTCACATGGTATCCCTATTTATCCAAACCCATTCCTATTAAAAACAAGTCCCACAAATCACACAGACAACAATCGCAAATCGGGCCTAGCATCCCAACGTTCGCGAGATCGAAACGCCATTACCGTATCCCAAGTTGCCGAGAACCAATCGAGGGAAAACGAATCCCCGTAAATTCCACTCTTCAGAGTCCGTCGACTAAAAAAATGTCCGACGTCTTACTCGAAGGCGTCCCCGCCGATTAGCATCGGAGGGCGTCCCGCGGAATCGTTTAGCGTCGCAAAAACTCCCAATAACGTACACAACATATCCGCGGAACGGCGTCGTGAAATCGTCGACCCGCGAGGCGTATTTTAATCGTCGCCGTTACAGCGACGGAAAAAATTCCACGCGAACCGACGGGAAATCGAACGACGACGTTGGAAAAATCGTCGGGTGGACATTATCGTAAAGATACCACGGGCACGGGGGATCGTTTGTTGCGCGAGCAATAAAACTGGTTGCCGCGGCGGAAACCCGAAAGGGGCCTCGAGATTGAGCCATCTAGTTGCAACGAAAAATCCGCGTTTTTACACGGTGTGTTTTTCTAGCAGCCTTCGGATCGTAAAGTTACGTCCAAGTTTTACGATGATATTCGAGGCTTTAACGAGGTTATAACATTTTCTTACGGGTTATTATCGTATTATGGATTTAGTTTGGTGTAGCAGAATCGATGATATTGTGACGATAAATTCGACCTATTTCCGAGGTGTAATATGTAGATGTTTATTAACGAAAACTACAAAATGATAATCGTAAATAGATTTACACATCGATTTGTTTCGGGGATCGCGACACGGGCCTCTGGATCCTAATACGTATAGTGATTCGAGTATAGTAGTCCGAGTACTTTACACGAGGGATGCTATTTTTATATTTTTCGATTAGTTCGAATAGTTTAGAGTCTCGTAATGTTATTTCGAGTTTAATAACTTTAAGGCTCGAGAATCCTGGAATGGGTCGCGAACGCACCTTTTGCGTATGTTTAGAGCGCACGTGCTCGGGGAGCAGTGACTTACGCGGACGCGGATTTAGCTGCCACCCTCGTGGCACCCCTGGTACACTTGTACACGGTGTTTTGCAACCGAGAATCGAGGGTGACGAAAGAACTGCATCGCGGATGGCTGCGTGTTGGCTTGGTTGCTTCATGCTTTTTGTTAGGTTCGGCTCTGACGAGGAGTTTGAATCTGGGATTTAGGGATTAGTTGTTTTTGGCGCGCGTCTAGTCGTCTGGAGTAGTAGTTGCACCGATTAAAATAGTAGTGGCTAGAGTCTACTAGTAGCTAGAGTTTACTAGTGGCTTTAAATTCTAGAGTCCAATTGCCTAGAGTCTATTGTGCCACCAAGGCCTAGACCCCAATTGCCTAGAGCCTTCCAGTAACTTAAAATTCTAGAGTCCAATTGCTTAGAGTCTATTGTGCTCCCTATAGATGCTATAACCTGGAATCTAGTAGTGCTATGAATCTATCGGTACTATAAATTGAAGAATAGTAGTAGCAGTGATAAAACACCCCAAACCTTCCTCACCTAGAATCTTCCAAAGTCTAAAAGCCCAATTACCCCGGGACAAGAAGCGATTCCGGAGAGCAGAGCCCTAAGCCCCACCAGCAACGAGTATACTCGCGCTCGTATAAGCGGTCATGATTTACGAGACAGCGGATTTAGACCAGTGGCAGCGCGCGATTGTAGGTATGCACGCGAAGACCGTGGCGTTCTTTAAATAAAACGCCACGAGGCTTTTAGTATCAGCTGCCACCGCGTATCGGGATACGAATATCGATATTCGCTTGTAGCCCGTTGGAAAAGGATTTTATTTCCGCTCTCGTAAATGGACATCTGATTCCACGCATTTTCTGACATGCGGCTATAAGGATTCCAACCAAAACTAATCGTAAAGAAGCTCGTCGAGTCGCGACGCGTACGGTGTAGCGGTGGGATTAAGCCTTTCCGCTCGAAAAGTGACTCTCGCAATTCCCTTGTCAGTCGCATCTTAACGAGGTGCTATAACTCGAGAGGTGACTCGCGGTCACCACTAGGTTCGATCCAGTAAATCAACCAGGAATGATATTTGCTTAGATTTAATTTGTTGGAACTTCAAGTGTCAATAAATGAAATTTTAAATTAGAGATCTCGTTTTCGAAGTCTAAGCTCAGCGTGTTCGTGGCAATAGAATGCTAAGAAAGGATCTCGAGTAGGTATATACCAGAAAAAAATGGCCTCGAGTGCAAAAGGGTTAGGTCTGACAATGATAGTAGGTAGGTTAGACAAGAAAGGACCTAACGCGGAGATGACAGGATCGTTCGATGGCAGATGCAAGAATTCCGCTGCGTCCGTGTTCCATCACGAGATAAAGACATCGCGATGCCACGTTGTCTATCTGGTATCCCTTCTTAGGGATTGTTTCCTTGGAAATCGGTCGATCTTTCCCTACGATTTCTTCCAAACAAGTCAAAGGGTACTTGGAATTATCTGCATCCACGTGTTCAGCGTTAAAAGTAACGGCAGTAATAAAGTTTCTCGATGATCCGCGAACGTGACGGGTCCGGGAGTCCCTTTCCTTCCTGGGATCGGTGATTGGTGCCTTGTCGTTCCCGGAGTACTTTGTACCCCATGGGACGTCCGAAGAATTTGCGATCGAGGCAATTTAATGGGACGTTAATCTGCGTTTTACTAGCGATTCGAGCTGCTGGCTCTTCCTGACCTATCGCCGAGCAAGTGGCCGAGGCACAGGCCGATTGGGAAGAACAGATCTTGTTTCTTCTCTTGTTGGCATTAAGAGGGGGAATGGTAGAATCCTTTCTTGGGGATTCTTGTAAAAGGAAGTATGTTCAAGTGGAGTCCGAAGTTTGCTGCAATTGGTAGATTCTAGGCTATTGGACTCTAGAATTCTATTGGACTCTAGAATTTAAAGCCACTAGTAGACTCTAGGCGATTGGGGTTTAGGCCTTGATGGCACGATGGACTCTAGGCAATTGGACTCTAGAATTTAAAGCCACTGGTAGACTCTCCAAAGATTACCTCTGTTTCGCGCTACTACTGTCTCTACAAACTCCAAAGTCATCGCAGACTCAGCCAAGGGCCCGAAGGAACTACGACAGGCTTCTTATTGTATTCGGGCGTAACGTTTGTTAGGGTATCGTTTGTTAGGGGACCGTTTGTTGCCCCGTGGAACCGTAACTACGTGGCCAGACGGTGACACACGTTCCCATCGCGCTCTCCACCGCTTCAGACGCATTTAGAGGCGCGTCGTTCCGTCTATTTCAGATACCGAAACGTCACGAGGAAAACTCGGACATTCGATGGCGAAGCCTGGTCGACGGGCCAGAGCCTCGGACGACTATAAATTCCGTGGTTCACTGCCCCTTGCGCGTTCCGTCTTGCTCGAATTCCGCGAACACCCCGAGTTAGGTGACAGACGTATTATCGTCCAGTGGTTATTTCGACTATTATTGTCGCCAAGCTACGCGAGCCCCTGGGACTCGATGTTTCTGGTGCACTTTGCGCATCGAATTCTCCGGTATTTCCGGGATTAGGGGGGGGGGGGTGATATACGAACAGAGGGCTTGATTTACGAGGAAGCCGGCTGTTGACGTTTCGAACGACGTTGAGAAATGAACTGGAACGCTCGGTAGACTCTCTCCTATCGCTATTTGATTCTAGCCTGTGTTTGTGGTAGATTCTAGGCGATCAATCTCTATGCTGGATTATTATTAGTAGTCTCTAGACTGTGGTAGAAGTACTGAAGTGTGGAAGTTGGGGTACCTAGAAGTTAGAATTTCTAGAAGTTAGACCTAACCCGTACCTAACTCAAGACTCGAACCTCGTCAAGGCCATCTGTACATTCTGCGATTCGAGTCTCTGCTTGTGGTAGATTCTAGGTAATCAATCTCGATGCTGGATTATTATTAGTAGTCTTTGATAGGAATACCGAAGTCTAGAAGTTGGGGTACCTAAAAGTTAGAGTCTTTAGAAGTTGGACCTTGTTTTTTTTTTTTTTTAATTATCGAGGTGGTGGAAAATCTTTTAGAAGACTCCCCCTAGATGTTGGTGGGAGCTGTGAACTGTGAGAGCTTGGTTGGGTTAGCGTGAGATTTCTACTCAGTAAAACCATCACCCAATTCACCACCACCTAACCCAGACCTAACCCAAGACTCGAACCTTGCCAAGGCCATCTGTACACCACACCTTCACCGATCGTTTCCAGTTAACCCGAGGACAGATCGGTAGCAGGCTCCTTTTAGAGACGCAACAGGTACACGAACAGAATTCAAGGCTTCCACGTGTCTAACGACACCGACGATTCGCGGTTTCACCCTATCGACGATCGACCGATCGATGACGATCACCTGTCTCGTCGTTTTTTCTTTTTTTTCTCTGCGAAAGTACCCCGAGGGATAAGAAGCCGAGTGAAAAAGGATGAAATCGCAGGCGACAGCGGCCACTCCGGATGGAAAAGGGATCACGATCGCCGGGTTGGGCTTGTAAGGATCTACCGATTCACATTTTTACCCGTGTTTACGTGATTTATATAACTGCCTCTCGCGGACCAGTCGCGGGAAGCAATAATGGACATACGGGTCGGGATCCTTCCCCCGGTTGTCTTTCCTTTCCGGTTTTCAGGATCGTTCTTAGCGACTTGGGAGAGGTTAACGATTCTTCTGGACGCTTAATGGAAATTTGCACCGCTTCGTGAGGTTTGCGCTGTTTGGGAATCGAGGCTGAGAAGATTCTCGCGGTTAGAAATGAAAAGTGTGCCCAGTAGGCACATTTTGGTTTAATACCAGATTCGACGCAGGCCACGCATAGGAATATAAAAGGCGTAAAGGTGTATTGATCTACCTGACTCTAGAAACAGAATTGATAAAATTGAAAGCTTTTAGTCCAACGATGACAACAGCCTTGACTGAGTGTCCCAAAATGAAACTATATTTACAACCAAGACCTTAGATAACTTACTATAATTGCCTAGTGAGTATAATTGCCTACCTAGTATAATTGCCTACCTAGTATAATTGCCTCCCTTCAATGGCACCTACTGTCCCAGTATCAAGACCGATCACCTTCCAAGTTCACCGATCACAACCAACCCCTCCATCTCTATTTCCGAACTAGATCACAAGTTCCCCCGTGAACCTAACCCACAATGCACAATAGGCTCTATTTTGGCCCGCGGACCTGGCAAGACAGCAGGTACATTAGTTAAGCGTGTCCCATGATCAACGGGTAGCCTCGATTCGAGGTTTCGGGCACGCAACGATGGCGATACGGCCGACAACCGCGACACAATCCTATTTTTGCGAGTGCACCAGACAGTTGGACGTCTCCTCCGGAGGTTCTATTTACGTATCATCGCGGGACGAGCGATACACGAGGGTCGGGACGGCGTTTTTTTTCGTCGCGTCTGTTGTTGTTCTCGTCTGGCGCACCTTTGTCCGTCGAGTCGGGGACCCCGATTCGCGTTATGTGCACAGTGGCCACGTCAGTGGGTGACGACACGGTCAGAGCCACTAATAGACTCCAGCCTGGAGTCTCCAGGTAAACGGATTCGTGAGTTTGGCGTTGTTAGTGGACTCTAGGCGATTGGAATTTGGAATTTGGTCAGGAAAAGACTCTACGAATTGGATTCTGGATCTTACTGATCCTAGACGTCGTGATACATCGTAATGTGAGATAATACTGTGGAATATAGCGTAATACTGGAAAATATAGCACAATACAGCGTGGTACAGCATAATGCAGCACAGTGCAGAGTGTCACACTGCAAAATATAACATAATAATACGTAGTACTACAGCGAGGATTCCCTCGTACCTTCCCAGGTGTTCGCAAGCTGAGGTCGTCGTTCGCCGAAACGGTTTAAAGGCCCAGGTAACGGCGACACGCCGCCTGGAGGCGTACGACCGCCCGAGCCCTTTTTGTCCTCGCAGGCAGGCTGCCAGCCAGCGCAGATGCACGCCGCTTTACGAGCAGCCACTTTTTTGCCGTCTGTGTTTGCGTTCGTCGTGTAAACGACGCGAGAGCCGTGTCCGACGACGCGCGGGTGGCATTTATCGTCGATGCCGAGAGTTAGGCCTCGCGAACAATCCAAGTAGCCAGGAGATCGACGTGGGCAGCTTGCACCGAAATAGACGCCCTACGGATCCTGGATACATTTCGTGTCTCCTATTTCTAACTTCGATGCGTTCATTCGTTCGTTCATTTATTTAAAGCGCGTAACTTATTGCGATAAAGTTATTGCAATACTGCTTACTTATTACTAGCTTGTTTCCATTCTTCTTATCATCGTTTTACGGGACTCCTGCGTTGTTTTAACACCGTTTGCACTATCTCTTATTTCTCATCTACTGGCTCCTTTCTAGCTCGGGTACCTCGGGGTTGCTAAGTCCGTACTGCAGCTTCAAAAAACACCGCTACAGCTCCCGAGGGCAAAGCTTTGAATCAAAGCCGTTGATGCAGAGGGTGCGATGTCGCGACACCTCTAACTTCATCGCTTTTATGGTTCTTGTCGAAAACTAGGTCTGATCAAGGTTCAACAGTTCCGTTTTCTACGGATCTTCGGGCTTCGTATTTCCAGCAAGTCAACGAGACGACTCAACGAGATTCCAGACTTCCTCGAGTGTCCGTCGTCGACAGTACAATAGGAAATCCTTCTTCCTATAACGCGTAACGGGTTAACCGATGCACGGCCATTATCAGATCAATATTCCGTGGAAAGCGCGGACGTCTAGTAAGCAATTGAATCACGTAAGACAAGCGCCGTCGCTAATGCTTAAAGGGAACGACCAAAGCGCACGTTTGGTCACGTGGGGAAGCACTTCCTGTTAATGTTCCGTCCGCTGCGCCGTGTACTAACAAGAGCCACCGTGTACCGACCGTCCTGGCTTTGTTACCACTCGGATATTACAACCCAACGCGAGCGTCGTAATTTTCTTCCGCTTTGGTCACGCTGCCAGCTCGGATTCCGAATTGGACACTGGCGGACTCTAAGTTACAGAGAAAAGCGGTTAGATTCTAAATTGCAGGACCATTTAGACACGAAGCGCTATTAAAGATAATTGTTTCGAGGAAGTGTTATAGTTTTCACTGTTTAGGACTTAGAATTCATATTTGGAAATCCTAGACACCATAATACATCGTAAGCAATTGTAGTAATACAGCGTAATACTGGAAAAGTATAGTATAATACAGCATGGCGCAGGATAATGCAGCACGTTGCAGAGCGTCATATTGCGAAATATAACATAATACAGGATTCATCTTTGAACAAAAATAACGAACTATCTAAATCACGAGATCTGTCGAACACCAAACACAATAATACCAAAACTACTTGTTATAAAAATTCTTCCACTCATCGTTCTCCGACTCCGTAAAAATGATCGAGTACTTTACACCTCAGCCCTCGACTCCCAACGGTGGCCTACCTTTTAACGATTACACGGTCTATCAATTTTCAGATAGGCGGGAGACTTTTCCTAAAACGTTCCCTCGTGCGCGCTCCCGCGAGACGGTGCATTAACGAGTCGAGGTGTGCGAACCGAACGAAATTAAGATGTCAGCCGTGTTTAATCGTTTCCTCGAACTCGAGCTAGCGAGCGTGGTTAAGTGTGGCGGTCTGCGAGCCTATTACACCAGAGTTTTACAGTTTCCTGGAGGATCTCGCGTTCTCTTTTTAGGTGTAGTACGAATCTACCCTACTCTGTCTACGATATCAGCGTAATGCAGCACAGTGCAGAGTGTCATACTGCAAAATGTAGCATAATACGGAGTATTACAGCGAAATCTATCATGATGCAGCATGATACAGCACGATACAATATCATATCGCAAAATATAGCAGTATCGCCATCAGTCCTCGACGAATCTGAACGTCCCAGCATCAAATCCAACTCCTGCGATCCATTGTCTCCTTTCTTCGATTCTAACGAGACGGACGCGTCGAACGATCAAACGAGTTCCCCAAATATAATCGATGGAACTTCCCGGTGATCGATAGCCATGGAGAGTCAGAGATCTTGAGCTGCTCGAGCGCCCTTTTAATTGGTCGTGGTTTGTTAACACGCGAAGCAAGTGTTGGTCTCTCTGATCGATCGACCCTGAAGTCGGCAACGATCGATCTCGTTTCTGCGTGTCCCCTTTCCAAGGATCCCTAACCTTGTCCCGCAGCACGACCGTGGACACCTGTCGAAATTAACCGAGCGATTCCTGGTTACTCGTTACAGGTCCATTCATTAACGACGTCCACGACGTGAAGCGTCCCGTAATAAGCTCCGATCGATCGCGATACGCGAAAACACGTGTAAATCGGTCGGATACGATTTACTCCGTGGCATCGGGTGGTAAATGCGTGTCACGTCGCGCGGCGACAATTACGCGAGGTTTGAACAGGTCTGGACGTAATTATGCAAATCGTTTCGCGCGAGTAGAGAGGCGCGATCGAATCTGTCCGGATTTATAGGGAAGACGCGGAGGTGCTGGAGATTCGTCGATTTCTTCCTTTTTATCGCGGACGCGGATTCCTCGCCGAGGAAGATCTGGCACTTTCATTAGCAGGTGCGAAGGTGCGGCATTCGCTGAATTATTATTTTTCTAAGATTGTCGTTTATTTTCACCGTGGTCTCCCCTAATGTACACTTGCTGACTGGTACTTATCTCTATTGAGACGGGGCCTGAGTCGTTCTGAGTCGACGCCTTGGAGATTTTCATGTCGAGATTTTTACGCTCGAAAATTATTGTGCGTGAATCGTTCGTGCGTATCTTCAGTGGATGATTTGTGAAGAGTCCTGTAGGAATTCGTTCCATTTATCACGCGACCTTCGTCATCGCGGTTCTTCCATGCAAACCGAATGAGAGCTCCAGCCGAGAAGGAATGACTCCAGCGTGATCGCGAGTCGTAATTATAAGCTCATTTCCGTTACACGTGCTTGGCTTATCACGTCGAATTACATATACACGCAATTACCACCGGTTATCGAGTATTAATAACGCGCGAAACACTCGTTTCGTGTCACTATGACGTATCTTAATCTTGAGACGCGAGGAACCCTCTGGGAATCTGATTTCTCTCGATCGATAAAACTCGTGATCCTTTTTCCATCGTGACACCTTTCGCGTTATCTCGCTGAATTACATCGGACGTATCGTATTACGAGAGTATTATTATTAACCGGTACCTTAAAAGCTTAGTATTGCGAGTAAAATGTTTTATTATTCTTTATTTAATGGTGTCTGGGGTAATTAGGTGTAGAAATTAATTGCGTGAATTTACTTGTCATTTCGTTAGGTTAAAATAAAAATCTTTCAAGAATAAATACACCCGTTTAGACTAGAATTATAAACAGACTGCGGATTGTATGCATACGTGACGTACATTAATATAATAAACACGTGTCAAACATAACCAAAAAGTATATATACTTTTATACGCGTATACGGACTAGTGCAAAATGAAATGACAATGTTATTATATAAATTGTAGACTATATTCATACAACATATATTAAATATATTTTATGTACTATATTATTGTACCTCACAAATGCATGAAATTTGCAGTTTAATTATAAATGATCGAATACGAAGCCACGCAATTAATGTGTATACCTAATATTATTTAAACATGATATATAGAGTAAATTAACTACGCGCTATTTAATATAAAATTTTACATGGTTCGGAACGGGAGAGACATCCACGATATCGCGAGCTTTGAACGAGGTCTCCCACAGGAGTTTGCACCCCTCCACCGCGACTGTCTGAAAGATGAGATAAAAGCCTGGAACAGCCACGGATCGTTTCCAGCTAAGCCCGTCCATTCGTCGACTGGCTTCTAATTACGGCCAATCATCGTTTTCCGCGGAGAGGGTCCCTGTGCCCCGTTTCGCCGTCAACCTCGCCCCTTTTTTCTCGCTCTTTTTTGCGTCGTCGTCCTTTTCGGGACAGCAATCGGACGCAACGCGTCCAATTAACCTTCTATTATAGAAAATACTGGCGGGCAATTAGCAGAGACTGGTCCGCGGTTTTTGCCAGCTCTTTCCTAGCCGGGAATGGAAATTGCGAACGAGACCAGCAAGGGACACACGTTTTATCCGTCATTTGTCACGCGAGATTTCCAACCGCGAGTTTCAATCCAAAAGAAATATCTGTTGGAAGGTACGTCGGAAAAATCTCGTGCAATTTATTATTCTTCGCTATTCCCTAAATGTAAAGCTTCGTACGAGGCAGTCTACTGTAAAGAGGAGGCGTGGTCACGCGAGTGGCTCCGCCCACGCGCTTGGATTGGTGTGCACAGTAGGAGGGGGAAGAACGGGCGGAGCATCAGCAATTCTACGCGTTTCTTTCGATTTGTTCTCCTCCTAGTAGTAAGAGGAAAAGGAGCGGGTTACCCTAAAATAATGCTTACGAGAAACTTCTTCTCAGATTTTTTACTACCGAGGTCATGCTTTAACGAAGGTAAGAGTCAGCACAAGCGTCTGGGAAAAATAACGAACCCTATATCTAGGTTGAAATCCGCGAATCGAGAAATAATTTCCTTTCTATGAATTTTTGGAACTAGGATAAAATTAACGGGAAGCGAGTTCTGTTCCTAAACGTGACTTCTAACACGTGAGCACGGAGGGTGAAACGCTGGTGTTATCCCCGCCTCCCTTTCTGTTTCGCGGCTATTCCTGGTGCAGCGGAGAAACGCGCGTTCCTCGGTCAGCCACGGGGAAGGTGACAGGTGCAGAGTGCTTCTATAAATTGCAATCTCGAAAGAAGGAGAAAACGAGAATGGAAAACGGCCCTGCGATGTGAGCCACGCTATCTTTAGAGGGGTTGCGTACGTTAAGTAGCCTTTCTACTGCCCCCTGCGCACGTACAGGGTGTAGGAAAAGCATTCGTCACCTTCGTGAGATCTATCCAGCTGTAACGTAACACTTTGAGACTCGACAGAACTGTATCTGTACTAAGCGTATTGAAATCGGAAAACTTGGACTGCGAAAGGTTAAGGTTCGGTATATGGGGTCGAATTACTTAATTTTCAAGCGTTTTACTGGATACAAGAGGAAAACTTTCAGAAAGAATCGTGGAAATTTCTATTTTGTGGTGGAAAATTATATGCTACGTTCCATGGATTACAGTATTTGCGGTAGAATTCTCAAAGGAGGCGGGTTTAGTTGACTGGCTCCGCCCACAAGGCAGAATTGGTGTATACTAAGCATTTACCAAAGTTGAATGCTTTCGGACCTGAGCAATAGAAAGAAACACGCCTCATATGAGGCTGTATACTGTCAAGGAGGGGCGTGGTCGCGCGAGTGGCTCCGCCCACGCGCTTGGATAGGTGCAAACCGTAGGAGGGGGCAGAGTGGGCGGAGCGTCAGCAATTTTACGAGTTTCTTTCGATTTGTTCCCCTTCTATCGACTACCTCACCCTAAAATAATAACAAAATTGACTCCCAACACCAAAATTAATTCTGAATTCTACACCGACACATGCGCATCAATTCAGCTGTTCGAACCGATCAGCGAAAATCGTAACCAGTACTTCCGTCACACCCCGTGTGCAGAAGAATGTCGAGTTCCCCGTGTTCGGCGCCCTTTTTAACGAAATCCCCATGTTACAATTCCGATCGTCCGCGCTATTTTGCTCCCGGCGGAATCCCCCATCGAGTATCGCCTCGAAGTGCTTCGCCACTCGAACACATGACGTTTATGCGAATTCCATCTGGCTAAGTTTAGCGTTCCCGTGTCGTTCGGGATCGTGATGTTCCAATAACCGGACCGGAGGCACTTTGACTCCCGTCTGTTGCGATTCGCGAGTAGCGAGCTGACGTTGAAGCCTGCCTTCCGATGATGTGCAAACATCGAATCTCCATTATCGCGTCGGGAAGTTAAACGTCCAGTTCCAGTTGTAGGTATGTTTTTTCCAGTTTTCGGTCGATAGCCTGAGGCTAAGCACGGCTTTGATCGATACTGATGCGTTAATTGCGCCGAAACAAGTTACGAATATTGAATCTATCATAGTCGAAATAAAAAAAACTAAAGTAAAAATATAATTGAGTCAGAAATAAAAGTTTGTAACGTGGGTAAAGTTTCTAATATAAAGAAAATACGAGGAAATCTTGTATAATTTCACTTAACGACATTCCTGATGAATCGTTTGACGGATTACTCGATAATTGTCGCGGATCTGCGGTCAGCTCTTGATCGCTGTCAATCGTTGATAGAGGAGGACGGTCGATAAAATTACTACGAAATGACGAGGGGAGGCTTGTCCAGTAATTAATATCCGTTCGTGGGCAACTGGAACCCGAAGAAAAACGAGGAGGCGTCGATGGTTGCGATAGGACAGTTGATTTGTGAAGAGACCAGCTGTTTGGCTGGCGAAGGGTCATTCACACCGAAGGATCGATGCTGAATGGGCGGACGTTGGCACCGTTGACCGAACGGATTTTCGTAGGTAGGTGTATCGATTATGAATGGGCCTCCAGGTCCATTCAGCTTGAACGTGACCCAGCCTTGGTCCATCCTCGTCTAGGAGGAGCCCTGGTCACTTTCATTCTGCGACTGACGGGTTTAGGCTTCTGTTAGGACCACTGGTCCTCGCAACTACTCGACGAATAAGGCTAACAAGGGACGAGGGAGAAGGAAATATTGGAGAGAAAAAATCTTTGTTAACATAAGGAAGCCTTTTGGAGACGTGGGCGAAGCCAATCCCGAGGCCACGCCTCCTTTAAGAACTCTACTGTATACCACGCCTCTTCTTGACGCTATACCGCCTTATACGGGGCGTGTTTCTTTCTATTGCTCAGAATCAAAACCATTCAATTTTGATATGCAGTGAGCCACATTTTAGTAAACGCTTAGCATACATCAATTCTGCCTTGTGGGCGGAGCCAGTCGACCGGCCCCGCCTCCTTCGAGAACTCTATTGTAAATACTGTACACTGTGGGGCGTGGCATATAATCTTCCGCTAAGAAATGGAAACTTTCACGATTCTTTCTGAAAGCTTTCCTCTCGTATCCACTTGAAAATGAAGTAGTTCCCCCTCCATCCCTAAATACAGTGTTATTTTAATTCCCAAACCATCCAACGTTCCTTTTTATGGCTGAATCGAGTTCCACCCTTCTTGGACCACCTATGGTGCCCGTATCCTCTCCCCCCCCCCCCCTCCATAATGCTCCACCAAGCAAACGTGAAAAACCAAAGATGAAAATCGAGTCGCGACAGCGACCCAATGTCAAAAACGCGCTGGCTACGCAAAGAGGTGAACACGATAAGATTAACATCGCGTGTTACGCCATCAAATCACGTCCCCTCTCCCCTCCCCGTTCCTCCCGTTCGCCAGGGTGCACCGTAACGGCCAGGCGATCGCGAACTATTTCCAGACGGATTTAATTAATCTTGAACCAAAAACGTCCAGCGGAAAATGGCGGACGAGCGGTCAAATTGCCACCTGGCAGAAATAGCAAGACGTGGAAATCGCGTCTGACGTTCCGCGAACGTGAAACGGGCGAGGGCGGAGGGGGTAAGTCGAGAACGGAGATGCAAACGAGGCGGAGCCGGCACCTGCTTCCAGAAGGGACGGGGAAATTCTTCTCTAGACACGAGTCTCGAGCTAGGAATAAAACGTAAACAAGCGTTCTATGTGCTGCTCGTTGAACAACGAAAATAAGAGTAACACGCGAATAGAAATGGACACTTTTATAGCAGAACTTTAATTGTTCGATTCGTGGAATTTATGCTGTAATTTCAGTCGATTTATTATTTTATGATTATATTTTATGATTATATTTTATGATTACTGTTTATGATACATTCGTGCTGTTACAGTTTTAATAAATAACCGATTTATGCCCTGCTCGTTAAATAATGAAAATAAAAATGTTTATAGCGGTAGAATTTAATTCTGCGATTTGTGGAACTCTGGCTATAATTCGATTTATTATTTTATTTTTATCGATTATAGTACGTCAATCGTCTTGTTGAAATTTTTATCGTTGAATGGTAACCTCGACCCTTCCGTTTTTGTTTTAATAAGAAATTCGATTACTTGATTTTAATCTCGGGTGATTCATACCGTCCAGGGATACCACGTCTGTAAAAATGCTTTCCAAACGCGACCAGGTCAACGGAAGTCCGAAAACTGAGCTTCCGAAAATTGGTTGCCAGAGGCCTAATAATAATCGCGCTCGCAGTTAATCCACCGGACCGGAAACCGATTCCGAAATACATCTCTGTACAGCAGCGTTTCCCAAACTCTGTTCCATGAAAATCAAAATCAAGCGTCGATAGAACGAAGCGAGAAACAATAGCTTTTGAATATTCTTAGTCCACGCTATTTTCTTTTAGTGTCTTCTAGATCTTTGGTTTTTCACTTTCCATTGTTTAGAATATTTCCATTAATTTTCCAATGTTAGAATTTTCCATTTTCTAGCTTTCCACTTTCATTTTCTTAGCCTCCACTTTTCCTTTTTCACATTGCTAGAATTTTCCATTTTCGAACTTTCCACTTCCATTTTCTCAGCATCCACTTTTCTCGTTTTCCATTTTCTATTGTTAGAATTTCCCATTTTCTAACGTTCCACCTACATTTCCCACCTTACATTTTCTTAGCTCCCACTTTTCTCGTTTTCCATTTTCTATTGTTAGAATTTCCCATTTTCTAACGTTCCACCTACATTTCCCACCTTACATTTTCTCAGCTCCCACTTTTCCTTTTCCCATTTTCCATCGTTAGAATTTCCCATTTTCCAGCTTTCCGCCTACATTTTCCACCTTCAAAATCCCCATTTTTCTAATTTTCCGCTTCCCTTTTCCACCAACCCCTTTCCAATTCACTTCGCACCGTCATTATCCATCTCATTTCCCATTTTCCCATTTTCCCATTTTCCCATTTTTCCGCTATTATTTGCAAAGACTCTCCCTGTAGAACCTCCCCAGAAAACGAATCAGTATTTCCGTTAAATATTTCACGAGCGAAATGAAAAGTTTCGAAGCGAAAAGTTTGGGAAACGCTGGCGCAGACTGCGGAAGCGTTTAACGGCTGGTCCCGCGTCTCTCTCGCGACTCGTCCATCAGGGTTGCACGCGCGAGATTTATCGCGGCCACGCGCCGCTGCTTCCTGCTGAAAATTCGCCCGGGCACGCGTCTAATTAGCGTTACGGGAGCCCCGTTCAATGAGAAACAGGTTTTCCCGGACCCTCGGTTGGCTCCCCTTGGCGATCTTCTTGGCTCCCACTTGGCTTGAATGAAACTCGAGACGCCATTCAACGGCAACGTGAAAATTTCGTGAATGAAACGCGCAACACGCTCGGCCAATCGTGGCCAAGTAGCTGAAATAGCCAATCGAAACTTCGAGATTCGATTTCATTAAATATCGAACCCGACGAAACTTTCATCCTCTTAAATTACAAACTTGCTAATACGAAGAATTCTCGATACGTGTTTACGTCTCGTAATACGTAATTCGTAAGACGTAGATTATTCAAATAATAGATTTTATTGATAGATTCTATAATTGAATTAATATAAATACTGACGGAATGGTGCGGTTATCGCCAGAGCGCTTATAACAGCGAATTTTCCACCTTTCAGCGTGACATAAATGTAATATAATATCTCGCCTGATCGTAAGTCGGTTTTGATCGCGCGATAACGTCATCGACTTCGTATAATCTCCGCCAAAATTGCACGCTATCAATCGCTAACAGGATAATCCTTGCAACGCTTTTCTCCCATCCGGATTACCGGTTTTGGTAAGAACAAGCTGCGTGCACGAGCAACGTAACAAGATCCGATATCAACGTCGACTCGTTGCTCCACGAGAAACGACTTCATCCTTGAATAAAATATCGCCCGATATATCCCGCGCTCATTTAGATTTGTTTGCAAACGATCGCGACGAAGTTACAAGACAAGGCTGCGTGTACTACTCGGAAATTAAATTGCGAGCGCGATCGCGGCTTGCCGAATCGTTATCGGCGGATCGTAAACGAACGATGCGCTCGGTATCGATGTTTTCCACGGTTCGCGTATGCTGCGCGACAAGTTTGCAAATTTCCCAGCGTCGATGAAACGTTGACGTTGAGGTCTTACCGCGAGTGTATACAACGCTTTATGCGATCTTTATCAGCGGATTGTGACCAAACGATGCGCGTGCCTCGTTCCGCTCGAACGGCGCGGCAACGAGGCTACAAATTTCCCGACCGATGCCCTACTGAAATGCCAATTACGCAAGGTAGTTGGGCAGGAGACGTGGCTTTACCTTCAAACCCTGCAGCTAGAAGCACTCCTAATAAGAATCTCGAGAAAATGTTAAGGTTAGAGCACGTTATACCATTTTTCAGTTAATTTCGTGAAATTCAATTTGAAAAATATAGAGTTGCAATGTTTGTATGCTGAAATCTGGATGATATATAAAACGAAAGCGTCTAGGGTTGTCGCGAGTGTAAAGCACCAAATTTCGTCTGGAACAGCGCCTTCAATTGTCAGAAACCGCGGCGAGGTTCACGCCGTTGAAGATGGAGCCATTTGACGCGGTAGGTGGAACGCGCGAGAGAGATCTGGCCGTGCAACGGAGGAAATCGCGATCGGAAGGCGATCGCGAGAGATAGGAAGACGTCACGAATGAAAAATTGAGAACGCCGCGGGCGAGGATACGAGTCCACGATGATCCCACCGCCTTTTTGATGTCAAACGATCGAGCCGATGACGATCCCGCGAACGATACAGGTTGGGAATACCGGTCCGTCGCTGGATTTCACGGAGGCATCCCCGTCCCGTCGCCGTCGGTCGACGAGCTGCCCGTTCGTCCCGTGGCTTCGGGGCTTTGTTTCGTTTCGGATCTGGCCGCCGATAAGTGCGGCCTGTTGGAAAATTTCAGCGATGCACGCGCGTCCAGTCGGACCGTGACGCCGAGTCAGAAACCGTCGACGGCCGACCAGCCACGCGGAACGAAGATCGAGGAGAACAAAAAGCACTACGAGAGGAACTTGAGCGATCCTAAGGGCAACGATGACGGTACGTCCAACTTTAGACGTTGGGGGTGGAGGAGATGCTATCAGGGTGATGACCGTTAACTATCCGCTGCTGGGTCGTTTCTGACCCCGAGGGATGTTGGTACTGTTGCGCCGGGAGGTTGAAGCACGAGAATTCATTTTAATTAAATATATCCTTGCGTGGATGGTGGAACGGAGATTCCATCGTACAGCTTCTTGGGTTGAACTCGCAACCCTCGATTTGGACCTACCAATTGGTGATTTGAATTATCAGTGATCAAAGTTTGAGCTACCAATTTGGAACTCCGAGCACCAAACTCTGAGCGTACGAACACAAATGTTGAAGTACTCATTGCCAATTTTGAGCTCCCAACCACGAAGTTTGAGCTACTAACTGCCAACCTCCAATTTCGAGCTATCAACCCGAGATCTTGAGATGTTATTTGTCAATGTTGAACTAGCAAGCCCAAATTTTGAGCTATCTTCTCCTTACCCCAAATTTAGAGCTGCCAACTCTTAATTTTGAGCTCACAACTCCAAATCTTGCTAAGCTCCCAACTCTAAATCTTGAGCTATCAATTGCCAATTCAGTGTTCCCAATCCCAAATTTTCAGCCACCAACCCTCAACCCCCAATTTAGAGCTGTCAACTTCGAATTTTGAACTCCCAACCCAAGTTCTGACCTACCACTTGCCAATTTTGATCTCCCAACTTCCATTTTTCAACTTTCAACGTCCACCTGCCATTTTTCATCATCCTCCCCAATTTCCACCCTCCATCTCGACGTCCCAAGCAGCTACCTTCCATCAACCACGACCCTAACCTCCCTCTTTTCTTCAGATTCTCGAACCTCGGGTGACATATGCAGAATATGCCACATGGGCAACAACTCCTCATCGGAGGATAGTCGCTCCACTCGCGGTAACCAGAACCAAACGCATCTAGGGATGTCCAGCCAAATATCCACCGTGTCGTCGTGCGCGTATCTAGGTCCTCTGGTCTCGGCGTGCAAGTGAGCTTATCAATATTTATTGCAATTTATCAATCTGCTGGATCGGATAATTCACCACGGGGAACGGATTGAATCTAGGTTACGCCTAGATTACACTCCTGCCAGGTTACTCTCGACATCGCAGAGAGCGCTTGATTCCTTTCCAACGATCGGCACTCGTGCTCTATTGCGAGCTAAAATTATCCTACAATTGCAGATTATGGCGAATAAACTATAGGTCTCACGAATCGCTCTAAACAATTCAGATGATTGGCTCTGAAAAATAAATTCCACTCGTCAATAAACCTTCTATTACTCTTCGTATCTCACGTTGCATTACACTTACGGAGCTACTTTCCCATGCTCCCAAATATCCAACAATTTTAACATTTCGCAATTTTTTTTATTTAACATATCCTCCATGTTTCTCCATCCTCATTCTTCGAGTTCGTTCCTCTTGGTACACAATACCATCCCCTAATTTCCAATAAACCATCCATTACTCTTAACGTGTATTACACTTCTAAAGCTATTCTCTCACGCTCCCAAATATCCAACAATATCAACATTTCGCAATTTTTTTTATTTAACGTATCCTCCGTGTTTCTCCATCCTCATTCTTCGAGTTCGCTCCTGTTGGTACACAATAGCGTACCGTTGCCCTCGATGCTGGCCTATAGCAAACGCGAAGCGACACGTTGTCTCGAGCATTCCAACGCGTCAATCGATCAGTATCGACGTGGACACGTTTGCCCAGTGATCCTAATACGATTTAAACGAACCTGACAGGTGTCGTGGGACAGTGGCCCTCGTGCACGCCGGCTGCCTTGAACGATGGCTGACGGAATCGGGTCACACGAGGTGCGAGCTCTGCGGATACAAATACGCCACTAAGAGGGTACCGCGTCACAACATCTTCCGTAGCGTCGCGATATGGTTCAATACCGTCATAGTGACCCGACAAGTAAGAGCCTTATCATTATTCGTCGTTCAAAGCGGTACAACACCTCTCTCGGTTAGACACGATACTGTCCCTAGTCTCCATTTTAAGATACTCTAAATCGACCGGCGCGTTTCCTCATTTTTAGATGCTACTCGATATTCTCTACTTGGTAGTCACGACGCCACTGGCTCTCTTCTCCTGTTACATCTGCGCACTGGCCTTGAGGATGTTGCTCAAGAACGGTCTGCGCGACATACCTTGGATGATCGTCGCCATGCTACCCACCTGTGCCCTGACCTTGGTGGCTTACTGGGGATGGGTAATAACTCTGGGCAGGTGTGCTGGTCTTTCGATAAACGATTAAAATAACACGCGAACGTGGACAAATATGAGTGAATATAAAGAGACGCAGATAACACTGTTATCCATCTACGAGACAATCGAATTGGTACAGAAAACTGATTTGACAGTTTCAATATTTTTTGTACAGTTCTTATATACAATATAGAAATTCTATAGAAACGTTTCACGTATTATTTAAGTTAGTATGAAATATTTTTGCATCCAATCGAGAAAAGGTAGAAATAGGTACAAAATGAAATGTCTAAAGGCTTAGCTTTAACTTTTTACGTGAAATGTGACCGTACGGTGACCATGTTAGGAAAGTGGCGCTAGTGTCGTGCCCCGTATAACTTCTAATTTATTCCCATCGAGTTTTCTCCCTAATTCCATGATTCCGTTCAAAAAGATATATTACACAATTATACTTGTATAACGCTGTGCTAATTCGACGTTCGAACGATCAGAATGCACGGTCGTCGCTGGCGTCGCTACTGGAGGAACAATTTCGTGATCAGACTGGTCCCTGACAACGCGATCCAGGATGAAAGAGTCGCGAGTTCTGAATACCTGTCGCTGGAGAACGTGATCGAAGAGATCGACGGCCGGACCACCGACGAAATCGAAGAAACGACTATCGATGAGCCAGCTCACGATGCCACGGGTGAATCGACCGGATAGACTCGCTCCTTGCGTCTCGATCCGTCCACGTATTCCGGCTACACGAGATTTAATTGCGAGTAATTGTATTTCATTAAAAAGCGGCTTTAATCGAAGCTGATTGCCAGCCATCAAGGATAATTGATCGCATCCAAGAGCATACATTTTCACGAGTCGCTTCCGCGTGTCCATCCTTCGCGATAAATCGAAAGCGACGTCGATCGTGTTCGGATTCTCGCGTCTGTTTTCGCTATTATTTAGCGATCTTTTATTTAGGTAATCTATGCAGTAAATATTGCGACGTGACCGGTCGTTAGGGTTCATTAAGTTAAATTTACTGGGGTTATTTTTTCGCTTACTGTCTCAATAAATACTTTCTCCTCGATGGGCAAAAGTGAATCAAACGCATTTGTGGAGTAATAAATTTCAGGTACAATTACAGAAAAAGATCATTCTTTTTGAAAGACGGTAATATTTAATACCGGCAAAAAAAAAAACCAGAAGATACGGTAATAAATAAATGTTGTATACATTTATGAGAACGATGGGTAGAAAATCTTGAGTCAGAGGTGGAACGAAAAAAGGGTTGAAAGAAAAATCGATGAAGAATGGAGTGGTTGCAGAGCGGAAAAAGATAAAAATGAGTTAACCGGATAAACCAGCTCTCGGAAGACGTGTTCGATGGAAGGTCCTGTAGGATTTCACTTTCGATACATCGAAAGTTATCCGTATGACGCGATACCGATCGATACAAGAACGGGAATCTTTCTTTACGTTTATTGGCGCCTGGTGTTTATCTTTCTGGTAATATCTGGGTGCCAAACTACATTTTTGAGTCCCAAAACTTTCAATATTCTCAACTTTCAACACTCTCAACTCCTAAGACATTCAACATTTGCAACTTTCAGCACTCTTCATTCCCAACTACCGACTTCCAACTTCCAAAACATCCAACACTCTGAACTTTCAACACTTTCAACTTCCAACTTTCAAAACATTCGACGTTTTCAACTTTCAACACTCTTCATTCCCAACTACCGACTTCCAACTTCCAAAACATCCAAAACTCCGAACTTTCAACACTCTCGACTTCCAACTTTCAAAACATTCGACATTTTCAACTTTCAACACTCTAAACTTCCAACTTTCAAAACATTCGACATTTTCAACTTTCAACACTCTCAACTTCCAATTCTCAATGCTTAGTACTCAACATTTTCAACTCCCAAAACATTCAACATTTCCAATTTTCAACGCTCCCAACTCCCAACTTCCAACTTTCACCTTCCATCCATCCCCTTCTATTACCCAAATTCAAACGTCTAACTACCACCTGCCAACCTCTATCTACCATCACCAATTCTCTACGATATAACATCCAATTGCCAACTGCAGCAAGTGCTTGCGTCGTCACTGAACCTTAAACTCATCGCAACGACGTGCATGTCGCTGAATATTCAAATGAAATCGCGATGGGTATCGCTGGCAACTGGTGAATTGGGTACGGACGTGGGCGACTGTTGGATCGAATCTCGAGAAGACGCGGTTCGATAGCGATCGCGTGTCGATTCCCCGTGCATCGAGGAACGTCCTTCGATTGCGCTTATCGTGGGATTAGTCCCCTGGCCCTTCTCGACGTTCGTCTTGTTTCTCCGACTGCCGACCCCCTTCCCCCTTGCCCTTCGTCGTCTGCCTAACGAGCAGGCAGTTCCATTTGTTAACGTCCACTACTCCGACAGTTTAATTAACCGTCCAGCTTTTAATGCGGATAGATTCGATGGCCGGTTTGATTGTTCTTAGAATACCGTGAACAAGAAACCATCGTAAAATGAGAAAATGTAATGAATAGTCTCAGTGAATAATCCTAGTCTAGTCTTAGTCTAGTGAATAATCTCCAACTCCCAACTTCCGATTTATAAATTCTACTCTCTAGCTTTCCAC
>NW_026533254.1:15812577-15839692 GCF_026225885.1 Hylaeus anthracinus
CAACCCTCGACTTCCATCTCTCCACGATTAACCCACAATTTTCAACTTCAAATCTCCAACCTCCAACTCCCAATTTATAGATTCCATCATCCACTTTTCACCTCCAATTTTCTATCTTCAACCACGCGTTTTATCGAGAACCTCGTTTCAACCTATCTCGCATCCTGTCACAGTGCGAATATCAATCCGCGGTCGCGCGAAATCAAAGCAGGAAACGCCGCGTCGTTAGCACGGGTTCGTCTGGGACCGGGCTATCGGCAAAGTATCTAAAAGGTCGTGAAAAGCCGGGGCTGGTGGCGGTTTCCACGCGTGGTTGCAAAGATAAACGATAGATCCGTTATCTAATGTAGTTTCGTTTCCTGGGTGGAAATATCGTTATATTATGCAAACGAACATTCGGTCTTTAGGAATGCGTACATGGACCTATCGGTGCTCGTAACTTTCATTAAACGAGAATGTGTACGACTTATTGAACTATATTGTGAATCAGCGCGGTGAAATTAACGAATACGCGTATGCGCGCCGTGTACAGGGTGGGTCAAAGTTACGCATGACGTGGGAGAATGAAAATTCATTAAGTGCAGTCATTTGCATGTCTGAAGATAAAGTACTGGCTTCGAAGTGTTCTTTGGAGCTAGATGCACTGTTGTCGTACAGAGGTTACTATACAAGGTGCTCTAAAAAAAAAAAAAAAAAAAAAAAAATGATATATTTTTAAAAATTCTACTTACTTCGAGAACAAATAATTTACATTAGGAAATAAAAATAGTGTTGCTTGATTTTCCACCCGGGCTACTTTCAGTGTTTCTTCTAATTTCTCCACAAAGCTTGCACCACCCTGTACACTTATCGATCAGATCTACGCTCGTTCCTATCGTTCCAAGCCATCGAGTGCTAATCATCGCGTTATCGCATCGATTCCTTGTACCGAGAGTTTCTAGTAAACAGCGAAAATGGTCCAGAGACCGGATAGCAAATCGGAAATGGTAAAAGGAGACACGCGTTTCTCCGTGCAATTACACGAATATTTATTAAAACGTTGCCGCGGTGCCATCGCTAATTTCACATGGTACGACCAGAAAATTGAGTTTCTCCCTCTGTCAGAGACCAAGGAGGATGGGATACCGCGGTGAAAAAGGACGGACATCGGGGAATGTCGGTTCTGGGATATTAACGAGCGCTGGAATTTCCAAGACGCGGCAGTAGGTGGTGCAAATGGAGCAACAGGAGGCCTTAAGCTGGGTGCATCGAGGTTTAATAACCTCGTGGGTCGTCCTTTTTCGAGAGGGGTTTTCCTGCACGGTCTCTGGTACCCTTAAAGATATTCTGGATGAGTCGGGGTCGTTACAATTACTATTCCTTTTCATAGGTGGCGTTGTTATGTTGTTTCTTTGAGTAGATGGCGTTGCTCTGTTATTCCTTTGAGTAGATGTCGTTGCAATGAATATTTCTTTGTGTGGATGGCGTTGCAATTAATATTTCTTTGCGTAGATAGCGTTGCAATGAACATTTCTTTGTGTAGATAGCGTTGCAATGAATATTTCTTTGTGTAGATGGCGTTGCAATGACTTTTCCTTGAATAGGTGGCGTTGCAACGACTATTCCTCTCCATAAATGGCGTCGCACCGACTATTCCTCTCCATAGATGGCGTTGTATTAACATTCCTCTGCATACAATGACGTTCCCTTTGCACAAAGGGCGCTGCAACGTGCCCCTTGCACGCATACATTATAACAAATGGAAACCTGACGTCGGAGAGATACATAACCCGAAACGTGGCAGGGTACGTAATGGGACAGTTCGCTGAGAGATAAAATAAAAAGTTGTACGTCCTGTGGGCGTGAAGGACGAGGTCTAGGGGAGACTTTACGACGGGACGCGCATCCACGGAGGATTAGGACCGAATCAGGAGCAAGAACGCGTGAAATTTCTGCATAAATAATCCGGGCTTTCTAATCCGCGGCTTTCGCTCCGTCGGCTTCGTATTTTTAACCCTCGTTAGGAGTCTTGTCGAACGAGATACGGGGACGCCGTAGCAACCAATAAACGGCCCCTTTGGGTGACTTTTATCCGACCGGGGGCTCCGATAGCCAACCTGTATCGATCGCAGATTCCTTGAGATGCACTCTCCAATAAAATTATAGAAAGATATGTATTGCAAACAGGTAGGGATGATAGCGTTTCTTTGGAGATTAAGTTCACCTTGATGTGATCTTCAAAGCCGTCAGTATTCTAACGAGTTCTCCTTAACAGTACTTCCTTTTAAGTTCCCTTTCATAAATTCTTTTGCTGTATCCGTGAAAATATTAATTCGCATAAACCTTCCTCCAGTAATAAATATTTGTACGTCCCACAGTTTCTATCTTTGCGAATACTAAAATGAAATAAAATAATAAAGTAATCGACGTGGGAAGAGTTTTGCTCGCCAGTACCATCTCGAAAAGACCGTTAATTAGTCTTCCGCGAGCGATGATAATTCTTAAATTAAATGGCCGGACGCCGAACGCCTTCGCGGGAAATAAATGTATGTTCGACGATGGCGAACCATGTCCCTTAATCGTTTCAACGATATAGTAATTACTCGAGACGATGTCGACTGTGTGAACTGGGCGTGAAGCGATACCGAGGAAGATGCGAAAAATCGGCGTTGGGCAAACTGTAACAGAATTATCGTCCCTTTTAACGATCGCCTCGACGAGTACGTAAAATCTGGACGCGATAGCAATTACACGCATACTTTCAGATAACTCGGATATTCCAGAGGAGGACAATTACGCGCGATAGAAACCGGAGGTGACGCGCTATTAAAAAGGACAGCGCGAAAATAACGCGCGTTCGTCGGGATAATTAATGTCTGATGGAAGGCCAACGACTCTACGTCGAAGAAAAATCGTTTACACCTCAATTAGCGCGAACGATAGTAAATCAGAGGAAATGGAAAAATGTGCGAAGGGAAAAGATTGGTTTCGAAGCCTGCACGCGTTCGTCCCGGTTCCTGTATAAACTTCCATTAAAATGCCCGCTCGAGGACGCTGAACGCGAGGACGCCATGAACGAGAATTATTATCGGTGAGGACGTCGATTTCGCTGATGAACGACGGAAATTGATGGGTTTCGTGGTTCAGGTGGCGTTGATCTATGGCTCGAGGAAACGTGGGTAAAGCAACCTCGATAAATGATCGAGGCTTCCGTTCAGGTATCCGAGGAGCCGCTTTTCTTTGCAAATAAGATAGAATTATCCAGCGAGGAATTAGTGGATAAGAGATTGACGCACCACGCGATCTTCGACGTTTTTGCTCCCGGGTAAACACAGCTGCCTCGAGCCAATAATTCCTCCCTCTTCGTTGGCGTCTCTTCTTTCTTTTTACCCTTTTGAATTCACCCTTTTTGAGGAATGGGTGTCGCAGTCGTCGGCTGTCCCTTTCGACCGTTTTTTCTCCGTCGTCTAGGAGCTAGAACGTCACGTGCCAGAGGATCCGGGAGAACCGGATGCATCCACGGTGATGGCGCGTAAAAGATTCATTTCTTCCTCGCGACGAATCCACGTGGAAGGATCGGGACTGTCTGAGGCTTTCTATTTTCAACTGAACCCTTCATTGTGCTGACATTAACCTTGGCGATGTACTTCATGCTCCGCTGGTGACGATTCTTGATTCGACTATTTTGCCCGATGTGGTACAACTTGGACATTTTTTAGTTCATTCGTAACATGGCGAGGAACATTTATCTGGAAATTTAACTTTTCTAATTTTCGAAATCGGAGCACTACGTTCAAAACTTTTCAAGTTCTATTTCAGGGTGGTCTTCCAATCCTCTCAATTCGGAGCGCTACGTTCAAAACTTTTCAAGTTCTATTTCAGGTGGTCTTCCAATTCTCTTAATTCGGAGCGCTACATTTAAAGCTGGTTTTTCAAATTTTATCTCAGATTATCTGTTAGTTTTCAAAGCACTACACTCGCCTACCTTTCCGAGTCTCGTTCCACCCCCATTTTTAATTCTCGAGTTCCGAGCACCAAGGCCCACCAAAAAATTCCTTAAAAGACCCCGAAATGTCAATGGCCCCCGTTAATAACAGCGAAGGGGATTAAAGACGTTGCCACACTCGCGGGAGTCGAGGGGCAAGGCGCGCAATGGCGCCGAAGAATCGATGGTTGGCCGCTCGAAAATTATCGCGTGCATTAATTACAATATTTTGCGGGGCATGTGTCCCGGCATCGTTTTGTTTATTAATAACCCCCGATGAATAAGTATCGCGAGCCGATTATAATAAACGCGGGACGCCGCGGGGACGGGTGGTTGCCGAAGAGGGAGGTTAGGTGGCACGAGAAACGGGGGCCAAGAAAGTGATTCGAGAGTCGGGCCCGGATTTATTGGCTCGCGTGTTGGAAACTGGTGGTGCTTGTTAAACCGCTTTTACAGCGGCACGGAACGACGGCCAGATACCTTTATCATTGACTATAAATTTCGGCAGCGCCGGATAGAAAGGGGCCCGCTTTCGTAATTGGCAATAATTCACGTGGCCAACCGGGGGAAACGTGCCTGTCGATTTTCGGTGCACGTCCGCTATGTACGCGCAATCATCGGCGTCGTTACGCGCTGGTAAAAAGGCGGGACGGCTTTGCTTGGACAAATTGAGACGTTTGTAACCACGTCGTGTAGATACTTGGATAGATAAGTGTTCCGAACTGGGGGCAGGAGTTCTTTCGGAAATCGGGAAGGGCACAGAATCGCGATTCGGGATCGGGAAATTACGTAGTGGTCGATCTTCTACGTAGGTGGCGCTGTGATTGATCTTTCATGCAGGTGGCGCTGGCGTTACTATTTGACTGTTTATTTTAATTAGGTTGTTTAAGTATTATGCAATCGTTTTCGTTATAATATCATACTTCTTACACATTAATAAAGTGTTCATTCTACGTCCAACCAGTATACAGTTCTTCTCATAATAATATATCAATACAACAACTCATTAGTCAAAAACTTATTCTATCTTCACCTTACATAAAACACTTTGTACAGTACTACGAATGTCGTTCATTTTAAGTTTCGTTCATTGTACACCCTTCTTAAGGACGACATCGATACCCACTATATAAAACGCAGTTAAATTAGCAGTATTCGGTACGAGTACCACGAAGAATATTCCTGCTTTAAGTGCATATTCTATTCTTCATTCCGCGTCTTCTTTAACGACAATATTAACGCTCCTAATAGAAACCGCAGTTAAATAAACAGCACTACTCATCACAGCAATCTAAATTAAAGTCGTCGGCGAACTGCAATTAAACATCGCGACGTAACGACTTTGCCAGCCGTTAAAATAAATTGATTTCGGAACGAGGCACTCCCGGAGCAATCAGTGCCCGGTTACTTCTTGGACGTTTACCGAAGTCGAGCGTACTTCGGATGACGTATGCACCGCACGGGAGGCAAAAAGAAGTCTGCCGTAAAGAAGTCTACCGAGCAACAAAGAGCGCGAGTCGCGTCCCGATTTCCGATTGGTAGAATCCCCGTGGATAGCCGTCCACCAATCGGAAGTCGGATCGCGTTTATTGCTTCCAGTCGCGTTTATGGTTGTGCGCGGGCCTTTCTTGCCTCCTGGCGTACACACCAACGACAGAAATAAGTATTATACCTTTCGGGCGATTGATTTATCGTCCTTTATCGCGACAGTTTCGGAGCGAGATCGTTTCAAAGTACAGAAATACAGGGTGTATGTACAGGGTGTATTATCTAGATTTATAATACTTTGATGAAAGACCTGCAGGTGGGATACGAAGGTTAGATTTATTTTTAAAACGAAATATGTCTGTGTTTTCTGTAAGCTATAGTTCGTTTGAATATAAATTAAAATATGTACAATGCAGAATGATTCAAAGGCCCCGATGGTCATCTAAATAAATATAGAGGGTGTTCCAAAAATGTTGGAGGTCCTTGAAAGGGGTGGTTCGGGGGGTGATTTGAAACGACTTTTTCCTTGGCGAAAATGTTGTCCGAGGCTTCGTTAAGAAGATATTAACAGAAAATGGTGGAGCGATTGCAGTAGCGTAGGTTCGCGATAGACAGACACAGTAGCATAGGCTCGCGCTAGACAGCCACAGTAGCGTAGGCTACGCGCTAGACAGCCGCGCTCTGATTGGTCGGGGCTTTTTTTGTTAATATTTTCCCAACGAAGCCTCGGAGAGCATTTTCGCTAAGGAAAAACTTGCTTCGAATCACCCCCCAAACCACCCCTTTCAAGGAGTTACAACATTTTTGGGACACCCTGTACAGTGCACCCTGAATGATTCATAGATACGTCAAACAAATCTCTCTCGAGATAATTCGTGTCCGTCAGGCGAACCAAGCGTAAATATTTTTCGCGGATAAAATTAGGCGACACACCCTGTATAATCCGGCGACGTACACGCATGCGCGTGCAACGAGATTGAAAATCAAGTTCTACGAGATAATAACGTACGTTGGTGCGGGAACGAAAACGATGGAGCCGTGCCAAGGTACACGCTTTAATGTCCATATTGTATGCGCGGAACGAAGAGACCAATCGACAGCGCAGTATATTTAGAATTTTTCGACCGTTCCTTCCAGCCTTGCGGCTCGCTTTTCTTTTACACGCGTGCCTGTCTCGCTGTTTCCTAGTCGCTCGAGTGTCCACTTCGTTCGTGTCGTCGAACGAACGTTACTCGCGACTACGCGTCGTTATCGATAATAGACGACCACGTAAATGGACGATACAAATCTTTCACGGTGAAGTTATTTTTTAAACGCATTGGAGCTTTTTATTTTTTTTTACTCAGATCTTATATTCGTTTAGTCAGTAGGAAATTTATGTTCGATGCTTTCACGAGCTTTGATTAACTCCTTCGATTGTAGTGTAGGTAGTAATATTATAGTAATATTATAGTATAGGTAGTACTACTACTAATATTATTGTTGTTATCATTATTATTCTTTCATCTCAACTCGAGAGTTGGTTTACTTAGTTTCCAATCAAATACTACTCGGAACCGTACACGCTGTGTTGGAGTCTACTTATTATTTGTTATTATTAATTATTATTCCACATACGCCGGGACACGTGGTCCGTCCCGCGGATCTTAAAGATCAGAAGATCTTTCAGCTGTTTCCCTCACCAAAACAAACAAAAATATCATTATTATCGAAATATTATTCGTGCATACGCGAGAGTAGGGTGCGACAGTGTGGGGGACACAGGTGTCCAGGCCTGTGCAAACAGAAAAATGTCAGAAAGTCAAGTTCGCCGTGTAATCGAGGCATCCGGAGTACTTAATGAATTTATTGCCGGGAGTTATCTACGGCTCGCGTGTAACAGTCAACTCGCTTTTTCCAAGGGACGAACTGGCTGCGATGAATTTTCGCCCGAGTTCTCGGAAACACTGCCGAGGCCTCTGGGAATGCAAACATCGAACCCCGCGAGATTTATCGTTCCCGTGACGAGGACCTACCGCAACGCCTCGCGCGTTCTACCTAACCTGTCAACGTCTTCGTTTCTACGTATGTACAGGGTTCTCCGATGCTTCTGGAACAGTCAGCGACGCAAATTTTCCGTTTAAAATCTAATTCTAAAATATTACATTGCGAGATGGAAACGAGGAACGTTTTCGCTAGAAAAATAGACGATTGCCAATATCAGATCCGTGGCAATTAATTTGTGACTTTTATTCGAGGAATGAAATTCGATTTTTGTTTACACGGGAAGAGCAGCTTCGAATTTCGCGTGGAATTATTTTTATGCGCATCGATTATTTGCAATTGAATTTTCAGATTGGTTGGTCTGATGCATGGGAGAGGGTTGTAGAAAAAAATAAAACCTCCGAGGGCGCCATTGGTGGATTGCCGTGACCAGGATTCGAACCTGGGTTACTACGGCCACAACGTAGGGTCCTAACCACTAGACGATCACGGCTGCTGGAGGATTCGAAAGCGATCTGCTGGATCGTCGATAATCAATCCGAACAGCGACCGACTTGATCCGTCAACCATGAACGCCGCCACCGGGTCTCTCTGTGTCATGAGATACTTATCCGCCTTCTTACGCCGGAACAAAGTGAAACGAAATTCTCGCGCGAATAAAAAGATCGCTGTTTATTAATTAATCGGTAAACAAAATTTGAAACCGAGTATTTCACTGCGTATAAGTCGAGATGTCTCCGACTTGGAAAAGTTTTTCGACGAAAAATCGAAGGACTTTTTCCAAAAGAAAACGACGGAAATTATTTCGTCGATTAGTATTTGAATATCGATAAAATTTTGATTATTACTTCTCGGTCCCCTTAATAAATAACACAGCGAACGATTATCTTCGATTTTATATTATTAATGTACACTTTAATGCGAGGTGATTGACGTACAAATTATTTACACGAGAATCTCTCTCTTCGCTCTTACGCAATTAGCGAATCCGTAACTGTCCCAAAGTATTATTACGCGAGACGTGTTTTAACCTCTCATCTGTCCCTCGTATTCACGTCGATAGTATTAATCGCTGCTAGATAAAGATGGTGCTCACTTGAGCAAATATTTGCTCCCACGCGTGGCTCCGATCCTCGCGATCGTGTTATCTGTACGGGCCTCCGAAATGCTCCGGCAAATATTGTGATAATAAACACTAACGTCGCGCGATTAGAATTCGTTACGGAATTTAGCTCGTCGATCGGTGAAAGGTGGCAACCCTTCCGTCGTCGGTCGCGTTCACGGGATCAACGTGTCTTCCTGTCGGAAATATTCGGTAGGGAAACCTGGTCACGTTTCTGCCTGATTCTCGTGCGAGTGTCGCGTGGATGGAAAAGATAAAAAGAGCGGCGAGGGAAAATCTGATCTCGTGGAAACACCCCGGAAACGAGTGTGACGGGCGAATCCGTCTGTCGGTGCGAGGAGTCTCGCTTTAAATTTGAACTGCGCGAAGTATTTTTAGTAGCTAGCTTTACCGTTCAGATTTTGATGGACGTGGAACTATGCACTTCGTGATATTAGGTTGTCTAGAAAGTTCGTGGCAATTTTTAAGAAAACTTCAAAGGCACGTTTGAATTGCGATGTATATTTGTTGAACTACGTAGGTACCATTTTGTTCCACGACCTTTTTTCCATCTTTTAAGGGATGTACATATATATATGTTATTTGTTTTCAGCCATTTCGACACATTCAGACCTGCAGCACCTATCAAAAATCGGCATGGACTTTCCGGACAACCCAATACATTTGAGAATTGGAGTCACGATTCGGTATTACCAATCGAGTATCTTCCAACGTTTAAAAGGAAATTTTTGTCGCGATTGCACCGAGATGGAGAATGTGTTAAAAAATTCTGTTATTGCACCCGGAGAGTTTTATTACGATGGCGACTTTAAAAGAGCCAGGCACTTTTAGCAGCCAGGCGAACAATAAACATGCAAGCGCGTCCTTTAAGCGCCGTAAGGAATTTTCATCGGCGTGTTTTCCAGGCTTGTAAACACTAAAGATTTTATCTGCCGCGAGAAGTCGTAAAACCAGGATTTAACACTACATTAAACCTAATGCCAAAGTACGCCGCGAGTAATTACACGGCTCTACAATAAATTCCTGCGTACCAAGTATCGCGATTGCAGAAAAGAAAGATCGATACGCAGGTTTTTGCGTACGTTAATCTCGATTTTTCGGATCCGACCACTGACCGTGGCAGGTGTGTCCGCGCCGTAAATGCACGGTTATTTCCACTTTATTATATTTTATTTTTATCGCTCAATTCGTTCCGAATCTTGCATACGAAGTTTCGAGACACCGAGGATATCGATCTATCCATACATCGCGGTTTAACATGCCAGATAATGGATGATATTGATTCACTGCGACGCTAATGCGTTCGGGCATCGAAGCTCGAGATATTAATGACGTCGACGCTGGGACAACTTTGTTAGCGTAAGACATCGAGACGTTGATATAGTAATGCATTAACCCTGATACTCCGTCGTGTTGCAGCGTCCTTACAGGTGGAGCCGAGGCACTGACAAATTAATTCACTGGAATCGAACATCTCGAAATATTCTCGTGTTGGGGATACGCGTCGGGACGTTGATGCATGGGAGCAATAACGTTCAATCATTGGAACGTTAAGCCAACGATACGTGGAATACGTTCGATCTAGAATATCGACGATACGCTCCACACTTGCGATTCAGAGACACATCTAAACTCGATAAAACTGACTCCTGGGTAGATTCGAACAGTATTAGAGATTAGAAGAGGAAGTCATCTTGGAAGCGTGAAGATCATAGCTATATTCAACCATACTTTTTTCCAGAAATAATTTGATCAGATTCAGAGGCACGCCTAAGTTCAATAAAACTGACTCCTAGGTAGATTCAAACAGTATTAGATAATAAAATAGAAAATCACCTTGGGAGCGTGAAGATCATAGCTATATACTTACGGGACTGACTGTATATCCAACCATACTTTCTTTCCGAATAATTAGCTTAGTGGAATAATACAAAAATAATCTTATATTCAACCATACTTTTTTCCAGAAATAATTTGATCAGATTCAGAGGCACGCCTACGCTCAATAAAACTGACTCCTAGGTAGATTCAAACAGTATTAGATAATAAACTAGAAAATCACCTTGGGAGCGTGAAGATCATAGCTATATACTTACGGGACTGACTGTATGTCCAACCATACTTTCTTCCCGAATAATTAGCCTAGTGGAATAATACAAAAATAATCTTTACAAACAGGGATGCTGGAGTCTGGATGCTTCGTAGAGAAACCTGAACCTAAGACACACTGAATCACTGGAGTATCCCAGCTCTGGGCATTGAGTTATTGAAACATCGAAGCGATAAGACCCGACAAATTGAGATATGACGACCATGAAACCTGGGATTGGTCTAATTACCTCTTTGGACGCCAAGTACTCCCGACGCAAACGGCGACACGATAACGCGGTCGTTAGCCCGATTACTTTCGTGTCTTTCAAGACTCCAAGAGGCGAAACAAACGGTGAACCGTATCCGAGTTTAATCCTTTAATAAATACAGGCCCAATTCGAATTAGAAGATAGCTAAAAGCGACTCTCCAACGCGTTACCGCAAATGCGGAGATAAATCAGGGTGGCGGTGGAGAAACGGTACGGCGCTGGCCAATTAAATTTCCTGGGATCCCTCGGGGCCGGCCACGGTATCGTCTTCACCTTTATCAATTAAAACGATCCATGCGCGGGGCTTTAATTACGCCGGAACGCGTGCTCGCCGCGTAGCTGAGATATCGTTTCACGGAAATCCATAAATACGTTTAACGACGGTGGACGATCGTCGATCGATCACGTCGTCGGATCGCGAGATGGAGATCGTGATACCGTTGATCGAATTAATTCCCCGGCTCGATACCGACTCCTTCGCGGACCCTCGCTCGTCTCGAAGGACTGCGCCCACGTGGATGGAAGACAATCACGTGAAAGATGGACGATACGCGACTGGCTGACGTGTGAATCAGTTTGGAACGAGTTGGCTTCGTCGCTGTGTTCTGCGATAGCCTTTTTGTTTTTCGAGTGACTGCACATTTCTCGATAATAATATTTATGGAAAATCTTCGTCGGATCATTGGAAGTTACTGAAGAATATATGACGTGTATAGACACTCGTCGCCTGTACGAGTAATGGAAATGAACGAGTATGTTCAGCTGCTTAATTGACTGGATTAAGAACTGGAAAGTATATACCTTGCGGGTGAAAATAGAACAAAGTTTCAGCGTGGAATTTTTTCTATTGGAAGACGGAGGGTATACCGGGCGCACACCCCGCGTTACAACGTACAAATGAGACTCTTCCCCTTTCTCAACCCTTTTTTTCCTGTGGCTCGAGCGCGAGTTCCGAAAATATCCACGCGTCGGAATACGAAACCAGAAGTAACCAAGGGTCTGGCATCTGGCACGAGCAACAAAATGCGAGATCGTCGAGTGCATTTGGAAGGCTCCAAGACTTCGGAAGGCTTCGAAGCACCAAGGATTCAAGGACAGAAGGTTTTAGAAGACTCTAAAAGTTTCAGAGGACTTGAAAGCTCTAAAGCTTCAAGGTTTCAAGGTTTCAGATGGCTCCAAGCATCCAAAGCTTCAAGGTTCCAAGGTTTCAATAGGCTCCAAGACTTTTAAAGCTTCAAAGCTTCAAAGTTTCATAAGACACCAAAGCTTGAAAGCTTCAAGGTTTCAAAGCTTCAAGCGTCAAAGTTTCAAGGCTTGAAAGCTTCAAGCGTCAAAGTTTCAAGGCTTGAAAGCTTCAAAGTTTCAGAAGACTCTAAAGCTTCAAAACTTCAAGGTTTCAAAAGACTCAGCTTCAAAGCTTCAAGGTTTCAAAAGACTTCAAAGTTTAGAATACACCAGAGCTTCAAAGCTTCAAGGTTTCGAAAGACTTCAAAGTTTCAGAATACACCAGAGCTTCAAAGCTTCAAGGTTTCAAAGCTTCAAGCGTCAAAGTTTCAAGGCTTGAAAGCTTCAACGTTTCAGAAGACTCTAAAGCTTCAAGGTTTCAAAAGACTTCAAAGTTTCAGAATCCACCAGAGCTTCAAAGCTTCGAGGTCCAGAGCTCTAAAGCTCAAAAATTCCAAGACTCCAAAGTTCCAGAAGGTTTCATCACCTCGACGAGCAGCAATTCGGCCGGGTTAGCCGCGATCAGATATACACTGTGCTCTCGGCTCGTTAAGTATGTCCGGGCGCGTGTCGATTCGAATCGTAAAGAGGTGCGATTCGGACGAGGAGTTCCCTCGGTCGGAGGAGCCCCTCCGCCGCGAGGCGACGTCTCCTGACACGGTGTTTACACCGCGGCACGAGTAAAACAGTGACCACGTGTAGCCCGCTGACACACAAACATAAGCACCAAACGTAAACGATAATCGACCCGGCCGGAAAAAGCTCACGCCTGCACGCGTGATACCGTGCAGGAGCACGCGGCGCTACGCGATGACCCATTATCGCGCCTTAACAGACTTCTTCATCCTCCATTCTATTTTCTCAGTCCTTTTCGGTTCGCTCCAATGTTTCGACAGACTCCTATGTTTCAGAAAGTTCCATGGTAGCAAAGCTCCAAGGTTCCAAAATTCCAAAGCTCCAAGGTTTCAACAGACTCCAATGTTTCAGAAAGTTCCATGGTAGCAAAGCTCCAAGGTTCAAAAATTCCAAAGCTCCAAGGTTTCAACAGACTCCAATGTTTCAGAAAGTTCCATGGTAGCAAAGCTCCAAGGTCCCAAAATTTCAAAGCTCCAAGGCTCCAAGGTTCCAAAATTCCAAAGCTCCAAGGCTCCAAGGTTCCAAAATTCCAAAGCTCCAAGGTTCCAAAATTCCAAAGCTCCAACGTTTCAACAGACTCCAATGTTTCAGAAAGTTCCATGGTAGCAAAGCTCCAAGGTCCCAAAATTCCAAAGCTCCAAGACTCGAAGGTTTCGAAAAGCTCCAAAGTTTCAACGTTACTTCAATGTTTCAGCAGACTCCGAAGCTCCGAGACTTAACAGGAGCCAATTCCAATTATCTCACATCGCGCCGGCCACCGTTGATGTCTGTGATTTCAAGCCTCTTGTCAAGTATAATTGCCCGTCAATTGCACTTATACCGTGTAATGTTTTCTACACGTTGCCGTTGGTCCCGCTAAATAATTAATCTCTTGAAATATTCTCAACGGCGGACTCGCATTACGATCATCGTAAATTATCGTTCGATCGCACGGATACCTTCTATTACGCGACGCAATCGTACAGAGCGTGGAACACGATAATGATATACGAGGCGTCGTAAATCGTCTCCGTTGCCGAGGGCTAACAATCTATTTCTAAGCGTTTATTAGACCTCTCCCCTTTCGCGATTCAACGCCTCGCACCTTCGGGCTGTCGCGACACACACGCCGCTTTTAACGATCCCCCGTGGCAATGCGCGAAGACGGAGGAAAAAGAATCACGAGATTCAACAAATAAGAAGAAAGAAAACCGCCGCTCCCCGAGAAAAGTGAAACGGTCGCGATCGAAGTCGACGTTAAAAGTGATTTAACAGCACGCGTCGGGGTATAAATAATCGTAAATAATCAGACTCGGGCCCATTCGAGTCGAGCAACCTTAAACAAAAAGCTTGCGAGAAAGCTGCCGGATAGAGATCCGTCGGAAACGAAGATGTCCGCGGGTCGGATCGCTAGTGATTTACCTAATTCCCGACAGGTGATTTACGTCCAATTCCAAAGTTCCAGGAAACGTGTCGAAGGGAACTTGCCGCACGCTGTCGCAATTTCTGGTTTGTTAGTTGTGGCCAGTTATTAGACTATTTTCTTTCACTTTTCTCACGAATTTAACACGTTCACTGGCAGAAAAATATTTTTAAAAATTTCTGCTAGGATTAAATATCGTGGAGGTTGTGCCTGTGATTTTGTTACTCGTAGGTGCAGCTGTGGACTGTGTTTTCGATGTTTGAACGGTATTCTTATATTCTTTATTCTCAAGCTTTTTGGGGGAAGCTCCTTTTCTTTTGATGTCGATCTGTTCTCTAATGTTGCGAGAAAGCCGTGCTGGCTTCTTTCAAGAAACTTTCTGTTTACTGGTCTTCGGTTCTTTTTTTTCGGTTCTTTGGGACACGTGTCGATCCTTCCTTCTCAGACGCGAAGTCTCGAAAAGATCGCCACTTTCCACTATCATTTGATCGTCTTGCTCGCGTGTGGTCCCACATATAGGTGACAGTGCTTTTCATCGAAGAACTAACAAAATTAATTCTACATGTTAAACCAAATATTGAACCAAATATTGAACAAAATATTAAAAACGAACCAATTGCGACGGTACAATTCGATTCGACTCGGGGCATTTGAGGGTTAAAACTAAGAATCCAAGAGACACAGAGGAATCCAAACATGTTCGAGCATGAACTAAAAACAGGTAGAGCAATGGGAACCAACGATCTTCTGGGAAGCAGAGAAGAAACTTGCTCCTCAAAATAGAAGATTCTGCAACAGCTCTGGGACGAGGAAGAAAAAAAAAAGGGAACCAACGAGTTTTCTCTAAAATGCGAGGTACGCACCTCGAAGGGGGTTGAGGGCTAATCATAGATCGCCAGTGCGCCGTTTCAACGAGTGCCTCTTTCCTCCGCGAGGGGGGCTGCGAAGAAAGATCGAGGCTTCTGCAAATTTATTCGATTGCCCGTCGCGACCAACTTCCACGATACCCGCATGGCGGCCTCCTAACCCCCTATGGCGTTTATTTATCTCGAGTGTGGAGGCCCATCGTCCAATTTGCGCCCGCGCGAACGCGCCACTCGTCCGAGCACACGCGAACACGAAACCATTTCGCTCGTTACTGCTCCCACTATATCATACCAGATATACTAATCTTTCGTCGGTTCTCGCTACTCCTGGACCCTCTCTTCCAGACTGGACACCCTTCCACTTTCGGCAACGTTGAAATAATGCGGGGCGAACGGTCGACTTCGGCGAGAGCTGGTTAGTCGCGCGGTTAGAAATGTTCAAACCGAGAACAGGTCTCTCGAGCTCGTAAAGCTGCAGGTGTACAAATTCGCGGATTTTTGCAACGCCGCGATTCGCAACGCTGAAAAGTTGCGTTTTCAAAGGTCGAAGAGACGCTTTCGCAATCTACATGCGGCTAAGTTACGATCGCTTCCGAGCTGTGGAACGCGGTGTTCACTCGTAGAAAGTCTGAACGCGACAAGTCTACAAACCTAGAATTTCTGAAGCCTCGTCGGAAGTAACGAAGATTGATACCATTAAACGATGGAACTTGTTTGGCCGTTGAATAATAAATATTTGATTCGAGAGACCGACGTAGGTTATTCCGTCGCAATTCTCAACTTTTTGGTTTATGGGGTTAATCGATTCGTGCGGTGAACGGCTTGTACGCGCCGGCTTCAGGATACAAGGGTGAACGTGTATATTCCGAAGGGTGAATGTTCTGATCGCATTCCGAATAGGGTCAACGATTGCGTGGCCGTTGATTGAAATATTTAACCGATGTAAACGTTTCTATTCTGTTGTTCTTCTAAGAGGCCATTTCGATCGCGTTTCTCACCTTTTCTATAACGGCTCGAACGAGAAAACGAAGAGGGAATCAATGTAGAACAGAAGCGGAACTGGATACTCCTCCAGATAGACCTCCTCCGTGTATCTCGCGACCACAATTTCGAATCCAGGATTTCCAGCAATAAATCCTCGCATCGCGAGACTCTTTCGCCAGTTCCCACCATCGCGCGGAATCGCGATTCCTCCGGTTCGCGTGTTCGCGAGAAACTTCCAATACAAGTGACAATCAGACGGGACAATTGTTTCTTCTTTTCAGGAAACACTTGTGGTGGTATATCTATGGGGTCAAGGGTCGTCAACCTCCAGAAACGCAGCGTGCGCGTCGCTGGACGCTAGAGTGATAGTCATTATGTTAAATGGCAATCAGGATAATGCTGTCATCAGCGTTCGTACTAGGCAATAACTATAATGCAGCCATTGCGGGCACTCCCGCGTAATCTGGCCACCGGTTGCACGACTTTTCATTGGCCACTACCGGGTGGGCAACGTCGACAGCCTTGTCGATCTAAAACTGTCCTAAAGTGAAATTTAGAACTTCAAAAATAAATGTACTCGGAATATACATTGAATCCCAAAACATTCGTATCCTCTATGTCTAAGTTTGACCAAATCGAAAAATAGTTTCGATGTCACCAAATGAACTTTTCTCCTTCAAATGATCGTCTCCTAGCCGTCACCCGTCGAAACACGACTGACTCGATGGCACGATGACTTCCACGCGTCCCTAGGCCTGTTCGAGCGCCCAGGAACGAATCGTAGACGACCCAACGAATTGGCTACGTAGATCACGTACTCGTGGGACCTAAAAAGTGGATCACTCGCGAGGTAACTATCGCGTCGGTGGACATCCATGCGTCAGGACGTCCCAAGTGCTCCAACAATACCTCTGTCGCGAATTAATGCAATAGAGCGGAGTTGAGAACGCCGGGCTGCATCGACGATGCGAAAGAGAACCGAGCCACGGCGCTCTTCATCGGTGTGTATGATGTGTAACGGTTGTAGCTGTCCAAGAAGCCCGAAGTGTTTCGTCTCAACACTCTAAGAAACTCCGAGTGTAATGGAGGCTCGAACGTGACTGACAATTTTCTTACGGCCGTTCTTGTCAGTGCCTTAGAAGGTTCCGTATTCGACGAGTAGACGCCGGGTTCTCTGATAAACCTGCAATCTGCATGATTTTGTTCCAGAGTACACTATGCAAAACATCTAGGAGGAAGACTGAAGGCTCATCTTCGAGGTTAGATAGAATGTTTTCCCGATGGTTGCGTTAGTTCCTTTTTGCACCTCGCAATTTTCTTTACCTCGCCTCGCCTCTACGGTAAAATCGTATGAAAATTCTTGGACACGTCAGGATCGAATACCATCAGAGGACTTGTCTTCAGCTTTCACCACGCAACCCTTCGAAATCGTCAGAGTCTACGCCAACCGCGGCAGCATACAGTTTAATGCATAGGTATATTTATCGAATTACTGTTTCTTTCGGATTCCAACGATCTCAGAACTGTCCATGGCGACAGATCCAAGTCCAGTACATTTACATAACTCTCCAGCGCGCAGATTCCTGGCGACGACAAAGTGATACTCGCGCATCGCCTCGCGCGTCGTTAGCGTCCAGCGTGAAATTCGCGCGACAAATGGGATTCCCTTTACGTCTGCGATTTCCACCGTGCGATTATCGGCGTCGAACCGCCCGAGACCGCTCGCACACGGCATCTAGGGCCTTAGAAACCCACGGCGCGTAACTGTACCCTCATTTCGTCTTCGCGGGGCGGCAAGAAAAATACAGTTACTCCGCGAGTGTGGCCAGCATGAGGAATGATCGAGGATTCGTGACACGAACGAGTGTCCAACGCAGCTGCAACCTGGTCGCCGATCTTAATTAGAAACTGTGAAGACGTACCGTTCGATGATTCTCTAGCTCGTTCCTTAAGAGGACACCAGGTATGGGGAACGTTAACAGCGTGTCGGTGATTCCGAGTAAAGGATGCATCAACGCGTGGCCCATTCGTCATGATTCCGCCCCGTGATACCCACGTTTTAATAGTTGGGCGCAGAAATTCTGTGTAGGTGTCCTTATCATCTAATGATCTCGGATGGTGATGGAAGCTGAGGACAAGACGCGTTCACATCGTTCGGTATCGGAGGATTTCATTGTAGAGGTGAAGGAAAATTGCGAACTGAAAAACAAAGTTCACGTGTAGAATGGTTCTTTTGCCACGCAATTCTTTTTTACCACAGATTTCGATATTGCGCCTTGGAATCCAAGAGTTTTTACCACTTTTGTAATTGGTGCCATTTTTACCATTGTGTGCCATTCTTAGCATTCATGCCATTTTTAACAATTTTGCTTCAGATCTCGATACTGCGTCTTGGAATCCAAGACTTTTTACCATTTTTGCAATTGATGCCATTTTTACCAGTGCCTACATCGCGAGTTCTATAATATATTCTAAAGTAATAGTATCACTTCCTTTGTAACTCAGAACTTGATGATATCTCTATTATTGATCCCGTCACATGAAAAAGAGATGATATTCACTGCCACCTCGCGATACGGTTCCATTTTATCGCGAAAGCTGGACGGATCGTTCCACCAGGGGGGATTAAGTCGCAGCCGTGTGTCGCGACTGTTACGAGACGCGCATAAATCGGCGCGCGCACGTGCATAAATCGCGCTCGTAAAAATGTACGAGGGGTACTTCCGGCAACGAGAACGATTGCATCCGGAAGCAGCTGCGCGTATTACGTACGAACGTAACGCGTTACGAGCGATCCTTTCACGGCGATCCACGCGCTTGTGGACGGAGCCTTAAACACGCGCTGGATGCACACGATTAACGGTACACCCTCTATACGATTAATCTTCATAAATATCGCTTTGATGAACGATAATAGAATTAGCTGGCCGATGGACGGGCACGCGAGTCATTTACTCGATCGCTACCAGACTTTTCTCGGACTCTTCCTGGTGGGGAACATGAAATTCCAAAGAAATTACAAGGCTTCTGATTTTAAAGAGATTTTTATAGATTTTATGGTTCTCGTAGTCGTCGTGGAATTGAAGAGAATCTTTTTGGTGAAAATTTTTAACCGAAATTTAAAATTTAATTGAAATTTTGAATTTTACATGTATTATTTTAAGTAATGAAGTAGTTACAGGCATAGTTCTCGTGTTCAAGGAAAAGGTGCTTATATATTGGGTTGTCCGGAATGTCCATGCCGATTTTTGATAGGTAGTGCAGGTCTGAATATGTCGAAATGGCTGAAAACAAATAACATATACATGTACATCCCTTAAAAGGTGGAAAGGTTGTGGAACAAAATGGTACCTATGCAATTCAATAAATATACATAGAAATAAATGTATATTACAATTCAAATGTGCCTTTGAAGTTTTCTTAAAAATTGGCACGAACTTTCTGGACAACCTAATAAATCGTTCTACTACTACTTCCGTGTCGACCAATTACACCATTTTCCTTTCAGGGATAATCCTTACATCTCCACGAACATTGCACTCGTTAACCATCGAATTACGCACCTTTCTTGAACGATTAAGCTCAACTACCGATCGATTCACGTAAGGGATTTATCAGCGTCTATTTATCCTCGTTGCCTCTATTTATCCGACGATAAAGGCGGGCTTGGCCGATAAAAGGAGATCGAAATCTGTGGGAGCGCACAAAGGCCCAGCGGGACCCCTCGGGTGTTTTAGGGGAATGGAGGTATTTAAGTCACGGAGAAATGCTACTTGTAGTAGCTACAAAGTAGGGAGGCCAGATGGACGACAGGATAGGATTCTTTATTGCCGAGATAGACAGATACAAACAGTTTCACGGCGAGCCGGTAACAAGCCGTCCCGTGATCGATGCGAGAGCCCCGCGATGATTTAACTATACTCGCCGACGCGTCCGGGAGAATAAATGTTGAATTACAACGCTGGAAAGAAGTTATGCCGCGTTCCTAGAGAACGTCATTTTTTTTCTCCTTCCCCTTTCCCGCGGGCGTAATGTGCTTTATATCCGAGACGCGGTGTATTTATTGCATCGCTGATGCGCCCGGGAGGCTGACGTTAAGCACCGGGTATAAATAATATTAATTAAGTTGTGCATTAGGAGATCGACCATGGCGAAAGCGGTTTCCAGATCGCAAAAAACCGGGTTGCCTCTTTGGAATTTAACGATGGAATTAACGATTTTTACCATTTTTTGCAGTTAGTGCCATTTTTACCATTTGGTGCCATTCTCGGTATGCTTGACATTCTTGCCATTTTTACTCCAGATTTCGATATTGCGCCTCGGGAATGTAACTAAGTAATTTTTCTACCATTTTTTGCAGTTGGTGCCATTTTTACCATTGGGTGCCATTCTTGGCATTCTTGCCATTTTTACTCCAGATTTCGATATTGCTCCTCGGGAATGTAACTAAGTAATTTTTCTACCATTTTTACCTCAGATTTGCACCTTGAAATGTAACGAAGCAACGTTCTACCACTGTTACCATTTTTCCAATACCGCCTAACAGAGTCTTATAGAAACATGTTTTCATCCAAGAGTCCATCCATTACACGACAGTCGTTTCCATTCATCTACTTTGGAATAGCCACCATGTTCACGTCAATCAGCGTCTCCGCCAGATCATTCTATTGATGAAGGAGAGCTTCCAACTCCCCATGAATCTCGTGCCAGAATGGAGTTATCTCTGAGACCACTTTGTGAACGGACCACCAGTAGCCAGGTTGTTCGTAAGAGCCCATCGTCGAAAGAAAGGTCGTACGATGCCATAGTTTGCCGGACGATTTCCCAGCTGGTCGTTCCGATCGTAAAAACTTATATTTAATCTGTAAGCGCTACCGAAGCGTCTAGCTTTACGACTCATCTCGGTCGTTTCATTGAACGGTTTACGACTGCTCGGCGTGGCCAACCCGTACAACCTATGAGAACTTTTTTCCCCTCTTCGTCTACCTCCTCTCTACCTGGCTAAGCTTCCTTTTCCTCGATTTGGTTTCATTTCTTTCCACGGGCGACTATTTAGTCGAAGAGAGATCTGTTCGTTATCGCGAAACACCGGCGTTAAGAGCGAAATAATGCATCGTGGGCGCAGATAACCGGTTTTATACGCGTGTCAACGATAGTCAAAGCCCCGCCTTAATCATTCTAATGCGTCCCATCCTACGGACGGTCGGGTGCTTCTTATTTTGGCGACCGTCCCGAAAATTACGATAAGGGGGTAATCGTTCTCGACTCGGGACCGCACCGGGCGTCCTCGTGGCGCTCTGCCATTTTTTGCGAGTCCAGGATCCATGGTCCTGTTAATGTGCACGACACCGTGTACTTATGACTCCTCGTTTAGCCTAACAGCGTCGATAATTCCATTTCGGAACACCGCGGTACACTGGGTCCTTCAGGGGAAATTTTTTGGACTTGTACCAACCGCTTCGATTCTGAGAATCGTTAGACATATCCCTGCTATATTTAACAGTAAATATAATTAACACTCCAAATTTCACAAACTTCTCACCGATTGCTTGTACTGACTTTTAATTGGTGTAAAAAGGCGAGCGAATCAGTAGGTAGTAGAAATCTGATAAGAAATCTCCGTGCACCTAGCGTTAAACCAAGTACTTTACATTCTAACTTTACGTTACTATAGCGATGGTATTTAATTACGTAAGGATGCGACGAAAACCTGTGTCCAGAATGTTGCGAGAAGGATGGTCGACTCGCGAGAGAAGAAAATTTTCGATGTTTTCGAGGCGACACGCGCGGAGATACTTGGCCGATTTATGGCGCGACCGGCACGGTTTAAGCGCGTCGATCGCGATAAATCTTGATCTTTATAGTGATCCGATGCGCGCGCGCCACGTGCTCTATAGTTATATCCGCCCACTTTCGCCCCCATCGACATCCGCCCTCTCGCGATACACGCTATTTATTTTCTCGTCTTGGCCCCCACGACGCGGCGCCTTTTTTTCCGTGGATTCCCTTCGGTCCCCTCCGCTTCCTTGCGGATTCGCCCCCGGAAGATCGCGAGCGAGCGTTTATTTTGCTCGCTCGTGTCACCGTGGTCGAGGAAGTCCCTAACTCATCGACCAGTCGAGTGCGTACGTTATCGAAAGGATGGGGATTCTAAATTGTAATAAAGTAAGGAAAATATTTATAAATATTCTTGGACAAACGAATTTTCTATGATTCTATCATTCAGCTCTGAAATGGAGTGTCGACGCAGAAAGTGCAAAAAAAAAAGAAAAAAAATGACGCAACTTTGTTAATTTAAGACATTTTGTAACAGAAAAATTGCGACACGTGCACTAAGAAATGTTCTTTCGAAAACCCTTGCAATTATTACCAGAAAATTGTTCATTTGTCCACAAAAAATTCATAAATATAGACCTCTTTCTAACGATCCTAGGTACCCCTGAAAATTTGTATGGAACTAAAATTTCGTTTCGAAACAATTGACTATATAATCCAAGATCTGTCATCATCGGGATTCAGAAATCCTATTCAGATTTACTTTCTTTGACACCTCGTCTTCGCCTTTAAATTCCCAATGAAAAGTCCTGTCGTCCATATATGGGCGACGAGACAATTTTCAGGTATCCCTTGAAACTTTCACGCAAAAGTATGAAAAATTTCCCGAGTTCCGGTTTCCTGTGATGGTCGCTGGAAGGATCAACTCCGGAGGAGCCAAAGGAAGCGGACAAATTACAAGCCAGAAGCGAGCGGTGCTCACGGGCAGAGGACCGATTTATGCCGACGCTAACAGTGCGACGGGTGATGCGCGCATTAGCATAATATGGAGTGCGACCGATTATTTCAATAAACGTAACTCGAGCCGGCATTTAACGGAACACCCTCGATCGATGCTAACGACCGAGATCGTGGATCGGATAGGAAATAATGAGACGCGCTTCGGGACTTTCCGACCTTCTTCCTTTACATATTCATCGTTCGTTAACGTTTTTATCGTCCTCGACTCGCTCCTCTTCCTGCGGTCGCTTACTTTCGTGTCGGTGGAGGCTGGCAGTGACGCGTGCTATTGGGAGTTTAATTTCGATGGTTTAGGGCAAGTTATGTTCGGTGTTTAACTCTTTGCACTCGAGAGATGAGTCTCAGTCATCGCTAGGCTTTCACGTAGCAAATCAACCAGCAATCATTTTTCTTTAGGTTTCGTTTCTGTGGAACTAGAAGTGTCAATAAAATGACATCTTCGAAGTCAATCGAAGCTCAGCATTCGTGGCAATACAGAATGTAGAATGTAGAATGTCAAGAAAGCATCTCGAGTTGCTGGTAGATGTCGAAAAAAAAAAATGTCTCGAGTGCAAAGGGTTAATTCACGTTCGAAGGCAAGGTGTTAAAGAGAGTAAATCTGAATAGAATTCGAGAAATGCTAGATTATCTAGTTCACGATTCTCTCGAGACAACAATTTTGACATCGTAGAGATTTTCACGAGTATTGGTAATCGACGCGTTAGGGCGACGTTCGTAGACTATCTAGAGAGAAAAAATGCGTCCAATCTAGTGGATTACACGTCTCGTTCGAGCGTAGACCATGCGTAGATTAGGGGAATAAATTACCGACGTAATTCTCAGAATGTCGACCCGCGAGTTTAGTCACCTTGGAACAATAGCTTAGATGGGATCAGCTCCTGTAACCGAAGTGTAACTATTATCCGAGCCGGCTTGTACCTCGCAATGTTAAGATAAATGGTGCCGAGGTGCACCTCGTTTCACGTGGAGTTCATGCGGCACCCTAATCTCTATTGTCTCAAATGACAAATGACCAAACGAGATACTCGAAACTGATACGTTCCACGGACATCCTGTCTAACGTATTCATTCCTTATCTGCGGGACTGGCTCACGAAGCTGTCGCTCTAATTCAACCTAACGCTACCAGCCACGAACGGTATCCTCCTAAAGAGCGTCCTGAGACGTTACTAGACCGACACGCTAGACTGTTTGTTTGTGTATTGAGCTGAGGATGTTCGTACACTTACGCCGAGTACAGAGGCGTGGACATCTAAGAAGATATCTAAAAGAAACTGTCAAGAAATGTTAAGAATACAATGTCAAGAATAATATATACGTGAAATTGGAAATTTATAGACTTTAAATTCTTTTAAACATTTCCAGTCTACTTATTTGGAATCACTGAAGTAGGAGACTTAAACATTTTTTCAAAAATCTCAGCTTGATTCCGTGAGCCTTTGGATGACAATGAAGAATAGTCCTCATCGAGGATTATACTGTAACCCAACACCCTAATTCCAACAAATGGATTCCTGCCTTCTTGTAGTCCCTATTCTAATCACCCCCCAGGATTTGAACTCGTCGACCATTGATACCATTTACGTTACGCTCGGTCCTATCATCGCGCTGACAGACCCCGTAAAAATCGAGGAACACGCAGTTGGCTAACAGGGTCGGTCCGCGGAGCTCGAGACCGGATAAAAAAAGAGCAACAAAGGAAGTTCCCGTTTTCCGTATTCTTCCTAGCGACTGTAGGCACCCTCCTAGGGTCCAGCCTCGTTTTTACCTTTCTCTCCCTTCCTCTTCCTATCCCTCCATGTAAACTTCTCCTTCCACGATGCCGCTCACCGGCCCTGATTCTCGCTGGCTCGCCGTTACGCTGTTAAACGAGCGAATCGCCAGTAGCTATCGGCGCGAGCGCATCTGGAAAGAATAAAGTACACGTTACGTAGGGTAAGCAAGCAGTCGTGCAGCAATGCAAGCCGGGTAACGTAGACTGCATAAGTAATAGGGCCGGCGGGCCTCGGACTGGCTTCGAACACGTCTATTCCCTCGCGATCCACCTCCACCGGGCTGATCTACCCATCATCCCTCGATCGTTCCCATCCGCGAGTAATCTCGGAGGCCAGGCACTGGCATTTCTATCCTCCGAGGACGAAGATTCTTGGCTCATTTTCTACGTGGCTTTCACGGAGCTCAGTACCTGCGAGGTACACGTTCCTTGGTAATTGTCGATGTGGATGCATTTTCCTTTCTCAAAGACTCGATGTGTTTCGAAGATTCTTGGCTCTTCGTAATGTATGTACTCGGATGTTCTGCGGTGGTATCATTTTTGAGCTCACTTCCTTTGACACTACTTTCTTCCTGAGCTCACTACCTTTGACATCGCGTGTCTCTGAACTCAGATCATTTCACCTCGTTTTCCTTTGAGCTCATTTTCTCCTGAACTCACTTTTTTTACCTCATTTTCCTCTGAGCTCACTTCCTTGGATTTCATTTTTCTTCGAGATCGGTGCTTTTGCTTCATTTTCCTTTGAGCTCACTTTCTTTGACCTCGTTCTCCTCTGAACTCACTTTCTTGGATCTCAATTTCCTCTGAGCTCGATGCTTTGACTTCGTTTTCCTCCGAGTTCACTTCCTTCGATCTAACTTTCCCCTGAGCTCGTCACCCCTACACTTGAACCGCGATGGAATTCCATCGCAATAACAAGACGATGTTGCAGGAACATCTGGCATAATGATCGCGGGATTACTCGAGCGGCCAGTCGAAACGAAACCAATTTCGCGAGCAAACAACCATGAGAATGCTTTATTCTTTAATAATCGAGGTTATAGATTAGACCTCGCCTAGCGGGTTGGTTTTGCGCAAGGAAGGATGTGGCTTCTTGTATCGAAACCACCGAATTTTTAAGGAAGAACTACACGACCGGGGTAGTATCATTGGTAGAAGGATATTGGAAGATTATAATGATACGATCATAATGATACCATCGAACGCGCGGTTGGTTTCATCCTGCGCAAAGAAGCTTCTGCGGTTGCTGGTAAACCCACAACGGATTTGCCCTAGTCGGTTCATTTGTACCGAATCAGAGAACAATCTCGGTCCAATATCTATCAATAGACTGTGAACTTTATGCATTTATAACTTCCGATAACATACAAAGTGTTCGTTGAATACATTCTACAATAATTATATCGCCATTTAATATTGCGCAAGTGCACATACCTTTTGCATTTACATTTAGCACGTGTTTGCTACCCTGGTTCGTATCATAAATACGCAGAATCCGCACCCTATTTATCACATTTTACGCGTAGGAGTCCGTGTCCGTGTCTACTCGGTCAGCAACTCAATTTTTCGAGGTATTTTAAACCTCCTGGAGTCACGCGCCAAAAAGACACTGCCGAACCGCGAAAGGCCGAGCAAATAGAAACATAAAACGGAGACGATACCGTGTCCTCATTTTCGCCTTATTACGCTAACCTGCTAATCGTTCGCCCTCTAATTGACGGGTGGAAGCGTTAGGCCCATCGCTGGCAACAGTTTACGCGACAGAAATATGTTATAATGAGTGCTAGTACAAACGAACGGTATGATTACTATTTCAAGAGGAGGCTCGGATCAACGAACGACAACCGTTTTCGATGCCTCGGTGCAATCAACCGCGATGCACCGTGATTACCATGGCGAGATCGGTGATAATCCGCGAAGCGAGCCATAATAATTCCGAGGGGGGGAAATAATTAAGCGACGGAGGGGGCGTGCTGGCGTTGAAACGATTAACGAGCAACGACGACGCCTGGTATGTATGTACCCGTGTCAAGTTCTTCTTCGCAACGACCGTGAAATGTTAAGTCAGAAGACGGTTCGTCCACAATCAGGATCGGCAACGGATCGAGGTTATGAAGGCTCCCAGGAGTGCCGAGGACGTTTTCATTTCGAGTTTCTTCGTTTTGTTGAAGCTTAGTATGCCGCAGAAGCTTAGTGTCCGGAGTTTTAATTCTCAGGAGTGTAAAATTGGAAGGATTCGATCTTTCATGCTCGGGGGAAGATATCAAGGAGTCACTTCGAGATAGTTTCTGGAGTTTAGATGATCCTATTAGTTCTGCAATGACTGCGTTAAAGACGTTTTTTTTTGTAGGTTATTTTTTCTTTTTGAAGGTTAGTATAATTGTCGGACCTTTAATCCTCAAGAGTGGAACACTGAAATGCTTGGAATGCCTCAAAATAATTTCTGGAGTCTAGATGCCGCCACCAGCTCAACAATAGCTACTGCGAGCACCTTTTCTTTTGGATTCCCTCTTCCTA
>NW_026533254.1:15839702-15849426 GCF_026225885.1 Hylaeus anthracinus
CAATATCAACACCAGACTTTTAATCCCCAAGAATGTATAATCAGTCCAAAAAAAATTTCTGGAGTTTAGATATCCCCACCAGCTGCTAGTTGCCTGGTAAACCCTGAGACCAACGTCTTACTGCGGCCCTGTCGACGTCCACCGTTTCTTTTTTCGCCATTTCGATTACACGATCCGCGATACACTTCGCGTCGGAAGATTATCCGTTGCCTTTTCCATCGCGATGCCACATCGACTTCACGGTGGATTACCGCTCGACGCGAGAAAGCATGATGATAGGCAGGGTCGAAACGAGATATTGCTTAAAGTGTGAGCAAAGTGTAGTCTATCAAGAGTATCATATTTTTAAAGAAATCTTTTCGTTTAAACGCGGACAAAATGTAAACGCATGGAAATGATAGGGGTGGCAGATTGAAGCTTCCACGTGTGTCGGTATGTCGATACGAAGATTGAGTAACGAGACGTGGTAATAATGGAACAGGCGTATTAAGATCGTGTCCGCCGATTCGTAGATAAGACGAAACAGGGAGCAGGGAAATGTTGGGTTGGAGTGACAAGGTCATCCTGTTTCGTTAAAGATCGAAGTACACGATGGAAGTCGAAGATAAATGTGCTCGCCTATGAATACGAAATTTATGATATCTTTTCGTCTAGATTAATTCTTCTTAAAATACAAAGTAAAGCAATCGCTGAATATTTTCGAGCGAAATCGATGCCTGTTACGTAACTTTCGGAACCGAGCTAAAAATACCGAAGACCTAGTATCATAGCGAAGCTATTTTCGTCCTGGAAGCGGGAAAAATGCCGGGGAAAAAAATACAAGAATACGACGAACGGAGTCACAAGAAGAATACATATATTCTATCTTTTATTCTAAAACAAAAAAAAAAAAAAAAGACAGGTGAAAGAGGCGAGGAAACGGGTTCAGCGAACGCGCAGGGGAACGTAGTCCTGAAAGGACGATATCGACAGGACGATACGGGCCGCAGGATCTGGCTTTAATATCTGCCGGCTCGCACAACGCGGTAATGGCCCTTTATGACGCCGAGGGAGCGCCGTTTCGCGGTGTAAATTGCACGTTGCATCGATTTACGAGGCGAACAGTAATTTCCACCATCTTGGGCTGCATGCGGTGCGCGTACGCGATGAATATACCGGAGCGTGTTCCGGTGTTCTGACCAGCGCGCTAGAAAATTGTCCCGCCCCGCGGAATTACGCTACCCGTAAGGTTGGAAACGGCTTCCACGGGATCCACCTCGAACAGGAATCACGCACGAACTGCGTATGCACATGAACGGCACGCGTGGAATTTCTAACCGGCGCTGGGCATCGTATTAAACGTAATACGTGCTTGCAAATACGAGTCAACTTCGTTGTACTTCTCGGAAATAGCGTTTCGTTTGTGGGTTGGTTTACGGTGTCGATACTCTCGCGAATGGAGGGCTGAAGTCGTAGAGCATGCTTAACCGAGACGATCTTCGCTGGGAAATTCTAAGAGGCGTCGAGGTGTGAATTATTAAAAACTGTCAGCTTACAGGGAACGATAAGACGGAACTTTTTTGTATTTACAATTTATTCATACGACGTTTAATTTCAGAGATAAAAATTGAATACTCAGAAGCTCTCTTTCCTGAAATTCAATTTTTTGCAACGAACCTCAAACTTTTCAATTTTTATTTCCGAAACTGAGCGTCCTATGAATAAACTGTAAATGTAAAAAAAGTTCCGTCTCGTCATCCCCTAGAAGCTGATATTTTTCAAAAATTGACTCAACGAATACAAACATATCTCTGATTAGCACAACCGTTACCCATGCTCCAATCACCATGGAAATGGCGTGTCTCGGAGAAGAAGTCCCTTGGTTCAAGGCTGCCCGTCCTTTTGCTACCATATGTGGAGTAACCGCAAGTTAAATCAACTTTAATTGCGAGCGCAGGCTACGGTAATTACACTCGGAATCGGGGAAATATTCTAATTATACTTGCAATCAGAAGCGAAACAACTGCAAATCACACTAATTATACTTTCAATCATACGTCGAATGACCGTCTGTAATAATAACTTTAAGTTGTATAAATTGCCCCCGCTGTCCCGAGTTACACTAATTAAATTCACAGTAATAACATAAACCACTCGGTATCTAGCGGCAACCCGTGTGCAGGATGACCACGGTTAACTGTGTATTGTAAATATCGGACGTTCTGGAGCAATTAATATAGCGACTGCTACTGAGATCGTTAAACGTCAACGACGGGGTTTCAATTAGAGAAATAACGAATGATTTCCTTTCTCGCCGATTTATCATTCGGTTTATATTAAAACATCGCCCGGCGATCGTTAATGTGCTACTATGCTACCGCGCCAAGGGAACCAACGTCGGAGTAACAACGACGTTCTGGAAATCCAGAATGATCAGAGTTCGAGCTTAGATCGAAGAAGCTGAGAATGGAAGAACGCAAGCATACGCAGAATCGAACGGAGCCAACGTGCCTCGAGGGATTTTTATGAATAATTCATAGCGGCCGTCCAATAATCCGGCTAGCCGCGGAAAAATATGAACAGATAATTAAGCGGACATTAAAGGCTATCAACGGCGAATATCGGATGATTAATAGGAAATTACTTAAGTGATGGTTGTTATTGATGGGGAAGGCCGGGAGCGCGGCTCGCGAGGCGTTTTCGCGTAATTCAGACACCCGTCATTTCGTTAAAGAGCCACCGATGATACGATACCGGTAATACGGTTCTCGTGCTCGTATAGATCATGCCACGCCAGCTTTGCTTTATGCTGTTTCTCGGCCGGTCGTTAGGGACGATTGTAACAAACGATCGAGCTGGCTCGAGAGCACACGCGGTAATGAATCCTCCGGTGATCGACGTTATTCGTTATTCGTTATTCCCATTGCTCATCGTTCATCATGTATTATTCGTTATTCGTCATTTATTATTCGTTCCTCACCATGCATTATTCGTAAATTTGTTTTTTGTCGTTCAATGGTGATCAGTAACATATCACCAGTTACGGTTACCAGTTACATATTATTCGTTATTCGTCATCCATTATTCGTTACTCGTCATTCATTGTTCGTTATTCACCCTGCATTATTCGTCATTCGATATTCGTCATTTAAAAGTCATCAGTCGTTATATATTATTCGTTAATCGTAATTCGTTAGTTTTGTCAACAAATTCTAACAAAATATTATCGAGTAATTATTGTCTTAAGGAAGAACGTACAGTACGAGCCCATGTAATCGTGAGATTTTTGAAAAGAAAGGAACGGGCAGTATACCAGTCGCGTCGATCCTCACGTGAAACCGACGCTAATAGCTAATGATACGGTTATAGCCAGCCATACGTTATAGCTGGCTACCTGGCGACTCTCAGGCCACGATGCTTTCGCCAAGATAAAAGCTGCCAGCGTTTACGGGAGACCCTCTCGAACGTCATACCCATCGGTGAATTCTTTCTCTGTCGAGTTCGTGATCGTCGTCGTGATCGTTGTTATCCATAGGAACGATCGCGCCGGCAGCGGAGCACGTCTTGTTCGTACAGTTTTAATCGGTCCGAGGGGGATTCGCGATCGATTAACCGCCACACACGACGCACCGACGATCGATTCCCATTCCTAGCAGGTGGAGGGATGAAGTAATAATCGTTTATCGCGATGCCTGGAATCGTAAAGGAAGCAACGCGTCCTGAAGACGTACCACGTTCGCGGGACGGCTGTCGCGGCTCGGAGTGTCTTCATTCGTTCGTCCCGAATGGAAACGAGGATTCATGGTCTCCGCTCCGTCATCCGCGTACGTTTCGACGTAGTTTCTTGAAATATTCGTCGGAGTTGCGGGAGGTGTAAGCAGATCGGAGCCCGCGGAACCCTGAGGGCTCGTCTCTTCATCGTTTGTTCCGACGCTTGGAATCCTGAAGGAAGGAACACGTCCCAGTGGCGTTTCGCCTCTTCGCGAGATGACTATTGCTGAATCGGAGTGTCTTCATTTGGTCGTCGCAAGTGGAAGCAAAGATTTATGGACTCTACTATGTCATTCGTGAGCGTTTCCAATGAGTTTCACCGAAGATGGGAACTGAGATGTACGAGAGGTAGATTGCGAGGAATAAGAAAAATTCGACGGCAACTGGTATAGATGGATAGTAATGACCATCGGGTTGTGAGACTCGCCCCACCAATTTGTCCGACCCGTCGAGCGAGTTCCGCGGACGCGTAGCAAATTCGGCGCGTTAATTTGTCTAACGCGCGGAATTAGTTCCGCTAGCTTTGCGAAACGCCCCGCGATAATTTGTCTAGTCTACATAATTACTTTCACGCCAGTCGTAAATCCACGATTCGTCTGACCTATCAGTTCCACCGACATCGCGAATTTGGTAGCGCTAATTTGCTTAATTCGCGTGAATTAGTTCCGTCAGTTTTGCAAATTCAGTCCTAACGTTCTGCGATTCCTTTCCATTCTGGGTACGAAAGAATTAAGCGCAATTACGGTCGTTCGTACCCGTTACTGTTGTGGAATTGCTCTGCTGCTTGAACTTGGTGCAGGACGTAGAAAAAGATTCACCCTTGTGCGTGACGAATCATTCGGTTTGCTTAGAATTTAGACAATGTTGTATTAGCTAAGCTTCAACTTGGAAAAGTTAGCTTAGAAATTAGTTAACTTTGGATCAGTCAATCCCTAACTCGGTCAGCTTAGAAATTAGTTAATTTTAGATTAGCCAACCCCTAACTCGATCAGCTTAGAATTTTGTCAACGTTAAATGAGCTAACCTCCAACTTAGAAAAGTTACCTTAGAATTCAGTCAACTTTGGATTACTCAATCCCTACCTCGGTTAGCTTAGAATTTATTCAGCGTTAAATTAGCCGACCCCCAATTCAGTTAGCTTAGAATTTAGTCAACTGTAAGTTATCCAGCCCCCGATTCAGAAGATCGTTCCCAAAAAATTGACAATTTCTGGCGGGTACGAACGAAGGTCGTCTAAGGATGACCTCGCGCCGCGTCCACCTCGTTAATTGCCGCTGCAATTAGTTACGCCGCGGTGCAACGGTCGGACGAGACACGTCGCAAAAAAAAAAAGAAGCGGGGAATTTGCATAAAAGCGTAAGCTTCTACGACGGTTGACGAGCGAAGAATTCCGTGGGGTGCAATTATATGGCGAATTTATTAGGGAAGTGGTCGCCGGGCGTGCGCGTAATGGCCGTTTTCTAAATATAGGACGGCGAACGAACGAGGACGGTCGGCCGTGGCAGGAAGAGGTGTACGACGAACGTGTCGTAGGAAGGCTTCCTGCAATTCACGGCCCGGAATGAGGTATTCGTATGACGGGACATGTGTCTGCCCTTCCATTGTGATCGACACCACCGCCCGTGAGAATCGATTGGTCGGTTAATTAAAGGATTTACTTTCGCCACGAGCCGTCACTCATATCTGGGAAACGTGCGCTGGGTCGCGATTCGATCCTGGACGGGGTACAGCTGATTTGGTAACCCGAAGAGGAAATTTTTGTTTTTGGACGGCTGAACAGGTTGCATCCCCGATTGACTTTGAGTAGTACGGGGCTAACTTGGGCTTCTGTGGATATGTTCACGCGGAGGATTCCAGGTGGAAGACTGGCAGTGAAGGTGATTGGACCCTGACTGGATGAAACGTAGGAAATTATTCATAAATTGTAGGAAGGTGTAGCGAGTACAAGTGTAACGAGCCAGACGAAGGATACCTTTACCATCCTCCTCCTGGGGGAATCAACTATGGCCGCGCGTAGGTGTAAGCCTCAATTTCTATTCTAATGGGGGTTTTACTTGTACGACAGGTTGCTTCCTAAATTAATATCTGGGAGACGTGCGGTGGGTCGCGATTAGTTGATCGTCCAATGGGACACAGGTCGTTTGGTAGTTGCCTGGTTCGGTTAGAGGAAGACGATAGTTTGGGTACTTTGGAGAGGACCCTCCATCGAGCGCTTTACGCGAACCTTTACTGACCTCGTTCCCTGATATGTTTGTATTCGTTGAATCAATCAGGGTATGTTTGTATTCGTTGAATCAATTTTTTTTAGATATCAGCTTATAGGGGATGATGAGACGAAACTTTTCTATACTTACAGTTTATTCATAGGACGCTTAGTTTCGGAAATAAAAATTGAAAAGTTTGAGGTTCGTTGCAAAAAAATTGAATTTCAGGAAAGAGAGCTTCTGAGTATTCAATTTTTATCTCTAAAACTAAACGTCCTATGAATAAATTGTAACTACGAAAAAGTTTCGTTTTGTCAATCTCCACAAGGTGATATTTTTTTTAAATTCGATTGTTCGACTGTTATTTTTTTTTTTTCTAAGACAACAGCAAGAAGACCACTATGAAATTTCATGAAAAAGGTCAGTTTTTGAATTTTTATCTCTGATACTAAAAGTCCTACGAACAAACTCTAAATAGAAAAAAGTTTCGTCTTATCGTTACCTATAAGCTGATATTTTTTTTTTTTTTTTAATTCACACCTCCACCTCTGTCTCAACCTTTAAATTCGAAACAGAAAAATGAAAATTCATGGGAACGACGAGAAAGGAAAAGGGTATCGATGAACGGCGCCCTCGCAATTAGAATGTGTTTCGAAATCTGCAGTCGGGCCCAAACGCTCACGCGCAAAAGAAAAGAGTCGCCGTGTACGCGAGGAATAATTAATTAGCGGCATTCGTTTCGGCAATCGAAAACAAAGATGGACGTTTGTATCCGTCGGCTGGCGAGGGCGTCCCTTGCATCTCAATTGCCACCTTCCTGTATCGAAACATTAACGAAAAAAACGTGCTAACTATATCACGTTGCTTAAACATGGCTGGTTAAAAATTGTATTACTTCCTACGTTCGATAGAATTTTTTTTAAAGTCTGCAAGACTCTGCAGGGTATCTTTTATTTGTATTAACTGTACCGTTCTGCTAACCGATCCGCAGTTACGTCCGGAAATCCTTGTATTCTTCAGTAATAAATTGCAGTACCGTATCAAAGAACTGTCTACTTATCAAATAAAGAATTTACTCGATAATCGTAAGTACAAATCGCGCACAATTTACACAATTAATTATTACATTATCCTCGTCGGAATAATTCATCCGTATTTACGACGTGAAATCGCGCAAGAGAAATTTTAAACTGCCACGCGCGCCTCCCCTCCGCCGGCAGGATCGAAAATGGCCGCGCATCCGGCGCGACTGATTCCGAATTCCGTCGCGATAACCCGTCAACCGTTGACATCTTGATTTTCGAGTGGCCCTCCGACCCTTTCCACGAACCGATGAATCCTGATTTCCAATTCGAAGGGGTTGACCGTCCCGTCGACGTGACGATCCTGCCGATCCGGTCGACGAGATCTCGTCGAGATCGTTCTTCTCCATCGCGAGCCAAGTGCGGGCAAGAATGTCCAAGGACGAATTATATTTAGCCATACCGAAGACACTGCATCCAAGGATGCGATTTATATCGATGCATCGCATTTAATTCCGACTGGTTGCGCGCTCGAGTGCGAATACATTGGAAGCGTCGATTCGTGGGAAATAGAATAGATTTTTCGATAGAGGTTCGACAGAGTACAACAATACTCTGTACTCGACAATTTTCATCCGCGGAAGTTTCGACGCGGAATGAAAAATCGACGCGGGCAGTCATCGCTGGTAATAATTATCGCCGTCGCGATTCTATTTCCGTGGTCCTTTCTTTCTTCCTTCGAGGGGCCCTTCGCCAAGGATTTCGCGTGGGTGAGCGAAGATTTACGACGTGTAACGACCTGCCACGATCATTTAAAGCGCAGCGCCTTCGATGCCCAAAACGTTCGAGTAAATTCTACATCTGGCTTCGTTCTAACCATTTCTTGGTTTAAAAGAGTGTAAGGTGGATGAAGTGAAGCGAAAATTGTCATCCCGAGTGGTCTCGATTTTTCTTGAATTCTGAGTCGCAAAAACTGATAATTCATCATCCCGAGTAATTATACGCGACATAAATAAATTTTTGTTACGTTTAGCGTGAAGAAAGCGCGAAATGGGAAAGCGTGGGATTGGATCGAACCATCGAGTAACACAATGAGAAATTACTCGTCGGTCGGTAGGATCGGTCGGATTCCGATCGTGGGCCAGACGCGTCGCGGTTCCAGAGCGAAAATTACAATGGTAAATGGCTTTGAATACAATGAAACGTCTATGATGACTTTCAAAATGGCCGCCCTGTCCGTAATGGAACAGGCGTCTTCGACGACTTTAATTTCGATCGTCATGAATTTAAATCGTCCCCTGACATCGTCGCCTTACATAAAGAGAAGGAAAAATCCTTTCGATAATTTCCATTTCGGCCATCTAATTTTTTCTCGTTCAAAACATCCAGTGTCATCACGAACAATATTTCGATCCATCAACGCGTTCGTTACTAGTTTAATTATTTACTCGTCGATCCTCTAACGGAAATCCTTGTTCGATATCCTAATTACTTTCAACAACGATAATTCAACTCCAGCTCGGCGGAAGATAAGAGTTCCATTAACTCGACGACACACGGTACGCGTACCATTTAATAAAAGCGCTCATTATCCACGAACTTAATATTCCTTTCTACACGGCCATGATTGCGATTTATCGAGCGGTTTCCGTTAACGCGCCACGAAATTCGTCTCGACTCGATGCCGTGACTCTCGTTAAGTAAACACATCTATTAAACGTGAAAACGCCGATTAACCCTCTCTCTCTCTAGGTCGTTTTCAAATTATAATTTATTACGTCGGGGCGACGTCGATTTTCAAACTGGAAATTGAATTCAACCGACGCGCTGGTTTCTAATTACAATTTATCATGAAATTCCAATTAACGCAGCGCAAAGCTTCGCAATGCAGTGACGGCGCGCTGCACTTGCACGTTTCGTATGCAAATGAGTCGGCTCGTCGTGGTTATCGTTATTCGAATAATAACGCGATCGATAAGCTACGAGTAGATTAGGTAATAAGTTGCGGTGAAATTTGTCGTAGGAAACGGTTATGTAAACACGTGGATACGTAAAGTACGAGGTGCTCGGATTACTCGTACGTATATTTGAAATATTTATGGATTTATGATAGGTTTGTAGTACATCGACGACGAAAGCGAACCCGTGTTTCGCGATACCGTGGCTGGTAATCGGCGTTGGTTAACGCTAATTAACAGTGAACTTGGCAGTGGCGCAGGAGGTCAGCGCGGCAAAGGTAAACGCGCGCGACGTAATCGCGCACGCGTGATTACCAGCGCACAGCGAGCGTCGTCTGGCGGTGTCCGTTTCATCGAGCAGGTGCGCGCTCCTACGGGGGATGGACATCCTGGAGCATGACGCGGTAATTACCCGTGCTCGCTCGTCTGTCCCGGTTCCAGCCACCGCCTAGACGACGATCGAACGCTCTAGCCGCTCGACGCGCAACATCTTTAATGGAACATCTTTACTGGAAAAAAATTGCGGAAGGTTGAGCAGGAGCCTCGAAAACTCCGCGAAATTAATTACGGAGGCAGGAAGCAACTCGGGCTGCGAATTCACTGCTTTGTAAGTTTATGAAATTAATTGTCGGGATGGGTGGAAATTCCAGGTGAGAATTCACGGTTTTGTGAGTTTTTGAAATTAATTAGCGAGGTGGGTGGAAGTTCGTGATGTGAATTGAAAGCTTTGTAATTTTGTGAATTTAATTAGCGAGGTGGGTGGAAGCTTGAGTTGTGAATTCACACATTC
>NW_026533254.1:15849436-15853585 GCF_026225885.1 Hylaeus anthracinus
TCGTGAAATTAATTACCGAGGTGGGTGGAAGCTCGAGCTGTGAATTCAGAGCTCTGTAACTTTGTGAAATTAATTACTGAAATACCTGAAAACTCCATCTCCAGATTCCCATCTTTGATGCTTCGCGATAGTTTCCATTATTTTTCCATAAGAAAATTACTGAAGCTTCACCGAAGTCTGCTTATTACGACCGACAAACGTTCGCACAATAACACCTCGAAGGTTCCTCTTCAAACAATTTTCGAAGATGTGTATTTTAAATTTCCCTAAGTATACCTATTATAAAATTCCTTACGAAGTACACATCTCGTAGTCAGCCCGAATAGCCAGGTACTTCGTGTCCGGAGTACCAGAGTCGTTCCAATTAAATTCGAAACGTTCGAGTCGCAATTAAACGGCGAATCGTTATCTGGCGATTAAATTGCAAATCGTCGCTGGATGGTCCCAGAGAGTCTCTTCAGGGTCGCGACGGTTTTCAGCGTGGCAGGGACCGGGACGGGACGAGTCGTTTTTTCTCCAGGCGAGAGGGAACATCTGCCTTCCGCGCGAATAATGGAAACTCGTGAAAGAGGCTCGTCCTTCGTTAACCGGCGCGAAACGGGCGTAGGGACGTCGTGTCGGTTTTTGCTTTCAGGGATATATCGCTGGAATCCTTTCTCGAGACGTAAACCCACCCGTGGGCGCGACCCTCTAACCCAGTTCACACGACTCGCGTGCTTTTGTTCCAGCTCGCAAAGGGACTTGGAACTTGTAACTTAAAAGGCGACAGATCGTGCAGAATTTCCTTTGAAGGGTAGCAAACGTTCCTTGAGGGTGCAGGTGGATGTTTATCGCTATATATGTATGGGTGACTTTTTGAGCAGTTGAACCTTTCGACCCAACTTTTCTCTATTTTTATTCCGTTCGTCTTCGTTTTTATTAAGTTCGTCTCCATCGAACGAAAGTACGATATTTCCGAGCAGGCGCAGAGAAAATATTATTCTTGGTGCAGCGTCGTCCCAGAAGGGTGGAACGCTCGTCGAATAATTTATAGAAATCGGAAATCACTCGTGGAACGTGAGGAAGAACACGACGAGAGTGTAAAGCTGTCGCGGCATGGCGATCGTCAACTACTTGTCATCGCCCGGATATATTTCGTTCGGTGTCGCAGTCGTACCGATACCCTTCGTGGTTTTTCTCGCGATCGAGAATCGGAGGATCCTTTTCCACGTCCTCGGGCCCGGGAACCACCCGTCAGGGTCGAATTTCACGGTTTCACGCTGTCCCCTATAAGCAACGTGGAGTTTCCTTCAAGCACAGTTTTCCAATCGCCGCTAGACAAAAATTCGTGGAAATTTCTACAAACTCCAAATTTCGTCACGAGACTGTCGAAGATCTACGTGGTTCAACATTTATCTTAGTGTTTAATTTTCTGATCTATCTCGTTCACAAATTTATTTTCATTATCGTTTCACTTCTGGAATTAATTTCTCTAGTTCCTTAACGAAATGCTCCGTCGAAAAGTTTCATCCACTTCTATTAAATATTATTTATTTACGGTTGAAAAATATGGATATAGTTTCAGTAACACTCGAGGAGGGTACATGAATATCTTCTATCCGGCAGAGAACATTTTTCAATTAACACGGCACCACGGGACGGTGAAGATTCAATTACAACCAAAAATTCAAAATGGCCAGCCGTTCCTAATCTCTGCTCGCCGACGTTAAAAAGTTGCCAGCGATTCCCGCGATAACTCTTTAATGAATTTTTAAGTTTCATTTCCGTGCAATTAAAATTTTTTCCGTCGCGGCCGCAACGAGTTGCTCGTATTTTCGTTGCACCGGCTAAGCAATATGATTAATCAGCGTGCTCGGATCAGGAGACGGCGGGTCGCGGAGGAAACGTGTAATATTTATAAAACATGCGAACGGAAGCTCGTTGTTGCAACTCATTTCGACGCGTCTGAATTTATTCGTCGGCGGATAATAAATTTTTGTGTCCGGACGTAATTCCATATATACTAAACTATCGGAGCTATTGAACGCTCCGATATAAAATTAATTATATAAGGTCCAACGCATACATGTACATACATGTACATACTTATACATGTCCCAATGCTAGAAGACACAGAATATACGTGACAATTTCGGATGTATATGTTACTACAGATAAGGCATCGTTTCGTATAAACCACAATCCTTTGCATGAATCTATATCAATATTTTGGATAAAAATTGCCAGTGCAGTTAAGAATATCCATCTTGCAAATACGAAGACAAGACGAATATACCTTCCCGAAGAAAATTGATTTCGCTGTCGTCGTACGGGAAGTAAGGTGGTCATCGACTAACGGAGCCCCGGCTCGTCACGGACTTTTTTCAGCGGCTGGGGACATTTTTTGGGAGAAGACCAGAAAGTATTTTCCGGCCCGGTGCAGAATCGAAGTCGACAGTTGGCCATTGGCCCCCGCTGTGATTCTTATGGGAAAGATCTTCAACGCGTTTCCGCACGGAAGAATACCATACGTCCACGAGATCCCACGGTGTCCGCCCGTAAAAATCGAGCGAGACATCGAAAGCCGACGTTCGTGTTTCTATTTTCCACGTGGACTGAAAGATCTTCCGTAATTAGACAAAAAATGAGGAACATTCCTAAATAGCTTGCTAAATAGTTCACTTAAAGGTCGACCACGGGGAATAAAGCGAAGGGTAAACGTTACAAAATTCTCCTGTAATTATCGCGGGCGTTAATCGTCAATTTACGAAAGCACACGTAAGGTAAGGAGAAAATATTCAAACCGGACAACGTTTAACGCGAACCTCGTCATTAAGCCACGCGTCAATTAAAAAGGAGGAAGTAGACGATTAAGTTACCATCCAAGAATCCGTTAATTAAGTCTCTCTGTCTAATTAAACCTAAAATAAATTTTCCATGCTCCTGCAGCGATCCTCGTATTTTACGTCCGAACGCGTTTAAACTTTGACGATGTTACTATCCGCTGCGATCGAATATACAAGTGTTTATATTTATTAAATGCATTTTAAACTCGCGATGTGGGTGCGCCGAGGAACAGGGAAAGTCACTTTTTAATCGCGTTTGTGACGATCGTTTGGAGACGCTTCATCTCGTCAAGAGTATCCTCACGAAATCCCAAGGACACTCCGCGGCTATGGATACGTTGGATACGATGGATACGACGAGCCTAACTCTCCGCTCTTAGGAGAGTCTTCGACCGGAAACGATGTATCTCCGCGGATATGACTGCTGCATCGCAATGAGACCCAAACTTCGACCCCTCCATCCCTCCCCCACCACCTCCTCTCTATCGCGGACCATCGAGGGCTGCATTCGAAATTCGTGGGGACGTTTCGTTAACCCTTAGGTAAACATGTCAGAGTCGCAACCTCAGGGTCGTGGAGCACTTTGTAATCATTGGCGGTTAAATTCTTTTTACGAGAATATATTTAAAGCTTCTTAATTATTCATCTAGCTTGATATTAATTAGAAATTCTCAGCTGCTCGTATTTTTTTCCGTACCAGAGCGTACGTAGGTGACACGTTTCTCGAAGTGTTAATTTTCAGGATCGTACCCGTGAAATCGCTTCCTGTACGTCGTTGCTGGACCAATAACGTAGCCGGAGGTGTGCACGTCTGCGCGCCGTTCGCACGATTTTCCCATGGGGCACTTATGCCATCCACCTGACCGAGGTGGCCGCTAAGCACGGGGACAGGTCATTAGCGATGGAAGGAAGCAACGAGGATGACCGGAAACCACGCGCGGAGATGTGACTTGCGCGGCTGGGGCCTTCTATCGGCAGGGCCGCCCATCGGCGTCGACCATCGACTTTGCAACGGTCAACAACCGAAGATATCGCGCGTTCGGGCTTCTTTTCTCGTCGCTATGGGTCCCACGGGATCCTCTATTTCGAGAGCTGTCGAGCAGAACTCCAAATTCGACGGATGTTGATCGAAATAAAAATGAACTCCAAGAGGCTTGTGTTTCATAAAATTAATATCTTAGAGCTCTGCATTCAATAGAAATTAATTCCAGGGATCCCAAATTTAATAAAAATTAATTCCAAGAGTCCTGTATTTGTCAGAAATTAATTCCAAGTGTCCTGTATTTAATAGGAATTGATTCCAAGCACTCCTTAATTTATATAA
>NW_026533254.1:15853595-15854944 GCF_026225885.1 Hylaeus anthracinus
ACTCCTTAATTTATGTAAAAATTCATTCCAAGCACCCTCCACCTTCAGTAAAAATTACTTCCAACGTTTAATGTCAAGAAAATGTACTTCCTTTTTCGCCAAGATTCTCGCCCAAAACATCACACCATGTCGCTTTGTTTCGCCGATGAAGCTCGATTGTTTTTCCACGTCAGTGCATTCGAATCGCTTCTCCGACGGTCAAAAGCTCGTTTCTGGGAAAGCTAGACCGTGAATTTCTGCGATGCGCCGTATTATGACAGCGTTTACAACGCGCCCGGCTAAAAAGAGTCCGCGAAACGGAGCTTTTTCACGGGCTCGATACCTGGAACCGCTGTTTAGTCTGTTACGGCTCTGCTCTCTTCAAAGGGATATATGTCTCGATTCGAAAGAGTTAATAATAAACGCCGCGCGCTGAGAACCCGCCGGAAGAAACTCGCTCGTACGATTTGCGGGCGCGTTCCTTCCGTTCGGTAAAATTGTTGCTACCGTTAACTCGAGAGCCCGAGAGCTTTTGTTACGTCGCGCGTTGCGTAATCGTTATTCTCGAAGGAATTCTTCTCGTTTCCATGACGTTGAAAACGATGCCGCGCGTGACTTTATAGTATACAGAATTAAATAGAAATCTAACAGAAATCTAATAATCTAATTACAGAACTGAAAGTTGCGTTTCTAAATCTCTTACGTACATAAAAAAAAAATTTTTGATCAATCGCCAACGATTTAATAAAGTATAACAAAGTGTCTCGTGGATCTCTCACGCCTCCCAAATCCTTGAAAAAAAGAAACGTTCTTTCTTTCCACAAACTCGTCGACGATTTTTCCACCAGTGTCAAAACAATCGTTGTTCAACGTCGACTTTAACACGATATTTATCGAGAGTGCACGTCGCGAGGCTAATTTATCGAGACGTACGTGCACCTACGCTGTTCGCTCGTGGAAATTTTCACTGCGTGTTTCCGTGGAGAATGTCGCTCTAGGGATTAGGTACGACCGAATTTAGGAGGCGATTGCTCACGGCGGAATTCACTCCGCGGGAGGGAAAACAATGTTCTAAATTTACACGGGGCGCCGCGATCTCCCGATCAATAGTCGCTACGCAGCCTTCGATTTTATTGCGTGGCCATTTTCGTACGGGAACGAGCCGAGGTTGGAAATGTTCCATCAGCGACTCGCTGGAGAATTGATTCTGTGTCTTTATATTCCATCAATTATTATTTTTTTATGTTCCCATTAGCGACTCGCTGGAGAGCTTACTGAAGTATTACGAGCATTATTACGAAATATTCTATGATTTGTTCGACCGCTTGGAAATGTGTCTATATCGAAAACTGGATCTGTCTGATGAGCTT
>NW_026533254.1:15854954-15863115 GCF_026225885.1 Hylaeus anthracinus
ATGCTGCAAGCGTTCGAATCACTCGCGAATTTGTTTGTATGACTGCTTGGAGACACGATCTCCGTCTCAATCCTTTAAAATTGCACACGTATCCTCGAACAATTCCTTAGTATCCTTTCTACGTCGAATCCTTGCGCCATCTAGGAACCCTTAACGAGTAAAAATTGCACGTGGAAGATAATCCAATCACCCATCTGTTAATAATACACAATTTTAACAGTAACGCATATCCTGATACAACGAGGGTTCCGATGCAAAGGAACGCCTATACTCGGCCTTATCAACTCCTTCCTTTCGGAAGCAAGCTCCGCTGTCGTGTAATTTTAATTATTACTGATCAATGCACTGATCGCGAAGTCCAATTAGCGAGCAGCAACCAGACCGACGAAAGAAGTCACGGTTTACGCGGCACTCGAGCGTAACGTCAAGTTAATTTAATATTAACGCCGACCGAGGTACCGGCCACCGTTGGAATTGTTAATTAATATCTCCCGCTGGCCCCCGGAATCCCGGAAAAATGTTTATCGCGGGATATATCGGCGTCGTGCCGACATAATCGTCGCGATCGCAGTTAATTAAAACCGTCGCGAACCTGATCCCGAACCTTGGCTCGCGCACATAATTACCGACTTTCAGTTAAAAATAAACAATAATCTCGAGCGTCCGACTCTTACGCGAGCTGACTAATCGTTATTTAATGTTGACTTAATTGCGACGGCGAATGAATGACTGGGACACTTATCGGCCGACGTTATCGACTATGACGATCAATCGACCGTGTCTACCTTCTCGTTTCGTTTCGTTACGATTCGTTCAACGATTCGCGAGATCGTTTACGTCGCGAGGCGTTTCGTGGAGATCTGGAACGACTCGAGGGTATTTTTACGTTTTTACGTTAGATGTAGAAATTGATTCTGTGTCTTTATATTCCGTCAATTATTATTATTTTTTCTTTTTTTTTTTTTTTTTTTTTTCGTAGGAATACGTACTTGGTAGCTCGAGTCTCAACCCGATGGACATCACGATTTATCTAGATTATATAGAAGCGTAATAAAATTCTTCTTTTGATAGATTGCAAATATAAAGGGTAGTTCGTATTATCTTTAATTGTACCTAATATCCATCAGGTTGTGACTTTGGTACGTTGACACTTCGACGTACCAAAATGGCGGATTATGCGTGTGCTTAAACTGAAAAAATTAAAGTGCGAATTATCGACGAGACGATACTCGATTATTTCGATTCAATTTTAATTTCCATCTTTTAAACGAATTTGAACGGATTATAAATATTTGTTGGACCTCCGATGGGAGTATCGTAAACGTATCGAGTAATCGGAGTGCAGATGAACATTGCAGAGGTTCGGGGGAATTCGTTTTGCAGCGTGTTCTTTGAAGCGATCGCAGGATGCAATTAACAGCGGATGTTGAGCCACTTGAAACGCGAATGGTAAAAGAACCGTGCTGGAAATACAACCGCAAAGTGGCCACTTTGCGTACCCACTTCGATAATCGTTTAATATCGAGGCTGTCCTTAACCGTACGGTGAATTTTTCTCAAAACGAAAGATTCGTATGAAAAATTCATTCGCGTGAAATACAGAAAAGGAAAACGTCGAAAAATCTACTTTTGTCGAACGATTCGATTCAGGCTGCCTTCTGGGGAATCCAACAGGCGACACGTGCTCTTCCCAAATGTGAAAAGCTCCCTTCCCTTTCTCCCTCCCCCCCCCCGCCCTCCCCCGCGGAGTGGTCCAACGACAACGTTGATCGTCGCAACGAGAATTTATTCGAGATGCGCGTGGGCGCGACGTACATATCCCCGAAACCGCAGCCTCTTTCCGTCCCTTGGAAAAATAAGAATCGGAGGAAGCCACGGGGGGGAGGAGGAAACGAGCACCGCGTTCCCAGGAGCGCGAGACAATTCATGGTTGTCGGTCGACGACAGCCGAAGAGCTACGAAGTGTACCACTGAAAGATTTTCCGTCCTCCCTCGAAACCGTAAATGTCACACCACCGCCCTTCCCTCCGCCGTGGATTCTTCGAATGCATTTTTTTCTCGAACTTCCAGAAACTAGAAAAAATAGAATTCGACTCTCGGAGAAAAGCAATTCGTGAAATTGATTGTAATCGAGCTTTGGGGGACGTAGATGAAATGGAACGACGTCTAAGAGGCGCGAGATTACACTTTAGTGGGACCTTCGATCAAATTCACGGTAGATTATATCGATATATAAGTTTTAAGCGATTCACGGTTGGAAGTGGAATTTTTTTACTGTTGAAATAGTGCATACGAATGATTCGATGTTCGAGATGTTCGTGCGAATGGGAATTACGACCATCTGTGGTTGTCGGGGCGTGTTGGGGACACCAGACGTTACAGCGTTACTATTTATACCGGGCGTCTAATTCGTTCCTGCTTGCAGGAGGCTGACGAGACGGATTTGAGGTGTTTTCGATCAGCGACGACGGACGGACACGTCGACGTCGACGGAGAGTGGGTTTGTATCAGCTGCTCTCGCGTCTCGACGTTCATTAATTAGCGGGATACATCGGTGCCGGGGGATAATCTTCTTTTCGGTCCCGTGGATGGCACGCGAGTAGCATCCTGAATATATATTCTCTTTATGAAAATATTTTGACCTCCATCTCCCTCCCAAAACATTCATTACCCTCAAGTTCTTCATATCTCTATTTATAAACATTTTTTTTTTTTAATTTTTCAATTTTGTTCATATTTTCAAAAAGTATTTTTCTTTGAGGATCTCCGTGGACACTCGATTTTTCGATTCGGTTGGCTGGGACCGAGAGAGGAAGAGGGTGGAGATATTTGGCACCTCCTGTTTTCCGCAGGACTCTCGAAACCAGCTGGGAGTCGTAAGGTGCCGGTCAAGCAGTCCTCGTGACGCGAAGACGCGTATCGAGTGACACCACGTTTCCAAGGGTCGTCCTTTTGGCGATTTTTTTAGGTCAACTTTCACCTAATTTATGTTCCCTGGGATTTCCGGTCGGGATCTTTACCCTTGAGTCCACGAACACGTTCGTGACCAGTGAGAGGTTTCACAAGTTTCGTTCCGTTCGCCAACTTCCACTCGTCGAACGTTTTTGGAATATATTTTTCGTTCTATTCATAATAAGATAGTAAACAAATTATTCCGACAATGTTTCTTAAATCGTAGCTAAATTGTAATTAAGTCCTAGTTAAAATTTCAAGTTATATTTTTATGAGAAGACAAAGTATTTCATTATTATTCCCGCTAAGTACAATTAATTTACAGAATAATTATTTTGTCAGAAATAAATGGTTCGGGTGGAAAAACAGAGGAAGGAAATCATTTCTGAGCTTTTCAGTCGAAGAGTTCTTTCACAGGAGAAGAAGAAAGTACTCAAGAACGAGCCGATAGAAACGCGAAGCAGAAGCGTGACTCGATCGTGTGATTTTTAAAGAAGAAACGCGAGAAAACACGCGAAGACCAACGAACGCGTTAGAGGCGCGGAACCACTGTGGGGGAATTGTGTTCTCGATTCGTCGCGGTCGGAATCGATTCACCACGGTCGTCGTAGATTCCACAGTCGATTACGGGACTAATCGAAAAACAAGCGTGTTTATGCTTCAACAAGATCGTGAAAATCAAAGAAATAAACAAGTTTCGTGTCCAAGAGGAGACACCATAGTTCTCAGATAGAAATTAAAAATGTAAACATGACAGAATAGAACAGAAAATAAATTCACAATAAAAGAAATCTCAAGGAAAACGAAATCCCACCCGAAAGTGTTACATCTCTCTTCCCTCTATCTTTTCCACCATAGTACAAAATTAAACAAGCTTTGATATTCCCGTCAGGTTAAAAAAAAAAAAGTCCAGTAGCTCAACGGCCGCAAATCATCGGATCACAATGCCGGAATGGAGGATCACAAAGGTCCTTGTCCGTGGCACGAAAACGATCGAATAAATCAACAGGAGAGAAAAAAAAAGGGTTGGCGGCTTGACGCCACCCATTTCCCTGGTGGCTCGAATCGCGCTAATGGCGCCCTCCTCGATGAAATACGACCGATATAAGCCCTGGCGATCGTGCCTGCGTTTTTAAAGCGTCTCGTCTCGTACTTTGAATTAATGCCTCTATCGCGGGACCATTAGAAACGTTCTTTTCCCTCCGAGAGCCGTAAAGCGAATTCCTAGAGCGTTAGGTCGTTACACCGAGCAATTTCTTTGTAACCTTTCGGGAGAATTACGACTTTACGAGGGCCGCGTTCGGAATATTTCATTCCAAGTAGACGCTGTTTTCATGGTGTACTTTTAATTCGTATGGAAAGTAAAGAATTCGAAGAGTTTTTTTTTTTTTATATTTTCATATACCAAGATTCTTACCTATTCGTATTTTTATATATTTCTAGTTTACTAAAAGCAGTTTATTAAAGAAACATATCGAAAGCAATCCCAAACGGTGACTCTGAATAACATCTTCCCACCAACCCTCGCCTTTTCGTATCGCATATGTACTACACGCAGCAGATCGTCTGTAAAACAAAGTACAAACTGCACCCTGTCCTCTAAAAGAACAGCTCTAAACACCATGAAAACTCGTAACAAGACAACGAATAAACGAGATCGAGTTCTTCGTCCCCGATGATTTATCCGTGGTCTCGTACGTTCCCCGCTGGAGTAACAATTTGGAGCGGCGAGTAATCGATACGTCAATGATAGCCAGAGTAAAAATGGTGGAACGATTCGCGGTGTAAACATCGCAGCCACGTGTAATCATCGAATCGCATGATAGACGGTGGCAGAAGCGTGACAGAATTTCTACCGCCTAATAATAGGCGTAAGCCGAGTCCACAAGTCATCGCGATTAAACCAGTCATCGTTTCTTTCTAGAAATAACCGCGTCGTAACAGTGGCGACTGCCATGGAAAAGGGCTGCGCGGCATCACCGGTGTCACGGTTCATGGTGTCTCGCACGGGTTTCCTTGGCATTGGATGTCTGGCGGAAGGGAGAGCGTCGGTAGTGGTTGCAGCACATGTTTCAAGTATGTTTCGGCGACGATGGAAACGCGGTAGGAGCAGATTAGGGGTTGGTACTCGCGGTGATAAGATCGGGAATTACCTGGTGGTGACGAGAGAAGCTACTGGGTTCTCGGATATTTTATCATCGATTGGTATCGAAAGCATCATACGGATATCGTTGTCACGATATCGGCATGTTCGTTGTTACATTATCTTCGTTATCGTAATGCACGTGTACGCACATGTGTATGATATTTACGATACTGTCATGTTTATTAATATTTTCGGTATTATATTGTCTTCGTCGTAGCATGACACACACGTATAATATTCTACGCAGGACTCTGTTATGTTTATCATCATGTTTGTTGTCACACTGTTTTCATCACGATATGGCACTCATATACATATAGTATTATATAAATGACACTGTTGTGTTTATGATCACCTTCGTCATCATATGATACACATATACAAATACACACATTTATTATATTACATTGTGTATATAATAATATCTTCATCACAATATGCCACAAGTATGTGTGTACATGTAACTCATCGTGGAACAATAAACATAATAATAATAATAAGCATCCCCGTTGCATTTGTGACTAGATCCTGAGGATTCCACTCGCGGAAGCGCGGCAGGCGTCGTTCCATTAGAATGTGCAAACAGTGCACTCGACCGCGCACGGAGGCACAAGTAATATCTATCATATTATCGTGGATCCCCCGGTCGAATTACCGGGGAAAGCCCGGTAGATTGCACGGTGCAACCACTGCTCGTCCAAGAAAACACCGTCGTTATTCAATCATGGCGGTATCTATCGCAGCCTATCGCACGAAAACCGCGTCTCCTTCACGATCCGCTAGCGGCACGGTTACTGACTCCGCGTAATAACGGGAATGATCGACCATGTACTGTTTCGCCTGGAACTGCTTATAGAATCCATCTGAATATAAATTATACATGTATATCATGTATATTTGTAATGTCCGCGCCTCCCATACCCAACAATAAGGAGTCAAATAAGAACACGAAACGTAAGGGTACAGGATTGGTCGCGTAGGTAAAGCGCTCGACTGTGGATCCGAGGATCGCGGGTTCGAATCCCCGTGCCTTATTTTTCCTTTAGACTCTTACATATTCGAGTATATTGTATATACACGATGGGAGTACTAATTGTTTAAACTAATTGTTTAAATTATAGTTCCTCCTGAAGCGATTTGAATACCTCACCCCCATGGTCCATAATACTAACCATGAATCTTCCACCCCTTCCTAAACCCACCCTGTGACAATATTTCCTTCTTCACCACCGATCCCATAGACAATCGACTTTCTTATCGCACCGTTACCGTTTCCTATAAATTGATAATAAATTCCCAATAAATTCCACCTGCAAACCTCCCTGGATCTTCCACCCCTTCCTAAATCCTCCCCGTTACAATATTTCCTTCTTCGCCACCGATCCCACAGACAATCGACTTTCTTATCGCACCATCTCCGTTTCCTATAAATTGATAATAAATTCCCAATAAATTCCCAATAAATTCCACCTGCAAACCTCCCTGGATCTTCCACCCCTTCCTAAATCCTCCCCGTTACAATATTTCCTTCTTCGCCACCGATCCCACATACAACCGACTTTCTTATCGCACCGTCACCGTTTCCTATGAATTGATAATAAATTCCCAATAAATTCCACCGCGGGTCGCATCGTTGGCGCGAAAAGTGCGCCGTCGACGGTGCGCGACGCACGTGCATTCGCGGGCACGCACCGCGAGTGGATAAGGAGTAACAAGACGGACTCTCTCGGAGAGTAGGGAGAGTAGCCGCGAGGGTGTACGGGAGTGGGGTCCGAGTAGCGCGGTTGTTGGTGGGGAGAGGAACTACGCGATCGGCCACCAGGGGGTTGGCGGAGGGAGCCCGCGTCGACGAGCGGTTATTTCAAGCGACGACTCTTCTGGCACTTCGCCCCGAGCTTTCCTCGAGCGCATCCTCTCGCCTCGAAGCGCGTAGTTGTGTCAGTGTAGCCGCGACGGCAGCCACAGTCAGTTGTCGATACGGAAAACGCGCCGACTCGGGTGCACAGGGTTAGGTCTGGGTTAGGTCCGAACGATCGAGGAATTCGAGCGTTTTATCGAGGTTCGAGGACCACGGTGACGCGCAGGATAACGCGCGCAGGAACCTTTCGATCGGTGATCTCGAGTGTGTAACAGTGACGGGGGTGATCCTTTTCGGGGGGTTGGACAGGTGTAGTGTCGCAACCGGTGAACGGACACGTGCCCTGCTCTACGTACGCTCCTCTGACGGGTTACACACGGAGGATCTCGAGTGTCGGTTTCTCGTCAGGTGTTCCGGAGGATGGGGCCCGCGGAGGAGAGGAGCTGAGGATTTATAGCGACGCCTGAAATAACTGGAATGCGCGCGCGGTGAATCAGCATCCTCCGCGAGTGAATTTCCCTGACAGAGGCCACGCGATCCCGGGTTTCGACGTTGTGGATATTTCTTTTATTTCCGTGTGCCCGTGCGTCGACCTAGCTGCCTACGGGTTGGTACCAGCGGTGATCGATCCCGCCCTCCTGCGCGCCCGCGGCGAGGGATTGAGAAAAGCCAGAGCCGCCAGAAACCCGCGCGCGGTGGAAAGGGGCCTCCTCGAGACGTCCAAGAGCTTTTCTCGGAAAGGAGATCGCGACTGGTGAGTACCGGCGTGTTGTTGCTTCCTTGCCAGGCCTGAGGTTACATCTGCGTAAAACCATGTTTGTCGATCGATTAGGGGAGGGTAGGTTCGGTGACTCGGAGGGGCCCTTTGTTCGAAAGGGGGTAGAGTGCTTACTCGCAGCCTTGCCAATTTGAGGATTCGATGAGGGTTGATGTTCGATGTTTGATACTTGAGACTGAGGATGGAGGATGTATGGAAGATGTTTCGGTACCAAGTTCTGTTGCGGGAGGCTCGAGAAGGGGATTCTTGGTTCTGTTAGGCTTCGAGTAGCGTCAGTTCTGATTATTCTAGCGTTGAGCTCCATCTGGAGTGGTTTCTGTTATTCTACAAGGAGACTTGAAGTATATGATTCTTAGTTCTTTCAGGCTTTGAGTAGTATCTAAATCCTGATTATTCTACCTTTGAGTCCATCTAGAGTGTTTTCAATT
>NW_026533254.1:15863125-15867209 GCF_026225885.1 Hylaeus anthracinus
GGTATTTTTAGGCTTCGAGTAGTCGAAAATCTTGATTATTCTAGCTTCGAGCCCACCGACAATTTCTTCGAGTCCGTTACAGTAGAAAGACTTGAGGTAGGTGATTCTTGGTTCCTTAGGCTACTCGAAGCCTAAATCCTGATTATTCTACCTTCGAGCCTATCTAAGAGTGTTTTCACCCGATAACGCGACGATACACGTCTAATCTCCGAAAATGAGATTCGAGGATTAGTTTCTCCTCTGCGTCCACCTTCGATCTTTGCAGAAATTGTAATCCCAGAAGATGAGTATACACAAAGTTCCCAGTCCGTGGATTCTTTTATCGTCCAAAATCCGCAGATATCTGGCCTCGACGCCTGAACAATGTTCAAAGGTGACGATGACTTTCCAAGAACCGAGGAATCGTAGTCTCGCATTGACGGGCACGTGCGATGTAATCGACGCTTTATCGAGGCTCTTCGGCGAGATTCGAGTGAAATAGACGCCACGAAAAGCGCGCTTCCGGTCCCGAGAGAGCGCTTCCGGTCGCTGGACGCGCAATTTCTAGCTGAAAACGTCGCGCTTAGACGGGACGAAAATTCGTGCGTCACTCAAACACCGAAATATACTTCGACTGGCGAACACGTGATGTAATTTTGAATATACACAGGATGTGTGTCGATTTGTGTATCGTAACGTTCCTTGCGTTGGACTTCAAGGTCGTCGATCAATTCGCGATAATGTGGTTTAGTGGCGCGGTGTGGTTTAGTGTAGTTTCACTTCGTATCGAGGGCAGATTATTCATTACCCCAATTTCAATTTTTATTTTATTCTTTATATTTCACTTTCTATTCATCGTTTCGTTAGATTCGATTCGACGTACGGTAAACGCGCAACGTCACTTTCTCCAGACACTTGAAAAGGTTCGTTGACGTCTAGTCGATTACGCGTATCGTCAAAAATGATACGCGCAATTTAGCAGAAAATATATCTTGATCGATGGCGCTCTTATCGTCGTGAAAGAACGGTTTAGTGTTGAGAACGAGAGATTATCGATGAATTGTCAGCACGTTTTTCTTTTAGGTACAACGACCAAGTGGCCACTCGTTACATGCATAAAGTAAACACTCTATCTAAATCAACTCAAAGATGACAAAATTGTATCATCATTCTTTGTTAAGATATCAAAGTCTATAGAATCGTAAAGTGCATCGATATTCGTGCAGCTATGCAATTAGACCCGGAAATCAAACAATTTAGCCTCGGTATAAATTAACTCGGAAATAATTTAGAATCCCACCGCACCCTCTGAAGATGTTTAATTCATTGCTCTCGAAACCCCCGAGCCCGAGTCTTCGTCGACGAAAAAATAATCGAATTCGACGCGCGGAGGATTAAAACAAACAAATTTCTCTGGCATTCTGCTTTCTCGATCTAGAATCTGGATTAAAGGTGCTTAGCAAGTCGCGTCGTCGAGACGCGAGGGGAAGAGATTAAGTAAAGCCGGAATAAATTATCCTTCCCCACTTTTCCTCCCTTCCTTGATCTTTTTCGCTGCTCGCGCTTCCCTCCGTCCTCCACGGAGAGCAGCCCGGTTAAACGACGAGAATTGGGGTAATTTCGCTCTGCTTTCCTTCTGCCTCTCGTTCGCTCAGCCGGAATTACATCACTCTCATATCACTCTGTGCAATTCTATGTGCTTACGCTACAATGCACTCTATGATTTTATTATAATTTCGTGTATTTTCCTAGATTATATCTCGCAATTCTTACAGTGTGTGTGTGTGTGTGTGTGTGTATACAGTATGAATGAGGGTTGAAGAAGAAGTTTACGGAATGTATCTGAGACACGACACGAGATATCGGACCCTATTTATTCCCAAGGTGTGCACTTTATAATTTCACTCTAATTTTGTGGATTTTCCTAAGTCGTCTCCTGAAATTCTTTTAAAATACATATATTATTCCGTGAAGAAGAATCGATGTAATACAGTCATTCTGATAAATACACCGCGGATCTTTATGCAAAATGAAATCTTCGCGAACGTGACTAGAAAAATTGAACCTAAATAGCAATTTATTTTATTCTGCAAATGTTATAACATGAACTTTACTTTCAATCTTTTTTATATTCTTCCATACTGTTTGTATTTTGTAGGTTCTTGCGCATTCAAATTTCCTATGAATGCAGAAAGATGCGCAGTCTACTCATAAATATTCGTACCCTTTGTATGCATCGAAGAAACTTGATTAAATTAAATGATACGTTCGACGTTTCCATGTGTATATTTGTATAAATATGTACGTGTATAAAGATTCATTTGGTGACGTCGAAATCATTATTTAATTTAGTCGAATAGACGCACGGATCGACTGTATATCAGATGATGTATCGACAGAGAACCGAAAATATTCGAGTCGAAACGAGGCGCCCAAAACGATCTCGCAATTGTTTCGCGAGAATGGCGACGGCAGCGATGCGTCGCTTCCGGTGTTTACACGAGCAGAACGCGGAGCGGGAACGGCCTGGGCCCGCTTAAATGATAATATACACGCGAGATGAATTACGCTTACGTTTTCTTCGTACCTAGGGTGCGCCACGAGATCGCGTGGATCGTAGGTTTCGTTGCTTCCTGTAATACGCCTTCGAGGACGTGCGTTGCCTCGGTGATTAAAGAGACGTAGTCGTCGCATCGGGGAAGAAGACCGCGCGAAAACATAAATCACGACCATAATGAAGAGGAACACTTTTTGCCCTCTTTTGTTTGCTCGAATCAGATTACCCGCACTGTAATTTCTACATTTCCCTCCCCTCCCAGCGTTGGAAAAAAACCCTTAACGACTGCTCGCTGGCCTCGAACTTAATTTCATTCCGAACCGGAAACGAGTTTTTCGACGTCGATTATCCATCGCTCGGAAAAATGCTTTCGTTCAGAATCATGTTAGAACCTAGCGAAGTGTCATGGCATTTTCGTTCCATTTCGTTCCACACTTTTGGCACCTTTACAGAATTATCAGTAACACAGAGATTCGTGCCCCTCGACACGTAACTTTCGCCATCGAATACTTTGTCTTTGTACTCGACGTATCCCGAAGCTTTTCAACCGGGATATATCCACTCCGGAAAAAAGGTAACCCGCATTCGATGAACTCCACACGAATAAAAAAAATGCCAGCAACTATCGTAGGTCGTTTCTTCGACATCCAGGGTCCAGAGTCGCCTCAGCTGCCATCGCTGAAATCGCGTTACATTTCGAAGAGCGCTCTGGACACAGTGGAACACATTGTTCGGTCATTTCCCGCGTCTTCTTCTTTAATCCTCGTCTCGAGCGCGACCCTGTCCCGAGACAAATCTCTCGCTGTCTCGGGCCGCGCGTTGCGTTGTTTCACGAACGGCGAGCCTAGAAGACGGAGCGACGAAGACGAAATCGAGCTCGATGAAACGAGGGGAGGGAGGGAGGGAGGGAGGGAGGGAGGGAGGGAGGGTGGGGGGGGGACAAAGAAGAGGGGACGGGACACGTTAAGTAAGCTGGTAAGAAACGAGCTACGATTTATTTGACAGATCACGCCGACCGCGGGCGCTAGAGTGGTTTATTTTATAAGGCCAGATTGCCGGCCTCACTTCGTCGGAATAGAATAATGGTCGTTTCTATCCCTCCTTTGAACGAGCTCAGTGCCCGCGGGACTCCTCGCCCCTTCTCCTTCGTTCTTTCTGGCCTTCGTCTCGAAAAGTCAAGTGCAGTTAAGGACCACTTTTCGTCGGACGTGCTCCACACGAGGATACAGGCTCAGGTCGACGTCTCTGGGCTCCGTTAAGGTGCCGTCCGTGGGAAGAACACCCTTCGGACCTCTCTTATCGGACGACCTGGTCTCCGCGACGTGGAGATCCTGCCGAGAGCAAACTCGATGGCTCCTACCTCTTGGAACTTGGATTGAGGATGAGAGTTAGATAGAGATAGGAGCCAGAGGATTAAATAATCGGATCTCTTTCTTTTTTTCGGTTGAGGTTGAGAAAATGGGGTAACCTACGTATTCGATATTGAATACTGTGAATGTAAATACTGTCTGAGTAAGTTTGGTGTGGTTTTTGGAGGAGGCGGCAATA
>NW_026533254.1:15867219-15877809 GCF_026225885.1 Hylaeus anthracinus
AATACCGTTAATCTACATACTGTCTGAGCAAGTTTGGTGTAGTTTCTAGTGGGAACGGCAATATTGAATACCGTTAATGTACGTACTGTCTGAGTAGGATTGGGGTAGCTTTAAAGACTACAGTGGATTCTTTGATTCTGCTTGGTAGTTTCTGGGACCTCTTGAACCTAAGCTAATGGTCTTTTCTTGAAAATGAAGAAGACGTTTATATCACGTCCGTTTCTTCATCGACTAATCCTTTAAGCCTGTGACGCGTTGAAAAAAGACAACCATTATAACTCCTAACGTAAGTTCTCGTTAATCCTCCGTTTCTTGATTTTCTCCACCTAAAGAATGCTCAAATAACCACAAAGTCGTCAGAAAAAGAGAAAATTCTCAGCGTTGCTTGCAAATTCAACTCCTGCAAATTTTAATGAGAAACTCCGCTTAATCGATCACGTTCGTTCACCCCCTTGCCCCTGGTCGCTTCCTCTATTCCGCAGAATCCCTTTGTGGCTTGGCGCGCGACCGCGAGGTTGCATCGTGCCGCGATAAATTACGCCGCTCTCTCCTGACAATTACCGGCGTGGTTAAGCAGCATTTAGCGTCGCGGCGATTTGCATTCGTGCACGTCGGTTTTTCACCGGCCGGGACAAAACGCATGCGCGAGAACAGCGTGTGTCGCTGCCGTTCCAGCGGCGTGATCTAGGAACTCGATTAACCACAGTTGGCCGGCAATTAATTTCATTGGAAATTGCACGCCGCTCCCGAGACGGTCGCGGGACGAAGTTAACACTCCTTTAGCGGACTCCGACCAACCCTTTCATTCCGTTTGAATTTTAATCGAACCAATCGTCTCGAGTAATTTTGCGCTGGACGCAAAGACGAAGTAACTTTTTTGAACGCGGCTGTTGCTGGATTTAAACTTGCAGCGGCATCTTAATTAACTCGAGTCGATTGCTATGTGCGTTATCATCGAGGAGAACGAGACTCGAAGGGTGACTTTCAGGGCGCAGAGATCGGACCAAACGTCTTACCTCGGCGAACGTTCATGCGTCATCCACACGCGCATCGTTTCTTTTCCATTTTCGCGATCGGGACACGTGAGAAATTCGCAATCGCGCGATAACCATCGATAGTGAAGATGTCGATCGGCGTCAATTAATTTCCGGCGTGTTACCGAGAGATTTAACTTTATCGATGACGCGGTAAAGCGGAGACGACGTTATCACTTTATGGCAATCGCGGCTGCGATCAATTATACAGTGCGATCCATCTAACGAGTCCATCTTACCGTGTTGCTAGCGAATCGCTAATCTACGAGTGTGATCGAAGAAGGTCGATGGAAGGTTCGAACGTTGCGACAAATTTTTATCGAATCATTAACGTTAGAACTAAATAACGTGGGTGAACAAATTACCGCGGATCGCCCGGTACAGTTAATAGGAATTCCAGAGGCGGAGGGTTCATAAAGATAATATCCGCCGGCAATTATGTTGCGCGGTTTAATCGCTCCGAGTGTTATTAACGTGGCTTCCGGAAGGAAACCGAATCCAGTTCTTTCTCGACGTTCTAATAAACTCAATTAACGTAATAGACTTTATGGGCGGGATCGATTCGAAGACTTGGCTGATGTTCAATTATGCGCTCGCGGGCGTGACGCATTAACATAGATCGACGGAAACGTTGTATTCATTTTCTCGACTGTCTCGAACCGTATTTCTTCGCTTCGATCTATGTCGAGAAAAGTGCCTCATTTTGTAACCACTCGAACCGTACTTTTCCCCGTAGGCCCATATTGACCTCCCTTGTGGTTACAAAATTCGAGAAAAATGTCTGACTTTCTCCCTTAGTATAATACGCGACGTGGAATACGCAATTGGTTCGTCACCGTTGCAACGACCCTCGGGACCGTTCCCATTGGTCGTGATTAATGAAAAGGCGCGACACCAGTGCCCGCGGGGGCAGACATTTTCTTCCCCGGGCACCCGTATCCTCGACGCGAACAACGGCGGCTGGTAAACGCATAAATACGCGCGCGTGTCCGCCGGTTATTAATAAATTTCACGGCAGGGCCGTTTATTTTCGACGCCACAAATCTCGCGACGACGCGGTTAATTAAAAAGGCCCTCGGCCCCCGGTTCGTCGCGCGCTTAAAACTGGACTTAATTGATAAGCGACGAGGTGCTACCATGACGAATGGACTGGCGCTACCGATCGACGAGTTTTTTTCGAGATCCCTCTCCTTAAGATATCCTACAGAAATGGTTAGGGGTCAGGGGTTAGTCTCTGGGTTAGGTCTGGATCACTTAAGTCCTACGATAATTTATTAGGCATATCAGAGATTTTCGTAATATAATACATAGTAGTTTTATAGATTAAATATAATAATTGAGATTTTCGTGGGATCAAGTGGATTCGAAATTTGCGTTGTCGTCACATCATAAAAATGAAACAAGACTTAATTCGCTAAATTTCAGCGACATTTGCATATTTTAGAAACGCTCGTTGAGATAGCATATTATCTATCTGCTTCGGCGGAGGGTAATTAGCATCCTGTACAAGGAGGGTCCAAGAAAGAAATACCCGTGATTCATGTTCGTTCCGTATAGAGGCCCATGGAACGAAGCGCATATTTCTATTTTGTTGTCATATTATTTTCAATGAATCTCGCCGAGAAAACAAAATTGACTCCGAATCATCCCGACTCTGCCTTGCTAAAACCTCCCAAGAGCCATCGCACCTCTCAACAGGTAGCACCCCTCGCAACGAACCGTCTGACCATTCGCCAGCGATTCCTCTTCCATCGACAAATGGAAACGTCACGCGCGGAACGAGCAACGCTATCCGCTAATCGGTGCAAGAATATAGCAAAGGCATCCCTCGCGTTAAATATAGCCGCGCAATAAGAGGAGCCGCGGACGAAAAAGTAATTGTCATCGTCCGATCGGCGTCGTTAATCATCCAGGAAAAGAAACGGGACGGGGACGTCCAGCTGGACGTTTTCGCGCGACGAGTCTATCGATCGTCGGCGGCCGAGAGAAGGAAAACGGGCAAAGCCGTTTGTCGAGGGATTAAAACGTTCCGTTGGACGCGGCCAGCCAATTCAGAAGTCATCTGTCTTCGCTTACGTCGGCCCTTATGCGACCACTTTGCATTACGCGGTCCACCGTGCATGAGAGATCGGAGCGATCCGACTCGTCCGAGAACGTCGCGAACGAATGACTTCGGAGTTTCCAAGAGGAGCGTATATGGAGTCGTACATTCACGCGACGGTTTATGGGTTCATTCTGTGGGTAAGAAACATCGGGGACGAAGCTTTTGTGCGCCATTGGGCCTTAGCTTTTATAGTATCGATTGTCACAGTTAAAGGTATCGAGTTTAAAGGAAAAGTTACAGAACAAGGGTTGGTCTAGCTGTACATACATTTATTCTATTGGTAATGAAGATTATGACGCTCGAAGCTTTCGTGTTGGGCCTGGGTTTCTACGATATTAATTGTTCGAACTTTATAAAGTTCGAGCGAGAGACAGGGAGAAAAAAGAAAGGGATCGTTTCGTCCTGGGTATAGATACATCGTAATAGAAATCAAGACACTGTGTTTTAAATAATAAATATTACACTGCGTGTAATCAATTAGTGTCCGTCATTGTAATAAAGCTCAGGCGATTGAACGAGTGAGAATAGAAAATGAGGTTGTGTAACCTTAAAATCTACTGTAAACTTAAAAGCTTTTGGCTGAAAGTAGTTCATCCTTTCATTATCGTTCAATCTCACCATGATTTGCGATCTCCATTTCAATACAGAACTCCTCGTTATCATTGACACTCAAAATCACTCAAAGTCACGGAAGGAACTTTGAACCTGACTGATTCAGGCACTGAGTCAATCCACGATTATGAAAATTAGAGGGTAAGTCAAAGTCCTAAAAACATTTTATCCGTGTTTGCTCCCGCCTCGCGTAATCGGGGCTTCGATCGCTTTAGATCTCTCCAACGATACGGGCAAGTAGGAAATGAAATCGGAGGTGTTATTCCACGATTAGGAGACAAGGCAGCGAGCTCGATTCGGATTAGTAATCTCGATCTGTAATTGGGACGTTGGAAACAGCGACGCGAAGGTAGTTTATAGATCGGTCGCGTGTACGCTATCGTCTCGAAATGAGCAACACGGTCGGGACAGTAGCGAGTTGCTTATTTCGAGGGAGGTATACCATTCGGCTTGACTTTTCTTAATCGAAAAGGAATCCGTAGATAAAACAAGGGGTTTCGGAGGAAACACACGCCAGAGACAGAGAGAGCATCACATGTATCCTGTGCTCTTTCCACTTCGGCTTCTCGCTTCTTTTCGGATCTCTCACTCGGCGGGCAACTTGGAACAAAAATACTATACTTCGTGCGGAAACAACGAGCTCCGAGCCAAGCGCAATTCTAACAGAAAATTCTCGTCGTGCGAGTTACTTAAAGCCTCGGAACAGTCGCGGAGCCACGCAACTGTTCCAAGAATATAGTTGATACCAAAGATTCCGTGTTAAATCCTTTTTTCCTCGGGTTCTCCGAGAGCTAAACGATGGCCCGATATCAACGTATCGGCGAGTATATCAGCAAGACCGAGAGTGTAACACTTTAATTCGATGGTAATACGTTTCTCCGATGAATGTTTCCCCTCCTGTTTATTCCTTTCTTCGGCATCTAACCGGCCGGCTAGAGTTTCGTTTGCTCTCGGCAGCCGACTCGCCTTGTCTCGCACGCACGCTTCTCGTGCGCAGACAGCGCGGCAATTAGCGAATTCAGATTTCAACCGATAAATTAAACCACCGAGAGTTCGTGCCGGCGAGTCCACGGTTGCGTGGCCGTGCGAGCGTGCACGTGCGGTCGCGCGCCCGGAAATCACCGCGCCTACGGTCGTTCGCGATACACGTCGGGTCCTTGTACCAGTGGAGCATCGTTTAACGGACGAGATTCTTTCAATAAACCAGACAAATACGATTCCAGCGATCTTAGATACCGCCCGCGACCTCGATAGACAACGTCTCGTTCCGTGAACCTCGAAGCGAACGCGCAGGAGTTCCCGGATCGTTCGCGGAGGAAACGCGACGTCTTCCGATGGATGTTAGGTTACCTTCGATCGAGTAGTTCGGTTAGTTTTAAATTAGCTAATCTCCAAATATTTCGTGTGGGATATATTAATATTTGAGGTATTTCCAAGCGTTTGTTTACAAATGTAAATATTTATTTCGATAGTAAAAGTAGGAAGAAGTTCGTACTTCGAATTTTTATTTCCTCGATGTGGAATATATTAATATTTGAAGTATGTTTGTAAATTGAAAGGAATGATCTTTATTTACAAATGTAAATATAGAGACACTTAATTTCTATCGAAAATAAACGAATGCGTTACATGCGCAAGGACGATGGTAAAATTATTTCGAATCGAAAGAACGGTGGTTACTCGTGATTTAAGAAAGAAACAGTGTATAGCGTCGCTGTGCAAATTCGTCGTTTGACAAAATCGTACAGAGCTCGGTCTTTGTAGGACGTTCGCGAAGCCGTGGGTTAAGGAGAGTTTTATTTTCGCGTACATATCTCATGATGAAACTAATCAAAGCGACACGCGAGTTCCCCGAGGCTGGGAAACAGAAGACAAACATCTGCGCTTCAATTCAGTGGTCACTTCTTTTACGACTGGCTATTCCTGGAAAAAACGATGACTCCTCTTGAAACAATAAAGCGAAAATGTGGATCGCCATCGATCTTGCACTCGTTGCTCGACTGAAAAAATAATCCTCGGCCGAAAGGATGGGGCATAAGACGCTAACATTATTGAACGTTCGTTCGCACTGGGAAACTTGGAATAAACAGGGGTAAAGATCGTAACGTCATAACTCGTTCGATTGATGCGACTCGTCCTCGTCCCTTCGAGACGATAGTCAATTTCCGAAGTATTCTTTCAGGCAATTGTATAGAAAATGAAATCTTTGCAAACGTGCCTCCAAAATTCAACCCAAACAGAAACTTGCTCTACAAACGTTGGAACATGAACTTTCAATTTCTTTTTCTTTGCATATTATTGCACGTTGCGTGCATCTTTTAGTTTCTTGCGCGATTAAATTTCCTGTAAATGTATACAAATCTGCAGTCTGATGATCTCACTGCAAAGTATCCTTTCAGGAAATCGTGTAGAAAATAAAATCTTTGCAAAGGTGCAAAATTGAACTCCAAACTTGAACCTCCGAAATCGAACCCAAACAGAAATTTACTCTGCAAATATTACGACATGAACTTTCAATTGTTTTTCTTTGTATATTATCGCGCGTTGTGTGCATTTTTTTTTTATTTTAAATTTCCTGCGAATGTATACAAATCTGCATTTCGACGATCTTTCGTCAAAGTATCCCTCTAGGAAATTGTACGAAACACATGTAGAGGGTCCTGGTCTCTTCAGAATAATAATCTCCTTTCGAAGTGTTCGTTTAAAAATTTACATAAAAAATTAATAGAGGTAAAGTAACAAAGTGCTATAACGGAATAAGGGATGCTGCAGAAAGTTACGTGGTATGAAGATGGACGCTCGGTTCGCGTCGCATATTGGAGCTCGCTTTCAATAATTACGCTACAAACACGAGAAAAATCGTGCAAAGGTGCAACGTCCCTAAATCCTGGACACGGCTACCATGCGTGTTCTCGTATCGATGCAGTCTCGTGTAAACGATAAACCATGCGATACGGGAACGGCCACCTAATGTTCCCCGGCTTATCAGAGCTTGAAGACGCTTCTCGCGAACATGCTGCAACGAAGCACACCTGACAACGTTCTAGAAAATTTATGTTGCCTCGCGAGTCCTCGAAGAAGCCTGGAGCGCGCCTAGCGTACCTATATCGCGACGATCTTGTATGGACGGTGGACCGTGTGATATAAATCGATGACACGACGCTCTTATTATCATTAGGCTCCCCGCGAATCCGTTACCACCGGGAACAAACGCGTCACGTCTCTGGAGATTTATCCAACGCGGGAACACAAATTTGGGTCACATCTATGGGGTCGTGGATTTGCACGAGGATTCGGACGTTTATCATGCAGGGAAGAGGGAGGCGAGCTTTAACTTTTATAGTATTGGGTTTTCCAGAAAGTTCGTACCAATTTTTAAAAAAATTCAAAGGCAAAAATTCAAAAGCATATTTGAATGTTGATATACACATATTTATTGAATTATATAAATACCATTTTGTTCGACGACCTTACCAACTTTTAAGGGCCGCAGCCATGTTAATGGTTTTCAACCATTCCAATATAAACAGAAGTGCACGACCTATCGAAAATCCGCACGGACTTTCCAGACAAGCTAACGTACGTAGCATTTTGTTCCACAATTTTTCCACCTTCTAAGGGACGTCCACGTGTTATTTGTTTTCAACCATTCCGATATATTCAGACCTGTACCGCCTACTAAAAATCGGCATGGACATTCCAGACAACCCAATATTAATTATTCCATATTCGACAGATCGTGAATTTAAGGTTTCGTATGCTAGGTTACATATAAGATGAAATTTTTTGGTGGCTAAATCCCCTGTCCTCGCCGCTAGAAGGATGGAAATCGTGTAGAAAATAAAATCTTTGCAAGGGTGCAAAATTGAACTCCAAACTTGAACCTCCGAAATCGAACCCAAACAGAAATTTACTCTGCAAATATTACGACATGAACTTTCAATTTTCTTTTCTTTGTATATTATCGCACGTTGTGAGCATTTTTTTTTATTTTAAATTTCCTGCGAATGTATACAAATCTGCAGTTCGACGATCTTTCATCGAAGTATCCCTCTAGAAACTTCCGCGCGTTTCTCACAAGCGATCGGTCCGCCTGATATTTATATGTATAATACATTACATATAACATACATTTATCATACTAGTAACCTGTTAGAAGGGGACTAATACCCGAAATGAGTCTCTCGAATTTTCTAAATGTCGATAAATCGTAACGACCACCATGTTGAGAGAACCGGCGCTCTAACCAAAAAACGAACAAATATTTCTACCAGAGTCGGAAACATAAAAAATAAATATAAAGTACCAGAATAAAGAAGCGTAAGATTTCAAAGCCTAATAAATTCGTACAGACGAATCCGAGAAGCGGTCCCAGCCGCTAGACCTACCCCAAGGAAGAGAGCGTCGGGCGTTTGGCGCGCGTCAAAGCGTGTTACGAGGTTGTTCGCGCGAGTCGCTACATTTCGTCGCCAGGTGGGCCTCCTCACGCGTGCCTTCGGGCGCGTGCCGGCCGACGAACGTAATCTCCCACGTTCAACCCTTCGAGGGTCGTTTTATGAAGCTCCCGTTCAGGCTCCTGCCAATGAAACAAACGAACTTGTTTTCGGACCGTCGCGTCTCGCCGTATCTTTAAAGGATCGCGGGATTTGTTTGGACAAAGTATTATCGCGCGACGTTCAACGTACTCGCTCGCCCGAGTGTTTTCGTGTTCGCGGGCTCGCGTAAACCTCGCCGCACCTGTTTATTGTTACGGGACCGGCGCTCTCGTATTTGCGACCCGGTCACGAGTGTCGTCGCGGGAAACACAGGATGTATATTTGAAAGTCCATGGAGTCGAATACCGGGGAATGCTTTCTCGTTTGAGGACGTTTAGATATTCGAAGACGCTTATTCGCGAGTCGGTTACGAGCCAGCCAACGCGGGACGTATATTTGAAAGTAGCCGGAGTTGATATGAGTAACGCTTTACTGTTTGAAGAGGTTTCAATATCTGAACGTTAATTTGCAACTCGGTTAGGAATGCCGACGAGATGTACGCTCGAAACGGAATGTGTGCTCGAATGTAAACGGAGTTTACTAAACATTTGTTTGCAAGTCTGTTAGGAATCTTCATCGGGAATCGAAGAATGCGTATTTGAAAGTAGGTAGGAATAATGCTATCTATGTTTTCTCCTTCCTAAACACTTCATCGCCTAGGCCAACCTCTACAGGACGTTCTTAATAGCTCCTCGCTGTAACTGGTGTCTTTACGCAATTACCCCATTACTCGGACGTGCGCGCTTTCTTCCAATTTGCGTAACAAAGACGTTATTATAATAATCGTAACGGCGTCCCAGGGGCCTGTTGTTTGGAGAGATGCTACACGTAACAGAGGAGAGACTGTTCTTGAAGGAGAAGAGGGGGAGGAATCCCATGAGCGGGGAAAAAATAAAATCGACGATTAAATCAACACGCAGCATGCGAGCCTAAGTACTTCCTCTCGTTACCCGGTGGCTGGGTTGTATTTTTAAAAGCCGTCTGGCGGTCTCGTGTACGCGAAATCGGTTACGTGCTGTCTCGTGCCGACAGGATCGTGATCGCACACCGCCAGTGGAACGATAACAAACTATCCGTCTTTTCAATAGTCGCTTCTCGATGTGCAAATAGTTTTCGAATTGCGCGAAAATGAATGAAAATTATTTTCAATTAAAAACAATAAATAGAAAGAAAATTCGGCACGTGACTTGTGTCGTAAAATGAGGGGAAAAGAAACAAGAAAAAAAAATTAAGTGTCGAAATTTGAGAAATTTAAGCTTTTTTACCGAAAAATAAAACGATTTTAAAGAAGACGAATTTAATTATATTTCGTTTCGTATCTTTTTCGTAGTTCGTTCAAAGGCGCGCATTTTGACAAAAAAAGATGACATTTATTTTGAAAAATTTATAACTTTTTTTTTTGGTTCGTTGCAAAAATCCGCAAAAATTCACGAAGTACTATTTAGTAGAGTAGTATAATATAAAAAAATTGTAACCGAATAAAAAATGGTCGGGTTCAAATTTCTTCAAGAGAGATTACACGTGTATATTTTTTAATTATTGTGAACGTACAATGAAACGTTTATTTCGAGACATCGAGTCTTCCATTTAATTCAAACTTTCTTCAATAGATTATAAGGAGTACTAGACACCTAAGTCGACGATAAGCATCAGAAATCCGATAAGAGCGTGTTCCCGACAAATCGTGCGATCTCGATTAATTTCACAAACAGATTTCGCGTCGATCGCGATTGAACGACTTCCTAGTCGACTTTGACCGGACACAGTGTGCGGTTACCTTTCAGAGGCCGACCGTCCGATCGACGATTTTCTCCGTGCGATAGATCATCAATATTTATAGTCGTTGGCCACGAGGAACGCCTTACGAAGCTATTTGCGGGCAACGATAATACCGGATCCCTAATAGTCCGATTGCATAATAATGCCGACCGCAACTGCGGCCAACCGCAAATAAGAGACGCCTCGGTGGCTTCTCGACTCCTTTCCATCGCGTCTCGCGCCATTCCCGCCATGGAAACGATCGATTCTCGTAAATACAACGGTTACAGAATTTTCGGGAATTTTTAATCGAGGAGCGGTAGCAAAATTCATCTTTAACCCTTAAACGTCCTAAGTTTCAAATTTGATACCGGACTTTTAAATCGAATTTTGTACTTGCGATTAGTTTCTTTTTAATATTTGTACGTACGTTACCATTGCCTAATGTTCATTCGAAAAAAAGGAATCGTAGATACAGAAGTGTTACGGTCAAGAAATGGTAGGATCAAGATGTGTTAGAGTCAAGAAACGTTAGGTCAAGAAATGC
>NW_026533254.1:15877819-15879670 GCF_026225885.1 Hylaeus anthracinus
AGTCAAGAAACGTTAGGTCAAGAAATGCTAGGACCAAGGAATCGTAGATTTAGAAGTGTTAGGGTGAAGAAATAGTAGGGTCAAGAAATCCTAGGGTCAATAGCGCTAGATCAAAAAATTCAAGGTTAAGGAATGCTAGGTCAAGAAATGCTAGGTTATAAAATGTTAGGTCAAGAAATGCTATGGTCAAGACGTGTTAAAGTCAATAAATTTGTATATAAAATAAAAACTATTAAGTCGCTGATCTGAGAGGTACTTTAAATTAAATAAGACAGTAGCAAGTGTAATTAAATAACGATTCAACTTTGGGACCAAACCCGAATAAATAAAAAATTTCTAAATTTCCTACAGAACCAGCGGGCGAATCATCGCGACAGTTTGAAGAATCCGTACAGACGGATACGGATCCTTTTGTCCTCCGCGGATGATCCGGCACGCATCGGCGTACAGTAATTGGCGGAATGAGCGTAACGAGGTCGAGTGATTGGCGAGTCTCTCTCTTGGCGAGGTTCCTTCGAGCCTTAGACTTCGCTTCTGCTGTCCCGACGCTCCGTAATTGCCTTGCGATTCCGTTTGTTCCGTGAATTGACCCTTGAACAATCGTCCAGGGTCAATGAGAACCGGTGCACTGTTTCAGAGTACGGTCTTCCCGACGGTGCATTCGCTTTCACAGATGGCCTTCGTTTCGTTATTGATGCAGTTGAATCTATGGAGATCGCGAAGGTAGAAGACATAGAGATCAAGAAATGTTAGGTCAAGAAATGCTAGAACCAAGGAATCCTAGATCTAGAAATGCTAGATTCAGAAATGTTAGATTCAGAAATGCTAGATAAAGAAATGCTAGGACCAAGAAGTATTAAAGTCAGGAAACGTTAGATCAAGAAATGGCTAGGAGCAAGGAATCCTAGATCTAGAAATGCTAGGATCAAGGAGTGTTAGGGTCAAGAAAAATGCTAGGACCAAGGAATCCTAGATCTAGAAATGCTAGATTCAGAAATGCTAGTATTAAGAAATATTAGACTCGAGAAGTGTTAGTGTCAACAAGCGCTAGGATCAAGAAATGCTAGGCTCAAGAAATTCTAAATCCAGAAGCTTCAGCTCAAAGTATAAAGTGACGCAGTTCCCGAAGCACCTTCCCACTGCCCCAACAATGCCAGAAACATTCGTGCACTCGAAACGCGTTAATTAACATAAAAACCGCTACCGGTGCGGAATTCAGCGCGGTAATGTCTAAAGAGGATTGATTACAGGAGGCTCAGCGACGGTTATTATTCAGGGTAGGCGTTATTACGTCGTCCGAGCTTATTTCTTTCGACTGTTCAGGGCCTCGTGGTCGCGAGTCACCGCGCACCCGAGAAACCCAGCACAAGGCCTGCGTTCCTGGAGGGTGCGCACAGGCGACATAAAAAGATGGCCAACAACGCTGCGTTTCCCTGTTCCCCATTAGCATATCCGATTACGGCGAGCAATGCACGCTGAAACGAGATAATTAGAAAAGATTGCGACCGTGTATTGCCCGCGCTGCTGTCTGAACGACGCCTCGTCCATCTTCCACGAGGGTTATACCCCCGGTGGCGTTGCATTGTATTGGAATCGCTTCTCTTGGTGGTTTTGCTAGGTTAAGTGGCCTGGTCGATGCAATCGAGATAGTGGACGTCTAGGGACAAGAAATGGTGAGTTAAGAAGTACTGAGGTCGAGAAATGCTAGGTGAAGAAATGGTGGGGTCAAGAAATCCTAACTCAAGAAATGCTAGGGTCAAGAAATCCTATCTCAAGAAATGCTAGGATCAAGAAATGCTAGGGGTCAAGAAATGCTAGGGTCAAGAAATCCTAGTGTCAAGAACTCCTAGG
>NW_026533254.1:15879680-15883428 GCF_026225885.1 Hylaeus anthracinus
TCTAGTTTAAGAAATGCTAGGGTCAAGAAATCCTAGCTCAAGAAATCCTAGTGTCAAGAACTCCAAGGTCAAAAAATTCTAATTTAAGAGATGCTAGGGTCAAGAAATCCTAGCACAAGAAATCCTATCTCAAGAAGTACCAAGTCAAGAAGTCTAACCTCATGAAATGGTATGTCAAGAAGTACCATCTTCTTATTTTCTTCCTGTACTCGCCCCTCGTCACGAACCCTAATCGCGAGGCGACGGTGTCCTAAACAAACCACGGTTCGAACCAGTCTACCGCGCCTTGACCCCGGGCGCGTGTTAAATTAGCTTGCGGCCACGGCGAATGTTGGCCGGAGCGATGCAAGTTTTTGCGATTGAATCGCGCCGCCTCTGCCCCCGGTATCTTTAATGCGGACACGTGAAACCGGTACGTCCTCGCGTGTCGTCTTTACTCATTCAGAGAGAAACCAGTTTTCGTCGCGGTGGTCCTGGCTGACACGGTTGATCGCGGGCCAGATAAATAAGCCCTCGTTACGAGGAGGTGACGCGTCCACGTTGCGCCGCGACCCACCAGGAACCAGCGAAATTCCTGAGTACCCTCGCGTCTACCCGGTCGGCTGATTGGACGAGATTGTGGCCGACAGGAGAGAGAAAGAGAGAGAGAGAGAGAGAGAGAGCAGGAGAGAGAGTCCAGTCGAGACGAGGATTCCCCTGTGTCGAGTTAATCGGACCTCGTGTAAAGAGTGACGAGACGCGCGAATTTAATTGAGTACTTAGGCGACTGGCTGCTTGCCTGCCAACCGGAGCTATCGGCTCGAGGAAATGAAAAGTGCTATCGGAATGCGGCTCGTGCCGATTACTTCTTGCTCCGTCTCGTTACATCACCTTTTTATCCTCGATCTTCGAGGCATTTATCGCGGGTAACTGGTGATCGATGATAGGAAGTGCATTTCGGCTTGGGGAAGGCGCCGAGTCACTGGAACGCTGACCGATATCTATCACTGACGCTTTAGATTAGTCATAGAGGTGAGAAGATGAAGTATACACGCATCAGTATGGACGACAGACTCCAGAAAAATAGAAGATTGCATTTCGTATTTTTAAACAATCTCGGAATAGTATGCGTAGAGATAAGAAGGTAAAGAATCAAAGATCAATTATGATATCGATATACTAATCTACTGCAATAATAAAGCATCCAGAGAAACAGAAGAATGGAATTCGTATTTTTGGACAATCTCGCGATGGGACTCGTAGACATAACAGGGCAAATAATCGAATGAAATCGATAATGATAACGATAGTATCTTTTTGTGTAGATTTAGCATCGCATCAACATTTTAAATATAGTTATTAACGACGACTGTTAGGGAAACGTAAATCAATTGAATCTTGGCCGCTAGTGACGGATACTTAACGAAAGAGAGTTTGACGATCTCCGGGAATTGAAAATGGCGGAAGGGAACTCGCAGGTTCCCCAAATATTTTCTCACGTGCAGCTGTCTTCCCCACGAATTGGCTGCGCTTCCATTGTGACGCGCGCCAAACAACCGCGCATTGTCGCTCCGATGGCCGTGAATCGGTCATTGTGCGACATCGCGTCGAGAACTCGGTGCTTATGTCGCATGTGGGCTCATTCTAATGTAAAAGCCTGATTTTACGGTTCATTGTCGCGCGATGAGAAAAGGAGCCACCGGAACGTGGTCGATTTAACGAGTCGGGGGACTCTGCGTCGGGACTTCCTGATCGAATATGAAATATGGAAACTTTCTATCGAGTTCCACACTTTTTTATGGAATCTTTGAGAAAGTTGCAAGGATTGCTAGACTAAAACTCGTGGAAATTTCTACCGAGTTAAAATTTCGTTCGTAGTACTAGTCTCGTGTGCATTTAATACATTTAATGTATTTAAACAGTTTGAATGTATATTTAAAATCTGGTTCACGAACGCATCGATTCTCACAATTCGTCTTCAAATATCGATTACATTACAAAGGATTAGATAATGTGTAGCATTTAATTTTTATAACCTCGACAAATTCACGAATCCTATAAAGATTTGTTTGTATTATTGTCTCGCCTTTGGAATTAATTTTTTTTTTAATTCCTCAATAGAAAGTCCTGGACCATTACAAATTTAATAATTTAACATTCGTCGTGGTATGAAATTTCTTAACCTCGCCAAAGTCACGAATCCTATCCAGATTTATTTTTAATATCATCTCACCTGCTAAATTAATTTCTTTTATTCCTCGATGGATTCTCTTCTTCCGTTCAAAATGTAAACCTCTGTTAGTAAACCATTCGCGAACATAAGAAAAAAGGAGCATCCGTCAAAAATAATAATCCACTGTATCTCATCGATCGATAACTCCTAGTAGATATACCTACCTACACCTATATCGTGAAGCTTGTCGCTTTCGTTTCGAACTCTGATGAAAAGTTACCTTATCTCGACTAGAAAGTGCAACAGCTTCGACAAGCGTATACATGACAGCATCGAAGTGGGTTGCCAAGGTGCCCTGCTGCGCAATGATTTTTCCAAAGTCTGCGTATCCATCCTATTCGAAAGTGGTCGTACCTCAAACGACCTAGTGGTTCCCAGTTCTCCAATTCTTCCTACACAAGGCAAAATTCCAAAATACAACAAAATCGCAGGACCACCAAGAATTCTTCGACTCGAAAACAAGCTAACCAGGCTCGCAGGATACTTAGTTCGGACTTTTAACCAGGTGACAAGGTACCAAGGCGCACGTTCGCAGAGTTAAACAGCCCACAGCCACCCACGTTCCGTCTCCCACTCGAAACTGGTAATTTCGTCGATTTCTTCTGGTAGTAGGAAACGGAACACGCTATAAATCGAGCCTAGGCAAGGTGATTTAAGACTCTCGCGAACTTTCTTCCATGGACGACGTGGCTATTCGATGCCTTCCGCGCGTTAACGAACACCCTGTATAAGGCTGGCCATGTCCTCCGCGACGAGTATAAATCTCCTCGATCGTAGCCGCGAAGACAAATACTGTTGTCAGCGGATGACAAGCCGTTTACACGCTGTGGAAACGAACGTTGGTAGCCTCGACTGAGAGATAGCTTGGCCTAGGACGGGGATCATTTGTCGCGGTGATCTTTCCAACGCTGCAAACGCTGCCTCGGGCTCGCCTAGCCATGCATTAACCGTGATTTAGTGCCTCGAGCGATTTCGCGACCGATCGGCGTCCTGCCTCGCCGTAATGGCCTTTTGTTCCTCTGATAATGCTGTACGGAGTCGCGCGGCAACTTTTCCGCTAACTGGACGCGGCTAGACTTGGCGTTGATCGTTAGGACAGGGGGTGGAGGTTGGTGGTGGGTTCGCTGCGGTATGGAAACGGACTTTTGGAACGCGCGGAGCTAATACGAGTTTCTTTTGTAGCATTTCTTAGTAGCATTTCTTGACCTAGAAGTTCTTGACTCGGGAGTTCTTGACTTTGCAGTTCTTAGAGTCAACATTTTGCAAGGGTTTCACGCTTACTACCCTACTGTTTTCTAGGTCAAGAAGCGCTAGGGTCGAGAAGTGTTAGATCCAGAAATGTTAGGGTCAAGAAATGCTAGGTCAAGAAATGCTAGGTGAAGAAAATGCTAGGGTCAAGAAATGCTAGGTGAAGAAAATGCTAGGGTCAAGAAGTATTAGATCCAGAAATGTTAGAGTCAAGAAATGCTAGGTCAAGAAATGCTAGATCAAGAAAATGCTAGGGTCAAGAAGTGCTAGGTGAAGAAAATGCTAGGG
>NW_026533254.1:15883438-15890184 GCF_026225885.1 Hylaeus anthracinus
TAGGGTCAAGAAGTGCTAGGTGAAGAAAATGCTAGGGTCAAGAAGTGCCAGATCAGGAAACTGCTAGGGTCAAGAACTTCTAGGTGAAGAAGTGCTTGTATCATCTTCGTCGTGCTCCAAGAGTCCCAAAGACAATCCCATCAAGAATCCTAAGCCCTGATCTGTGAATTCTAAGCCCTAATCTCCTACATCACCTGCACGCTCTAAATCGTAAAAAACTATGAAGCACCCTGTACATGACAACATTGTCCAGACGATAGTGGCAAAAGGAACGTGGTGTTTCATCTCGCGCGACGATAATGCTCGGGTCGAGTGAAAGCCAGGCGCGCGGGTCGGGTCATTGTGGCGTGATTTTTGCTTTCGGTGGTCCTTTCGACGCGAAACACTCCGGTTGATTAGCATAAAACGCCCACAGGTTCGCTCCCCGACCGTTTATCGCGTGCCGAACCCTCGTCGGCGGAGTCACGGCTCGATCGAGCGGGCCTTCGATGGGGAACTCCTCTCTCCTCGATTATCGTGTGTCCCTGCGATCACGGCGGAATTGTGTTTGCACGCTGTTACAGGTCAGGCCTGCTGGTTGAACAGTCAAACCTCAGCGAAAATGGCGTTTGAAGAATTTTCCCTCGAACGAGCGGCGTAACAAGTAGAAATTAAGACAAAAAGAATTGACAAATCTAGGAACTTCAGATTTCGCGAGGTTTGAAAGCGTTTGTGGAAGGTTTGAACAAGTTTGAAGAGCCTAACGACGCGACTAGTTTCCCAGCTCGACGCGAAACGATCTCGGAACCCAACCCTCGTGCAGAAAATCAATTTAGCAACTGCGATAAATGCAAAACCATCGCAACGGATACCATCTACTAGCATCGTTATCATATCATCGAAGGTAGCAAACGAAGGAAGTCGTTAACATCCTGCTACACAGTAAACAGCCCCCAACATTATCCTCCCAACTTGAATAATCTCGATCGCGTTCCTCGATCCCATTTCAGACAGGAACACGGAGAACTCCCTAACGTTATCCCCGAGCTATACAGACTTTCTCTGGTCCTTCAACGATTCGTTACGACGCGCTACAACAGTAGCCAGCGAGTGGATGGCGTCGAATTAATTCAGATCGGTTCGCGGCGAAACGAGCAAGAGGTTTCGCCCGTGGGAACATTAATTAACGAGCCCGACCCAATCAGCGAGAGTTTCCACCGCCCGTTTCACGGAATGCGTTTCAATATCTCGTGGTCGCTCGTCGAGTTTGCGTCGTGTAATTCGAGATAAAGGCCGAACGAGGAATACTAACTCCGGAATATAGAACGCATCGGGGGGACGAAGGACGTCTCGGGAACGGCATCTGCTGTGCATTATTCGAGAGGAGGCTCATTAAAGGACTTCCTCCGCGACGGGAGGGCCACGTGACACCCGCGAGTAATTTTCAGGGGACGGCGGCGCGTTTCGGCCTTCTTTGGTAGCCGTTCTAAGAATTTTTACGAATTACCGCACGCGTAGGGAAATAATGGTCGCTTTGAGGGAAAATTCGATACCGCTGGATTTTATTACCCCTTTTGGACGATGCTTCGGGTTTGTTTAGGGAACTTTAAAGGGTCTCCGGGAGTCGTAAAAATTGAGGTAGTTGGAATTTTAATGATCTCGATCGGAGGAGAGGCAAAGCTTTCCCATATTTAATCCATATATATATATTTACTTATTACTAGACTTATTGTAGTGTGATATTATGAAACTCCGGAATATAGAACGCTTTCCTGTTGTTAATTTTTTGAGGCGATTCACCGGACGAAACGAACTCGTACATATCGTACAAACTTTGCGAGTTCTCTTTCGGGTTGGCTCACGGACGCGCAGCTACCTAGCGGTTGGGAGCGGTAGTTCAGCGCTCAACGTATTCTTACCATTTTCACCTCTTATCATTTTTCTCGAAATAACACAGCTACTGTTAACATTTTGTATCGGTCGGTTAAGTAGTTTTTGAAATTCTCGGGTACATATCTCGACTCTCGCGACCCTCTCGTGGCAGAATCGCGGCCGCGATCGTTGGATCCTATTATCTGATCGATACGAACGGAACTCTCGGAAGAGCGTTCTCAAAGGGGCAGTAACGAAACGCGGGTGGCGCGATGCCGCAAACGTTTATCGCCCGATGATCTCCGCGTGGCATTGTAAATGTGTTCACGTAATTCAGAAAAGTGCGTGTCCGTTTCGTGTCGGGCATATATCGTCGCCTCGGGAGCTCTCGGGGAGTCCCGCAGCCGAATGCAGCCAACGGAAGTACGTCGTGATTTGCCTGCCACGCCGGAAACGGCGCACGTGCGTCGTCGTTTTTCTAATTCATTCAGACGCGTTCCCAGAACCCGTTCCCGAGATGCTGGCTAATTTTTCGAACGATAAACGTCTACCAAAAAATCCGATTCCCTCGTTAACGTCGCCGCTGCTATGCCGGGGTTCTAGTGGAGGACGAAGATGGGCGTAAACAGTACGAGTCACGTGAGCAAAATATTATCGGTACGCGAACGGGCTGGAATCATTCGTGGGTTCAATAGTAGAAAGTATGTTGATGAAATTGTGATTTATATACAGAGGACGTATTATGAAATACTTGGATTTCAAAGTTTGTTGATTTTTTTGGTATTTCGACGCACATGTAGAATTATAAAAATAACGATAGGAATAGTGATAGAATAAAATAGAACTACTCTGAGTCTTTAAGAAAAACTCCCTGCGATCCCTTCCTTGGAATTAATTTCTGATATCGACCACCTACTGCTCCTAAGACGTGGCAACTCCAACGATAAGATGGCGATCAAAGACTATGAAAGAAAGGATTCCTGGCAGACCGATAATTGCGTGGTTTAGACGTAAAAGGGACGTTCGCCGATTCATTGCATTGTTCAGCTAGGTCAAGAAGAACGCCAACGCTGTTAACAGCGCCCAAGAATTGACACTTTCGCGCCTTTCGCAAGCCGACGATAAAACTGGTCGTTCGATGCGTGTAATCGCGTTTCACAAACACGCCCTGGGAGCGTTGGTGACGATCGTTGCGACACGAATCGCTCGTGCATCTCCATAACCGCGGACAACTCCGTTCGACGGACGTTCTGTTAACCTAACAACAATTAGCTGGTCTTTCGAAGGCGTGGATGTTTTAAACACACCTTTAGTCGTTTTACTTGTTTTTTTTTTTTTTTCGTATCTTTTGTGCAAAGATACTCCTTTGTGCGCGAAACGAAGTCTTCTTTGTGTTAAATATTTAATCTGAGGATGTGTCTTATTCTCAGAAACGAATCTTTTCTTAATGGCTCACCTTGGATTACGTTCTATAAATTCAGAATTTACATTTTCTATACCGTTTTTCTGTACAGTGTTGTTAATAGAAAATAATAGATTATTTAGGTAATAGTAGTGAATTATGAGAACACGGATAGTTCGAGGAACTGGTTCTTCAAGTAATACGCCGTGCTAGGTGTGTTCTACGTCTCAGAAAAAAAAAAAGGAAAAGTTCACATAAAAGTCCGTAAACTGATTAATTTTTAGATAGAGCCACGTTGTCAACCGAACGTCGCTTCGCAGCAGGTGTTCGAAGCGACTCAATCGAACGAATGTACTGCAAATAGGAGGAAGCGTGTGTAGAAACAGCTCTTCACACGTCGAATCGATAAACTGGTATTACGAATACGCACGACTATTTGGATTGCGCGAGGGAAGGTCAGATAAACTTGGTATTTTGCGCTTCCTAGAAGAATATACACAATCACTGCGAAAAAACCCAGTGACAACTGAGAGTCCCTTCAAGTTCAACCCTCTCGAGGAATTATTTTTCAATTCTGGATCTTTTGCAACAACTTTGTATAATTCAGTATATTCAGTATATTCAGTATATTCAGTATATTCAGTATATTCAGTATATTCAGTATATTCAGTATACAATTCAGTATACGCTCTCTCACTTCGCTATTCCACGTTCATTTAATCCTACACGGTTCCTCACTATCGCTCAAAAGTTAAAGGGTTTGAATGACCGGGAGCCATTCAACGCACCCCTTCCCCCGCGTCAGGCCTCGTAGTAGCACCGTCCACGATACACCTCGGCACGTGACCGAACCGCGTGTAGGACCGATGAATGGACAGCCAATCACCGATCGCTGGGCGTCGATACCGCCGAGCCCCGCGCAACGTCGCGCATGCGCGCATCCAGGTACGACACGCGGCGAGCCTCGGACTGTCAGACGAAAACGTGCCGTCGGCAAACAAACATCGCGCGAACCTCGAACCGCAACGGTCCTGTCGCGACTTCCTCGAGACCCCGGTGTCAAGAGACCGTGTTCTTCGTATTCTGTATTCATTTGAAGTGTTAAGGATACATTGGATGCCTTATTACGCTACTAAGCGTTGCTAAATTAATACGAACTTGTATCCTTTCCGTACATGACCGTGTTCTCGTCTATCTGTCCCGTCTGGTGTCTTCTTCTTCCCCCCTTGCCGGTGTTCAACGACCGTGCTCCGTTTCTGCGTCAATGGACACGCGGATTATGCGTCTGCTTGGTCGCTCGTACGACCACCGTCTGCCCAGGAAACCATCCATTACCGGGATCGGTGAACGCGTGTAGCTGGCAAGCAGCGCGACGGACCGAATCAGGGAAACGTGCGTCTCTCCGCGAACAGTGCTTGAAAGCCGGATAATGGGACGAGGGAACAATGCATCGAGTGCCACTGCGGAAGGTTAATAATCGAGATCGGTGAGTAGGAAGATTCTATCGCCCGTGGGCTTCGCGGATGAGTGGAAAAGATAATCAGCCTCGGCTACTTTCTTGCGAGAGTTGCACAGCTACTGGTCGGCACAAAGGATGGGGTCCCGTGGAAAAGTCTCGATTCAACGACACTCCGTTCTCGCGCCACTTGATAGTCTCTTATCGTGTCACTCACAAAAAGCTGGCTGTAAGACGCTTGATGAAACTTGGCACTTGGCACGATGGGAATATCGAGTCGTTCGAAAGAATTCTAGTTGGGGGATCGATTGAATAGATCGTTCAGTTGGGGAGCGAAATGGAAATTGCAGCGTGTTACGCAACATCTTCTTAACTGATTTACGAACGGGGGAAATTGATCGACGAATCTAATCACGGGAGTGCCATTTTTTAAATTTTGAGAGCTTTTGTTTTATAATATGAAGCAGTAATTTTTTTGATTTTGTGAAAGTTCATTTAAAATCAATTTTCTTCAAATTCCTCCACACCGAGCTAATTAAACATCCTATTCTCTTGTGTCATCGTCCGAAAAGAATACGCGTTCCAAATTTTTTCTAAAGACTGTTGGCCTGGGACTAATTAATTTCTCGTGTCCCGGCCCGATTTTTGCGACTCTGTTGGAATCACGAGGGCGACAATCTCGAAACGACAAAAAGATGTGTCCTCGAGCTTCTGTGTCCCACATACGCTCTGGTTAATGAGCCCGAGAAGTATAAATTTTCGTCTGTAACGAAGTGATTTGTATTACTTTTTTTTTTTTTTGTTACTTCGATGGCCCGCTGAAACATAAGGCGGTCTCTGTTCCGTCGAGCAACGCGATTCGAAAAAAAGTGTTTCTAGTGCTCGGTGAACAGATGTTCCACGGGTGACGGGAGGAAAGGGTCACAAAGGCACTTCCCTTGAAGAAGGGACCCCGCGAGGAGCCGGTGGCGCGTAAAATGAATTTCAGAACTCGAACCGCGAATAGACGAGCGCAAAAAGATGATGGTTACTTCCTAATTTGCTTGCGAAGATCGTTCGGTAAAAATAGTAAACGAATTTGTTTTGCAAGTATTCGTTTAGCATTTTGTTTCGTAAATATGAAATGTAGAAATGAATTCCGTGCCTTTCTAAGGTAACTTATAATTTATTAGAAGAACAACGATAACCAAAGTTTGTGGAATTACTGAACATACTGAATATGAATATCACTCCGTAAAAATAGTAAATGAATTTTTGTTTGCAAATATTCGTTTTGTTTTGTAAATATGAGGTGTAGAAATGAATTCCGTGCCTTTCTAAGGTAACTTATAATTTATTAGAAGAACAACGACGACCACAATGTGTGGAATTACTGAACATACTGAACAGTCTTCAAAATTCCGAAATTCATTATAATGGAATTCGTGTAAAAGCACAGAATTCATTTCCACGCCTCGTATTTGATTCTTTTACGTAACAAGAATTCAATTACCATTTTATACCGGGCTCCCTGACCTAGATTCATGAATATTTACCTCCTTTTCGCGAATGGGTAAATTTCCTAAAATAAGAAACCAGGAAGCTCGCCGCGCTTGAACTTGAACTCCCGGACAAGCAGCGTGGTGCAAGGGCCGCGTTCTTGTGCTAGGCCGATAAACGTTATCACGCGTTATCTAGTCGGTGGACCCGCGAGCACTGCGTACCTGCAACCGCGAGGTAACACGGTCCCACTGATAACCCACCGACGATAAACCATGCTTGAGCAAACTGAAGATAGAAAATTTGATAAAAACGTTTCGTCTCCTTATCGTTCAGGTGTGTAAACTTGACACTTTCGTGACCGCGTAATACTGCGTTCGTTCCTGCGCAAAACACTAACAGTGATCGCTGTACAGTCAGACTTGATTCCTTGGTCACCTCATTTTTTTTTTTTTCCAGAGCTCGTGGTTAATTTTCAAAAGAACAAATTTCTTAATTTGTTGAAATATTCAATTAGATTCCCATTTCATCCACAACTCGGTGTCATATTCTTGCTTA
>NW_026533254.1:15890194-15902329 GCF_026225885.1 Hylaeus anthracinus
CACAACTCGGTGTCATATTCTTGCTTAATACCTTGCTTTCGAGACGTCATAGTTTCGTGACTGTACGCGCGTAACTGTCGGCATCTGCACCGCTTTCAAGTTACGGTAACGTACGCCAGAGCGTCAAACCGGGCCCCGAAGACGTCTCTCTTCTGATTAATTCGCCGGCGAATTCATCGCGCGATCGCGTTGATGATCGCGAACTCGGAATGAATATTCCGCTATCGAGAAGCGCACTTCCCTGTTCACCGATCCCTTCGTCCTCATTCGGACGCGACGCACGTTCCACGAGCCTTTTGTTATTCACGCTGGTGTGGCCACGGTGTCCCTTTTTAGCTGCCCAGCCACAGCTAAACCACCGCTGACGCCGTCGTTCGTTTTCTTTTTTTTTTCTCTCTCTCTCTCTCTTTTCTCCTCGCGTATCGAAACAAGATATTTGGAGGAACAACGGACCTCGATATTTCTACGTGACGATACTTTTTTTTAAACGTTTTTATTGCCTTTAGCGTTACACTTCTGGAATATAAAGGTAATTATGGAGGTCCTTTATGGAGATAATTGTCTGTGAGAAGTTGAGGGATCTTAAATAGAATTTAAGATTTGGAAGCTATGAAACATATCATATATGTGTACTGAATGCATTTATCACTATTTATATTTTTTTTGTTATTCTTTCTTCTACCTATAGAATTTCTTAGCGCGTGTATTCGTTACACATAAAATGACTCTAATCGTCCAAGTATGGCCAGGTATGGTCAGATATGACCCAATGACCCAAAAATGGGTCCGTGGTTCCGTCACCCTCCGCCAGGGCGCGCCACTAGTCGACCGATCGTATTTTCGCGTCGATCGCCGAGTCTTTAACCGCTTTGACGCGACAAACCGTGGGCATTCCGTTCGCGATATAAATATTCCAGGTACGTGCACGGTGCGTTCCCTTCGCTCCTCGCGAGGCACGGCACGTTTCCTAAACGTATCGCTATGCGCATCACGGGATTTTCTATCGTCGCACGACGATCGCGAGAAGCGCCGAAGATGGCCAGCACCGAACGCCAAACAAGGCGAATCGGTCGCGGCCAACTGGACTTCGTTAGGCGACACGATCGTTCTAAATCCTTTTGCGCACGCGTCCTATAGCGCGAACGCGATTCGCCGAAGTTCGAAACCCGCGAAAATTGGCGCGAACGCGCGCCCGTCGCGCTCGAATTAAATTTGGAGAAGTTTTTCTCAAAATAGAAATAATAGTTATTCGTAGCATTTTATGTCGATCGAAGAAATTTATTTAAATTGCGTGATAAGTTCAATGTTTCCAGATATACAGTTCGTTGAAAGCATGTTTGTAACGAACAATTTATTTGAGAACGTAAAAATTACTATATTTTTAAGAGAAATTTTTTTAAGAGACATTCGAAGCAACAGTAGAGAAATTTGCCCTCGTAATTCATACCCTGTGGCGCCACGTACGAACGGACCTCACCGATTTAATGCCGTTATTTAGTCTACGAGAGCACGAGCACGCGCCAGGAAAAGAAATTCTGGCCTTATCCGTGGGCCGAAATTTAAAGGCAAACCGTGAAACGACCCTGAGCTCTCGACGTCGGTTTGAAAACAAGCCGAGTTACTCCGAGGTTACTCTCTGCTCTTGTTTTGGTAAAATGTTTTGTTTCTCGGACATTCTACCGTGAAATTTCGATTCGCGATGCCAGAGGGCACGTGGACATAAATCGGGAAATGTTCGAAGCGCTCCTGGTGGGTAATTTGGGAACGTGTTTAACTAACCTCAAAATTTAACACCTCTACTGCTACAACATCGATTAAAGACACTTCTTTCTAATTCGATGCAATAATATATTCAAAAGTCAGAAGAAATTTCATCTCTGCCTTCTGATGATTCCTATCGCGAGATGTAAACAAAATTCGTCGTTGATTTCGAGCCTAACAGTGTCGGTATCTCGAGAGGTTAGAAACACCGAACCTCAGTCTTCGTTTTTATGGGCTGAACCATTGCTTCCCCCCTATTTTATTTTTTCCTCGTTTTTTACGAGACCCAGGTTAAAAGCATCGTCTAAAATGCCCGCGAGAAGTAAAGCGACGAAAATTCCTGTTGTTCGAACGTTGAAAGGCTTCCAAGCGTCGCTCGGTTGCTTCTTTGTTCTTGAACTCGACAAATATTGGCCGATGACGCCTCGCGAGTAATTCGTGGCCACGTAGATGTAACCTAAGCTTCCAAAAATTAAATTTTCCTTTTGGAAAATTTCCGTGGCGAGACTGAAGTGCACGGTAAATAAGTGAACGCGGCATTGTAAACACGACAATGGCGAAGGGTCACTGAAACGTCTCGTTTTAATGTTTAAACGTCAAAAATTGATGCTTAAAGATAATTTTAGTAACTTATCGAGGTGTTACTGAATGAAAAATTATGAATCTTAACTAAGTAGGATAATGCAAGAAGTTCCTAACCTAAAAATATATTTAGCACCACCAAGGAGTTAAATACTTTCAAACATATAAATTTCTTGAAGATTAAAGCAATAGAATCTAAAATTGCATCGTCAGAGTTACGAACCGACATTTTCTTCTTTTTCGAAATGGAATCTGGGGACTTCGAGACCACCCACGCCCCGAACGATGCAACTTTCTCCGCAGAGTCCCATGGGGTTAAAACGGATATCCCCCATAAGCGGCTTACTTTGGGGATCGACGCCCTTCCGTATATTTTCATATGACACTAACCTGCGTCAACCTGTTTTCAGTCTAATTTGTCGACGGCGATCGGTTTCCGTTTCACGCGATTCCGAATAAATTGACTCGACAAGCCGAAAAGGACGCTCATTATATGCTAATGACATTGATGGCTACTATCTTACGATCGGAGTTTGCCTAATGTGGTAGCCTTCAGGTCTGGACGTTAAATACCGCGATAAATCTCGTTTACGAGCGGGTGGGGCAATAATGTAGCAGTAAACTTAACGTAAATGTCGAAAGTATCTTCTAAATAATGTATACGAGCCTGCTTTATTCAAAGAAAAAATGTAGGAAATACTCTATTTAACTAACATGGTTGATTCTGTCTGTGCGATATTCAAACCTAATTACTTTGTAAGTACACTTTCTGACTTTAAAAGAACTTGTTAGTAACATGACATGTATGTACTTACAATGTAAAGGTACAAAATGTACTGTATACTTTATGTATAAGAATCAAAATTAGTAATATTCTTTGACAGTATATCTTCACTTCATATTATACATATAATGAAAGAGTATACTGTTGTAGCATTCTAATACGAATTAAAACTAAAAATAAGCCAAAAGAAGGTAAACATGTTCTCGGTACATATATACATTGATGCAAGATACCTCGCTTTGCTGGCATCAGGTTTTCAACTGTTATTATAATGCAACTAATGGTAGGCTATAAGCAGAAGTAACCTACGCTGCCAAATGTTATATATTATAACTTCAAGCATTAATGACATCAATTGGAATCATTGGGGAATTTTATATGTGAAATTACAAGACTCAAAGTTAGCGATGACATATGAAACCATTGCAACAGATGGGAAATAAGACGTACGTAGAGTCAAATGATTGAATAATGAAACAAAAATCTACTTGTACTGGTTACAAGCGAACTAGTTTTTGAATCATAGGTTTCAATAAATGCAATTCATCATACAATATCACACATCATAGATAGACAAGTAAATAGCAAGAGAAAGATATAAATGAAATTCAATGAGATCCTGAATCATGCCACACAAAAGCTCTCATGGATCGAGGAAACAGGAATCAGCACCACACAAGCACCACACAATCACATTACACAGAGTTCTGGCCGAGTTTTGGTCGCGTTTGGTTCGCCGAGGGTCGCCTAATCGAAATCGTTTCGTTTTACCATCTCGCGGTCGAGAAAGCTCGTCCACCCACCACGTCGGTGTCGCGTCAAAGGGTCCAAAGGAAACACAAAGAACGCGTAGAAACAAATGGAAGGGGCGAAACGAAAAGAGTAAGCTTTTCTGGAAGGCTGAAACCGTGCCCTTCCTCCTGTGGACTGTACACCGCAAAATGTAAAACGGGCCGAGCCGTAAACAGGAAGTGCGAGCCCGATAGGGGTCACCATTTACGCCAACACGCGCGCAACTTGGCAAATCTTTTATTATATACGATTCCGCGTTACGTTCGACGTAGGTGTGTTAAATGTGATACCTTTTGTCCGTTTCTTCACGGGTAAATTCGCTTCTGCACACCTTTAGAGAACAACTTCTCAGACCTGACGCTTTGTGCAACCGCGAAGGGATTTTCTCGAACGCGAGACAATCTTTGTCGCCGGGCGACTACGTGAGTCAAGGGATAGTCTGAACGAAATTATTATTTTTGATAGATGAACGCATTAGTACGAAAATATATAGCGAAAAGGTATAAACATTGAGCGAAAATGATATTAAAGCAGATAGAATATAAATAGTTGGAATATATCGCGTATAATGAAAACAGGAAGTCGGGAGGTTCGAATCGAGAATTTTCTTGAAGATGGGAGTAGCGTCTGGCGGGGAACTACGCGAGTCAAAGTATATTTTGAACGAAATTGTTCTTGGTACTGGCAGAACAGTTTAGTACCTATAAGTAAATATAAATAGTTGAAATACATTGCGTTTAATGAAAATAGACAGTAGGAAGATTAAATAAAAATAATATCGAAGCAAATAAGATATAAATAGCTGGAATACGCAGCACAGAATGAAAATAGACGGTCGGAAGATTCGGTTTGAAACGCGCGAGGTTTTAATATTTCTTAACACGTCCTTTTCAAGAATCGTCAATAAAATGTACCTTTATACGGACATCGTTTTCACCTCGCCTCGGCGTTTGGAGAGGTTGAACACGTCCGAGGTGGTACTAGAATTTTAATTCGACGACGATAGTTGTGGAGAATGATGGGGAGAAATAATGCTGGTGTAGAAGCGTTGGAAATTTGAAGCTTCGAACTACCAATTTCTATCCTTGCTTCGTTTAAATAATATGGAAATGAAGGAAGACGTACCACCGAAATAACTGTAATTTCAACGGGTTCTAGATTTCCTTTTTTTTATTAGACAAGTGGAAGGTCAGCTTGCACAATTTAGTAATCGCAGGGTTCAAATATTAACAAAGGTTGAAAGTTGATATATTTCTAGGACCGTTTGAAGGAGATCAAAAAGTTTAGTAATAAAAGCGAAGAATTCTTCAGAAATTTCATTCTGGATAAATCTCAAATAGAAATTTCCCTAAGTCGCAATTAGCAGCGTTATCAGCTTCAACCCCGCGTCTCCAATTAACGGAACAATGAAGCTAATGCCCTTTCCGTGTAAACGACCCCGACACGATAGTAAACCCCGAAAAAGGGGAGAGAAATTTCGATAGGAGCCTACGGAAGAGCTTTTTAAGCTGTTCCAGCCATAAAATCGACTTTCATACGACTTCCCCTAAACGATTCGACGAGTAAAATCGGCACGAGTGGTCGTTCCTTCACCGAAAAATCCTTCGAAACACGGAAACCCTTCCCATTTTCGATATCTCGGAGGATATACGAACGGTTAGGACAAGTCGTGCACTCGAGCCTGGACAAATTGAATGAAACTGCCTGGACCTGTTCCGACGTCTTCGCCCTGGCAATTATCGCGACGTAGGTCGGGGAATTTGGTGGCGTCCGGCTGTGTAATTTGAAGATCGACGCCGACACCTACCTTCCGAGATATTTATTACCCGCGGCGCCTCGAAATTAATTCTATAGGTAGTTAAACGCTGGAAAAACGTATGCTCAGCGGAGAACTGTATTTTCAAAGGCGGGCGAATTTTTTGACGAGGGATTATTTTTATTATTCTTCTACCAGATATTAATTTCAATATATATATTTGTGATTGTTTATTTTTTCCGTGCCGTTACAAACCTGGAAAATGATAAATGACACATAATCATACATAATCGTTACACCGTTTAGAAATTCAGACGTTTCACTTTCAATTCTTCTTCCCTATCCGTAAAAATATGAATTTTCGTAAATACCCTCAGTCTAGCTACGAATATCGAGCCAAATGCCAAATTTTAAATAGTATTTCGACTCGTTTATCTACAGGAATCGTTGATTACCTCCATCTTCCTTCGAGAAAGTTACAGGTGTGATAGTGTATCGAGATTAATGGTAGCTAGTGTATTTTTTCCACGCAATCGGAACAAACGTGGGCGTGTAAACTCGAAGAACGAGTCTCCGAGCGTTTTCCCTGACTCGTTGTTTCTTTCAACCCCGCCCCGGTTTCGAAAAAGTCGATCTCCAGCGGCGCGTTGGCCGTGGGCCAGGCCCAAAAACGCGGCCGTCGAGGACAGGCAACGGCCACGGACGTGCCAAATTGAAATACGGCCCTGAAGAGCGGCTTTACGCGCGTGCTGCGCAAGAGGGAACACAAACGGCGTAAATGCGTCTCGGAAGACGTCATAAATTTTTATAGACCAGAGAGGCGTGTCGATCGATCGTATATCATTTCTCCGTGCTCGCCCTCGATCCCGCGGAATGAGTTGTTGCATTTCGATGCAGAGCTGGGGGCTTGCCATCGATGCTCCAACAACTCGAGCACGTCGATACCGCGAGTTTATTTTTACCTTTGCTTTTGCGAAACGATAAAGCGTACTGTATTTAAGGAAGTCTAGTCTATTTTATTCTCGTTCACATATACTTCATTTAATTTGTATATTTTATTCATTTATACACTCTTATCCGTTGGAATATTCGTCGATGAATTGAGATTTATTTTTTTGGGCGCCATACTGACGATCCTTTTCGGAAATCTGGCTTGTAATTTAATGTGAAATTTTTTATTTTATTTTATGAATTTCATTTACCTTGTCTTACGTCACTTGTTCGATACTTTTATGTTAGCTTCCTTGAAGAAAAACTGAGGTGGACTGCCGGGATACGAAACCCGGGTTTTTAAGCGTGATAGTCAGATACGCTACGCACTGCTCCGCCGTCCTCTAATTTCAATATACTTATATTCGTGGATTAAACTCACGAAGTTAACGAGTCGCCAGAGACCTAACCCTCCGTTGGAATATTTACCGAAACCTCTGGTCCCGCAGAGGGTGAGATTTATTTTTTCGTCGCCGTCCTAACGATCTTTTTCGAAAATCGGTCCGCCTGAAAGAAGTCTCCTGCCAGATTGTTTTCTTCGAAGGTTCTTAACGACTCCCAGAGGTGTCCCCTTCCCGCCCTGAAAAAATACACCGACCCTACATGGGAAAATCGATAAATCCCGGGGACAATTAGTATCTAAGGGTTGAAAACTCTCCCACGAGTCGTTGGGGGCGAGCTTTCTTTACGAGGTCACCTGTTCGGAGAAAGCTGCAGGAAGGAACATGTATTCTGTATCTGGTTTTCATCCCTTTTCCCGCACGGAGGGTTCACTGGAAAAAAGTTTCTCTCGGCGCCACGGGCAGGGAAAAGGATCCAGGTCGAACGGAAAGAGTCTGATTTCAGCATTCGCGGGCCTTTGTTGGTTCCACCAGTGAAAATCTGGCCGCCAGATTGCCTCGCGCAACACGATGTTTTCGTTTCCAACCTTGCTTTCGGTGCCGATGTATTTATTTTATTTAACGGCTACGCCGGCGTGCAAAAAAATACAGGTTTCATAGAAAAGGGTCGAAAGAGTATCTTTTATTATTGCCTGAAACATCTGCGACGAGATAAGTAAAGTAATGAGATTGCATTGAAAAATTGCATCATTTGCAAATTGCAAAATTTCTGAAGAATTCTTCGCTTTTATTACAAAACTTTTTGATCTCCTTCAAACGGTCCTAGAAATATATCAACTTTCAACCTTTGTCGACGAAAATTGTTAGAAAACGATAGAAATTATTCGGTTGATTAGTATATTTGAGATTTCTTTAATAAACCAATTGTCGATAAAATTTTTATTGCTTCTCGGTCCCTCTAATATTTCAAATTAAAATTATAAATAAATAACTCTATCAAAATTCACGAACTTCGTTTAAATTCATTTTCTTCGATGCTTGACTTTCAGAATGAATTCTTCTACTTCTCCCGTGAAAATTCACGGTATCACCCATGGTATCACCCATGGCGAGTAACGTGCAACCATACCACGAGCATAGTATCGCCCGAACGGATGGTATAATCGCCAGGACGAAAGTCACCGGTCATCCCTTAAGGGATTCAAATTTAACGGCGCGATATTAAGCGAGACCACCCGAGGGGTTCGCTTAGCATAAATTTCGGGGACGGGCGGGCCCCTCTTCCCGAGATTTGTCGAAAGGAATCGCCCGACTTACACGCGCAGCCGCCATCAAAGCGACCGTCCACGAGCCCCGGGAATATATTCCACCCTTGTGCAACAATTAACGACGATGGGAATTTATCACGCGTCGTTTCGATAGCCCCTCGGCCGCGGACAAATTGAAAGGACGTGTAATCGGTGGACAACAAGCCATGAAAAACGCGTTGATTGCCATTTAACGGGCAGACAAGACCCTCCCTTTCGTGAATCAGGTGACTGAATGTTTTAAGCATCGACAAAGAAATGATATTCCAACGGTGAGACGATAGCGAAAATAAATCTGGATAGGACTCGTGAATTTGCCGACGTTCAAAAAATTACATACCACACGAAACGTTAAATTATTTAACCTATGATAGACTCGTAGACAAAATTTTAACTTCGTAGACATTTTTCGTTCTATTTTTAGAAGATGGAAAGATCGATCGGATGTTTCAGGAAAAACAGAACTCGGTTTAGATTCCGCTCACTGGAACACGAGATAAACGGAATACCGGGGCGCAGCTGGTTACAAAACGAAACCGACGAATTATTTCGAGCGGAAAAATACCTTCTTGTTCTCCGAGCTTTCTTCTATAAAATATATATTTTTTTTTTTAGTATCGAGACAATTCCATCACGTGGAACAAAATTGCCCGCGAAGAGATTCCAACGTTACTTTTTCCAAACACGTGGGTCCGGAATTGAAAACGCGAAGCGACCTAAAATTAGCACCCGTTAAACGCAGAAAATCGACGAGATAAATATAGCGTTCGGGCAAGAAATGTTGGCAACGATTCACCGATCGAACAGGTGAAAGGGCGAGGCGTGGATCGTTTCGTGCACTTTAAGATCGACGTTACGAATCGTGAATAGGCGTTTAATCTTATCAGATAGGAACGCAGGGAGTGCACGGACCGTTGCACGACGGGATCGAATACATTATCTTATTTACAGACAGGTAACCGCCGCGGAAAGTTTAACGCTCGATAAAACGCGAACGCATAAATAGGTAGCCGAAATATTTTTTATTCGTGACGCCGTTATCGCCAAGGACTCGTTTCGAGAAATTTCGTTCTCATGTTTTGAATTTTAATTATGCCCAACCTTTGTTGCACACGGACAAAGTGACTATCTAGGAGACGATAGCATTAAATTTCAATAAAGAAATTTTAAAGAAAATTCTTCTTTCCATATCAATTTAGCAAACGATTATAAATAAGTTCATGTTTAAAACAATCGAGATGATATTATAAGAATATTTCAAGCGGGTATATTACAAGGAAATAATTCCGATACAAATTTGAAATTTTTAGGGCTTGTTCTTATTATTGTATAACACCGTCAAATTTCAAATCATTTCGTCAATTTTTACTGGAGTTTTTAAAAAAAAAATGAGCAACCCATTGAAAAAATTCCTTTTATTCTCCATTTAAATTTTTCGAAGAGGCACGTGTCAATGTTAAAATTAAAATGTATGATAGATTTAAAAATCATTGAGGACTACCTTGATACGTATATTAAGCTCATTTCGACAATTTATTTAAACATAATGCGAGCTTCGTGCAGTGGCCAGAGACCTCTGCATGGTACTGTAGAAGTATGATACACGTCGCGGTAAGAAAGTTCTAAATTCCGTGCCATTTTTAGCCAGTTCAACGTCCACGATTTGCACGAGAGAAATTTATACGGCCATTGAAAACGCTTCAGGCCGACGGTGTAACGTATCCTCTGAACTGTGCGAGTAGATCTCTCTTTTTCGGGTGCACGACGCGAGGAAAATGTTGGTTTTATGCGTTTCCGGCGTCGTTAATGCGATCTTTATGGAGGCGTTGGAAGGATGATATTATTACTCGGAGTAACTCTTGCTACGAGGGCGAATTTCTGTAATAATTTTCGATCGGATACAGGATACCCGGAATTAACGAATTAATTTTCAAGTTGAAAATAAAAGGGAAGCGAAACACGTGACTCGAGGGGTTAAAGGTAAATTAAATATTAGGAAGTATGCAGAAATTGTTAGTTTGAAGGATTGAGTGAACACGAAGTGAGATACATATTAAAATTAAAAATAAAGAGAAGGTAAAACTCTTGACCCAAATGGTTAAGGGTAAATTAAATGTTAGGGATCCATGCAAAAATTGTTAGTTTAAGGAATTGAATAAACATGGAGTGAGATATAATATTGAAATTAAAAATAAAAAGGAGGTCAAACTCTTGACCCGAATGATTAAATGAAACATTAAGAACCACGTTAACCCAAAAATTCTTTTTCTCCTCGATTCTCGCTAGAGAATTTATGCTAATAAATTAAGCCACAGGAACACGGCACGAGGATTAGAATCGACCGCATTCTATTTCAATGTCGCGAAAATATGTAGATCGGGCTCGATCGACGAGACCCCAGCGGCAAGCCTGGATCTTTATAAATAGAGCCATTTAAAAGTAACCACAGGGACCGGTTGACAAGGGGGTACCATAAAGAATTTTTTGCTTTATTTATTAAAGATTTTTTCCTCTGCCGATACACTCGTCATAAATCGGATCGAAATCCGAGGCATCGCGTTCCACGCTGAATACATTTCACGGCGTCCCCTTCGGGGGATGGCGCCCGTCCCCCATAAAGAATAATAGACCGTGTCCTGGACGAGCCTAGAAAACACATGGCCGGCACTTGGTCCCAGAGCAGAGCTGGATTCGTGCACCAGAACACGTCCGGTGCAACATCGCGATGCACTCGACCTCCGTAGATCACGGTGCACCGTAACCCCATGGATCCTCTTTGAGCATCCTTGTCAGGGTACAGCCGTTCAGATTACGTGGGACGTTGCCCAGACGCGCACGGAACGGCTCCATTCTCTATATCAGGTCCTATCGAAATCGTTTTGTTTTGTTTCGAAGAAACTCGATGAAATGTTGGAGCAAATACGAGGGTGGTTGTCGAGGAAATTGCAGAGATACAATCTTCGTTCGAAGATTAGTTACAGAAATTTTAAAACGGAGATGATTATAGAGAGATTACAAAAGTACAGATTTTGAACTGGTTTACACCGAGGTTACAAACACGAATGGAATTATTTTTCGGATTCAAAATTATTACAGTAAATTAAAAGTGGAGGTCGTCACAAGTCGCAAAGATACAGATCTTGAGCTTCGTTCGAAGACGATTGCAGAAATTTTACGTCGCTCGAGCTGAGGTTGCGAGCAATGGAATTGTTTTTCGATTTCGGAATTATTACGGTAAATAAAAGGTAGAAATGGTTATAGAGAGATTACAGAAATACAGATTTCGAACTGGATTCTCGATACTGGGTCGTGTAAGAAAAGGAACCGTATCGAATTACTGGAGCAAATTAAAAATGGTGGTAGTCTAAGAGAAATCGTGAATATACAGATTTTGAGCTGGTTCGAACGTAGGTTACGAAGACGAACCGAATTATTTTTCAGGCTCATTTTTAACCAGGGCACACGTCCCCTTTTCCCGTGGCAGATTATTCTGTCAGTCTTTCGACAGCCGGAGAATAAACAAACCATTCCGGGCTTCTGTTTCAGAATGTCACTCATGCCGCGCCACTAGCTGCCACGGGTACCTGTCGTCGAAGATGGCGATCGCCAAATGTCTCATCGTTGGGGTGTTCCTGATCCTGCAGATCGATCGAACTACCCAAGGACAGCTGGTTCGATTAGGTGAGCCATTTGCAATTGGTACAATATGTATTCTATACGTGCGACGCTATTTAATACGAGCTTCATAATTTAATTGGATTTATATGAGGTTCGGTAATTGAATTGAATTTATATGAGGTTCATAATTGAATTGAATTTATA
>NW_026533254.1:15902339-15985662 GCF_026225885.1 Hylaeus anthracinus
ATTAGATTTATATGAGGTTCATAATTGAATTGAATTTATACGAGATTTATAATTTAATTGAATTTATATGAGGTTCATAATTGAATTGAATCTACATGACGTTCATAATTTCATTGAATTTATACGAGGTTCATAATCTACCTGGACTTACGAGATGTCCACGACTTGATTCGATTTACAAAGCGTGAAATTTACAAGACTGGCTTCCAAGTAAACACTGCCCTCGATTCCGAGTAAACGAGAGAAGCTGGAAGTGTCCTCGAAATTAGAATCGTTGGAACGACGATCATCGTGTCGCGGTTTGTCTTGTCTAAAAAAAAAAAAGAAGAACCAAGGAAGTCGAGGATCCTTTTTCGAGTTTAGCGTCAGAAACGTCTACTCTCGGCGCGTCTTCCTCATCCGTTCGACGGTGCTAAATTTTTCTGCTCCCGCGGTCGAGATTCTCGCGAACCTCGGGGAAGCAAAAGGGAAACGACAGGGAGAGAGGACGCGTTCAGCACGTGCTTCGACCTCGGCCAGCGTTTCCCAAACTGTTTCAACTCGTGGTACGGTTTAATTTTAATTTTAAATCACTTGTTTTTCTCTACTCACGCATAAATCCTCATAAATGTTCACTGTTCACAAGCGAGATTCTAATCGCAAGGAACGTGCAAATAATACTGTAAAATCGTGAAAAAAAGGAAAGTAATATGTAAGAGTACCATTGCAAAGTCTTAGAAAAAGTGTAAACACAAGACGGCGGAGTGAATTAACGGAACGATTTTTCGTTCGTTTTTGTTTTTGAGGAGTACAGTTCGGGAAACGCTAGATCGGAGCACACGTATGCAAAGGAAAGTCGTGCGCGATATTTTCGTTGGCAAAAAGGCGAACGATGCCGTCAAAACGAAAGTTACGAGCGCGGAATGGACGGAACGTGGGAGGATAATATCGTCGGGGCAGAAGGGGTTGGCAGGAAAAGCTTGCGAAGTTTCGGAGTAATAAACAACGACGAAACTCGATCGTAAAAAACCCTATCGTACAGCTTCTGTCTGCTCGAGTATTTTTTATTTGATTCGTTACTTTCCAAGACAGTCTCGGCACACGCAATAAGAAATACGATCTTTTTCCAGTGTCGAATTCAAAATCTCGGAGAAATAATCTTAGAGAAATAATGAAATAAAAATATCGAGTTAATAATTCCCCCGAGAAACAATCGAAGAACCGTAACTCGTAAATTATTGTCGCTCCAGTGTATGTTGGGTCATTCCTGACCCGTTAGCAGCGACGCAATTCTTTAAGTTCCCAAAAGGGTAAGATCAGAGATTAAAATAATCCCCTCGTTAGAGCCTGGAAACACCCAGAAAGAAACCACCACGTTTGAATGGGACACAAAGGGAAACGAGACCGTAAGGGTTGGCAATTATCCTCGAGCGTTTCTTTCAACGGCGCTTTTCTCTTCGGGTCGTCTCTCCGTCGCCAAAGTTCCCGATCGTTGGAACACGGTGAAAGACAACGGGAACTCGTTTGGCACAAGTGTCGCCGCGGCTACGCGCTGGAATTTCGAGAAATCTACGCCTTGAAATGCCAACGACAGGGCCCCCATAACAGGCTCCCTTTGTTTCTACACATTTCGATCTTGGCTTATCGCCAGTCGCGCGCAAGTCTTCTCACGCGGGTCGATGGTACGATTCGATTAGGTGTGGCGCCTTTCGCATAAATGATTGGTGCAAGTGCGATCGTTAGGTACGATTAATTGCGCGGTGATTAGAAAATTGAGGAGCCAGAAGGGTGGAAAGATATTTGAAGAAATTGAATTTGACTGCCAGGGGCGTATATATTCGTTGAATCCATTTTTAAAAAATATCAGCTTACAGGGGATGACGAGACGAAACTTTTTTATGTTTACAGTTTATTCATAGGACGGTTAGTTTCGGAAATAAAAATTGAAAAGTTCGAGGTTCGTTGCAAAAAATTGAATTTCAGGGAAAAGGTCTTCCAAGTTTTCAATTTTTATCTCTGTTACTAAACGTCGTGCGAATAAATTGTAAATACAAAAAAGTTTCGTCTCGTCGTCCCCTATAAGCTGATATTTTTTTTAAAGTCATAAATAAATTATTACGTCACTTTTAGTTATCTAAAAATAAAATTTTAGTCTCGTAGGAAATCTCACGACTGTTAGTCCAACAAAGAAAAAAATAATAGCGATTAGTGCGTTAAGGTTCTCGATGTCCAGAAGTGGCAGATCGCTAGACAGACGATTCGTGGGCGAATCGAGTATTTTTAAAACGCGCTCGAAGCCGAAGGATAGAAGCCAGACAAAAATAAAAGAGCAACCTTTTCGGGGGAGGTCCGATGAGAATTCCATTTACGAGATCCCAGCTTGGCAGAAAAATCGACGATCCTTTACGGGGAATATTTTTGAAAGTTTCACGAACTCCGAACGCAAAAATGGCGCTGCCCCTTCCAGGGATACCGAGCCGAGTTATTTTAAACAGCTCGGGACGCGAGTAACCACCGAAGCGGTCGGTAAATATTTTTCGACGACAAAATTTTAATTATCGAGCAAATTACTATCGTGCGAACGCGTCGTCGGTCACTAAAATCGATCGTGATGTCATACTATTTAATCGATAGATTAAACAGGCTCCAATCACAATCAATAATCTCGTACCGAAATTCGAAATTTTCTGGTATCTTGATCGATTCGAAATCACGGAATGACTCGCAGCTGCCGCGTTTCTACCGAGACATTAAAATTGGATGCTCGCGATTCCCGGAATTGTTTATTTCGAAGCGCGTGTAGAAACGAAATCCCTGTTTCCATCTAAATTATAAAACGATATCTTGATGGATGCGTGATCACAGAACGATTTCTACGAAACTCATTTTACGCAGAATTTTGTATTCATTTTATATATATATATAAATATATAAATACAATTATAGAGCATACAGAATAGCTATTAAAATCGATCGAGGAAGTTTCCATCGAGAAAATGACGCGCTGACGTAAGCGGCCGTTACAGTTCCTCCCATTAGGGTTCCCGCGGCACAATGGAAATATGGTTTTTCCGGGAAGACGGTCAAAGTCGAATTTAACGCGGCCATCTACGGAAAACGTGGGGCCAAACATCTGGCGAACAGATCCCGGAGGCCTCTCGCATTAAACGCTTTCTCTAAACGGTATTTCGCTGACAATGCTGACTACCGACGTTCCGTCGGAATTTCCGGCAATTGCACACGTGCGTCTGCGTACAAACAGCGGAACGCAGCCATTGTGCCCGACTGGCCACCATATAAACTACCTGAGACTTTCGGAGGAGTCTTACAAACCCATAAACGGCATAAATCACGGATTCTACGTGCCGTGTAATTACAAGACGAAATTACAAAACGATACAAAATAAAGACTCGTAATTTATTTACACGAATTATTCAACGTACCGCGTTGTAATCGTAAATTGCGAAACTAAATTTAAAACTAAATTCAAAACTAAATTCAAAACTAAATTCAAAACTAAAATCTCACGAGTTATTTGGTAGAAACTAATTTTTAAAATTTCGGATACGTTAAAAAAAAAAGAAAGAAACCGCAAAAATATTGATTTTATGAAGAATTTGTATATGTATATTGGTGATTGGTAATTAAATAAATGTTTCACCTTGTATTTAATCAAATAGACTTTGGTAAATTTAATCAATAACGAGGAACGAAATTTTTCAAAGAACCGAATGGATGAAAAATTCAGTCGCAGGGACTAGGATCAGTCCGACAAATGGACCACTCGTTAACGCACGTGTTCATTCGTTGGGAGAATTGTTTATGTAAACATCCTTTCACGCGTCCAGCATGTCGATTGATTTTCGTCGTATACTCCGACAGTATAGAACATTTTTCGTAGAAGATTCAATTCTCTAAAGAAAAGCCTCCTTGTACAATTCTCAAAAAACTGATATTTCACCAATTATTTCCGAACAATTTTCCGTACGATTTGACAGCAGTTTTAATTAAAAATTGTCTACTGTGTGTAATTCGAAAAATATCGATCGTGAATAAACTTGACTCGCTAGGCCTTCTCGCGAATAATTTCGCGTCCTAAAAGCTGGTGCACTTGGTTTTTCTCATTGTTTTTCCTGTTGCGCGAGAGCGTTTCAATCGCAAGATCGTCGAGGTCCCTGACGAAATCTTCGCTTGAGCTCTGGCGAATCCCCCCCGTGGCAAATCGCCATCTCTTTCATTGTCCAATTGGTAATATCAGTCGCTATTACCCTGTTGAATACATTTAATAGACAAAAGATTGGCAGGGGTTCTCATTTCAGCGTGTGATCGAGGTGACGCCGGTCGAACGACGGCGTGGAAACGCGGTCGACGGGGTTGAGAATATCATCGACGGTTTTGCTAATAACGGGCGAGCCCGGCTGTACATATGGCATTCAATGACCGGGCAATTGGACAATTGAGCTCAATCATAATAATACACATATATCGTCGCAACGCTTGGCATTTCGGCCCGTTATCAATAAATTTATTTGCCGGAAAGTAAATTCGCCAAACGACCCCGTTAGCTCTCGTCTCGAACCGATTTCTGGCATCTCGATTAGGGTTACTATCTATGGTGTCTATCATCCCCCGTTTATTTAAACCTAACTAGATTGCGGATCTTATGTATCTATGATATAAGCTAATATAATAAGCACAGGTTATACATAACCAAAAGGTATGTCATTCATGCGTAATGAAATTAACAATATTATTATTATTACTCGTAGAATATATATGTTCGATATACATGAATTATAAATAGACTGCAGATTTTATGTATGTATGATACTAACTAATCTAATAAACACACGTTAGACAAAACCGAAAGGTATGTCATCCATGCTTAATGAAATAACAATATTATTATTATTAATCGTAGAATACGTTCAATATACATGAATCGTAAATAGACTGCAGATTTTACGTATCTATGATATAAACTAATATGATTAGCACATGTTAGACGTAACCAAAAGGTATGAGCACTAGTGCAAAATGAAACGACATCGTTATAATAATTGTAGAATGTATTCGACAAACATTATACGTATTCGACGCATCCATGTCGTAAGTGGACAAAAACCGCAGTGTAATAAATTCCATTGTGCGAGTAGCCGAAGACTCAGGGTGCCAAGTTATTAAAGGAAGACGTAGTTAAAGGGACATAAATCAACGAACTGTCCCATAAGTACCTCTCCGATAGGCTCGTTATAATCTAGACTGGCTATTTCCAGAGTCGACCGACTTCGAGGCAACCTGGTTCGTTCATGAATAGCCTAACGAACCGAGAACAGGCCACGTTTCCCCGTACGTTTGTTTGCCTCCCCCTCTTCGTGGTCAGCGATTACGGAAGCCAAAGTACGCCACGATCGTTTCCCGATTGTTACGAACGTATGCGTACACGTTCGTATCAATTCGTCACGGACGTGTGCGAGAACAGTAAAACTACAAAGGTTTCCAATTCCACATGTTTGGACTATCTCGAAACGACCTACGTTGCATACACGAGGATCGTAAAGAAAACTGGCCGCGTGGAAACGTCGTCGTCGTCGTCCGTCTCGATGCCGCGCATCGAAGTCTCCGGAATATAAACGCGCTATCGAACGAACGCTTGACTCGCGCTTGTTGTCGGCTAACGTTCCGTACAGTAGCCAGATTAATTCGTCCGGGCTCGTCCCATTTTTTCACGTTGACTCCGCAGACAAAGAGGTACGAGCTTACCGCGAGGGCGACCGAATTCGACGACCCCACGAGGTTTCAGATTACGCCGATCCCCGCGCTGCTAGATCTCATTTTCGATTCTTAATCCGACGATACGATCCAGAGATCTTTCTCGCGTTCAACGAGCCGATGTACCGGATTGAACACGCGGTATTAATTCTACAAAGCGGGAACATGATACCACGAACCCTCTCGCGGCTCTGCTTTTTTTTCCCCTGACGGAACAAGGGGATCAGTCGCCGCTTAACTTCGCGATGGAACGATTTTCTATGTCGGGACGCGATACAATTCTATTAGCCACCATTTGATCGTTAATCGTGCGTAGTCGTTCTTTGTAGATAAGCGCATTATTGAAATTAATATTCGGGCTGGAATAAATGAAATCTAATGCGATTGAGCGTGAAACATTTTCAACGAGATGCAGACGATTCAGATTCCGTTGATTTAGCTTCCTTCGTTGATCAATATTTATTGGTTCATTTTCTGTAGGCATCTCAACATGAAACAATTCGTTCTAATTAAATTGTGTCGAGGATTTTCCTCGATGCGGAATAAATTAAATCTAACACAATTGAGCGTAAAACATTTTCAACGAGATATACAGACGATTCAGTTTCCGTTGATTTAGCTTCCTTCGTACGTCGACATCCGCGTTTTAACTCTCTGCATTTCAACACGAGGCAATTAAGTTCTAATTCAGTTGATTCGAGGCTTACTCGACGCACCAGGTGGATTCCAAAGCCCCTATTAAGTCCACGTAGCTCGGAAACTCGATATTAGAACGATCGCGCGGTTTTGTCTTTCCTCGAGTAGCTTATACCTTTTATACCTTTGACGAAACAATTTTCTACGTTTCCAAACGACGATGTATCGCCAAGGGATTTCGGAGAATGAAGTTCTCGGATCGCGTGAACTGCCTGTAAAAATAACACGAGTCGATTTTGCAATCTTTCCGTGGCATTGTTTGTCTTCGTGGACCGAGATCGTTGGCTTATCTTAGTGACGAAATTGTTGTCTACACGTGGACGCAATGAATGATATATTACGTCCCACTGCTGATGGATTACGAGCGTAACGTTTCTCTATAAATAATCTTCGAGTTTAGCAGTCATTGTCTGAATCATCCACCTCTCGCTTGATAAACAACGGACTATCGATAATGCCTGATAAGAGTGAGACGTATTAAAATTATTGGTCAATGTTATCCAAGTAAAGTGAATAATAACCAATGATATCTCGGTTAGTATCGACCCGATCGAAAATTTCTGTGGGACAGAAAAGTTTCTAAATATAATTTGCAACAACTTTTGTCTCGTATGAATTTATCGTTAACGCCACGGTAGTGGAGATATCTCGCATTTCATGGCTGGTGCTCCAACTCGACTCTATAAATTGATTCAGGTTGGGAGGTAAATACTTCACGAACGAAACTAAACACTCAAGGGAACACAAAGGAATCAAGGTCACCCGGACGCCACGTAAAAGAAAAACCGTCGCAACAGGTGTCCCGGTTATGGTACCCTTTTCTCGCGTGGGTCTGCGCCACCATGGCACAAACAGTTCCCAAGATGCATCTATTAGTAGCCACAGATAGGGACACACCAAGCGTATCCCGTTCACTGAGACGTTTCTCGAACGTTCTAATTAAGATTCCACCGAGGGTCCGTTGTTTGATATAAAACAACAGCGCCGAGGGAGAGAGAAGAAAGCCTAAGGGTTACCACGAGCTGACAGATAGAAACGTTCAACGGTTTGACGGCCGGAGAGATTCAACTCCGTTGGAGAGGTACAAAACGACCAACTCGCTCCGCCTGCATAATTATACCTTAAAAAGGATGATCCCTTTCGAGGGATTAAGGGACAGCGCTCAAGACCGGCTGCTATCTTAATGAGCGTATGGAACGCTCGCCTGGCTGCCTCCGTCGACGACCAGACAATCGTAATTAAGCTTCGCCAGCTTTGGCCGAGATCAAGCTTGCCACGGGTTCTTGGCTCATTCCCAGAAACTGAAACACCACGGATCGGGGCATCTCGTCCTCCGAGCATCCTTGAACGAGAAAAAGCTTTGAAAACGCCGAGCTCCACGATGGGAGTGTAAACTACACTGTTTTGGCTACTACTTGTCCAGGCTTTCCAGAAATGAGCTCGAACGAAACACTCGTTGTTTCGTGATTTACGATTAAATTAATTTCATTCTCGAATAAGCGTTTATTATTGTGTTTATTATTGAACATATTCTACCATTAATATAACAATATTGTCATTTTGCGCAAGTGCACATACCGTTTAGTTACATCTAACATGTGTTACATCTAACACGTATATGCCCATCACAAACGGATATAATCCACAGTCTAGCAACGACGATACAAACTAGAATTCCACTGAACGAACTGTTTGTCCTCCACAATTCCACGTAAACGCTGTTTCACCGTACATCGATTCGCTACATCGAAATGCTACGGGTAGCGGACTGTTGCCGGTTGGCGCGCAAAAGAAACAATCAAAATCGATACGGTTTACGCTAACCCTACGATTCCCAGGCACTCCTACGCTATGTTTAGAAACGGCATAGGATTCCGTTACGCGCCACCGTGCCGTCGGATGGAGGTATACACTGGCGAACTATTTTAATGAAGTTAAAACAACCGGTCGCGTTATTATTTACACGCAGGGCGAGAGGTATTCTTGGCCCCAGCCCACTTTTACGAAAAGAAGACAACAATCGGCCATTGAAACAAACGTTGAACGTTCCAGATACGGAACCGCTGGATCGATAGAGCGACCGAGCCAGCTAGCTGGCTCCAATTCGCCGAGTTAGCGCCATTAAGACCCTCGTTAATCACTGCGTCTCGGAGACAAGGTTTGGACGAAGGAGTCCCTTTCGCGCGACACTTCCTCCGAGTAATGAGAACCGATGGCCGGCGATCGTACGCGGACCGCGTCGAACTACGAATCCATTTTCGTCGACACGCCGTGACGAACGACTCGGTTTAATCCGGTCGTCTATGCTAGTTCCTAGCCAAGCTGTCGTTAATCTCCTCGAATACACCGTGAACCGAGACGCGCGCACGCGGCGGCTGACGCGAGACGCGCGAACGTAATCCGTGTTTATCAGAAACGCATCTATTTCTGAAACGGGTTTGCTCCTTTGCTGGCTTTCCGATTCACGGTGAGCTCGCGCGACGGAAGCCGACGATTATTGGCGGATTCGAAGTTAGGTCGATGGGTTTGAAGTTTTTGGATTTAAGGCTGGGTTAGATCGAATCAGAGAGTTCCCAGCGGGAGGAACCTGGAGAGAAGTCAGAGATTACATTTTGGGATGCATGGGGTGGTCGTTGAATTTGTTACGAATTTTAGTTTCATGAAATTAGGGAGAAAACTCGGGAGAAGCAACTTGGAAGTTATACCGGGGTGCGACACTAGCGCCACTTTCCTGATATAACCATCGATGGAACCTCGAGGCTTGCACCCTTTCAAATCAATTATTTCTATCGTGATACGGCAGACGATTAGTTTCAACCACACTTGTCTCAATAAATTGCAAAAATATTTTACGTGGAACTAAATTGAATAGCGCATGAAACAACAAGTGTATGTAATTCATACATCGCTTACACTCGCGGACACTTTCTTCAATTACATACGAAACTATTCAACGTGGAACGTAAATCATTCGCGTTGAATCATTCACGAAGCGTACGCAAACGTTCAAATATCCCAAAATTTAAATTCCCTAACATATATTCTCCACGATCCACGTCTAATCGATAACTTCTTGGTTCGATGTTAGAGCTTCGCCTTTCTTTTTAATCGTCGTGGCCCTGGGGATGGAGTTCGAGACTTCTGGGTCGTTTTACAGTATTCGGATTCGTATACACGTTCGGACAAGCTTTCTACGAGATCCACGGACACGGGTAATAAATAATGGAGATCCGCGCGACTACATAGTCGGACAGCGGCGGACGACACGTGTACCACGATTGTCGAGAACGATTGCGAATGGCCAAGCACATGGAATATTTTTGGCACGTTCCGTTCCCGTGCAAAGCTCTGGCTGGGTAATCCGTCTTCTGCTAGTCTGCACCTGCATCGGTTCTCCGTCTTCGTGGACAACATTCGCCCGGAAAAATACTGTGATTGATACACGTAGATAATAACTCCGCTTCTATTTTCATTTCACCTCCGTTTTCTCAGTTCATCTGTGAATAATTCTGGTATTATTATCTTTACGAATTTCAAAAACTAATTGTCGCTCTTTCTTCCAAAAATGTCAAAGACAATTTTGTTCGAGATTGGAGTAAGTCTCGGGAGATAATAACTCCTCTTCTATTTTCATTTCACCTCCGTTTTCTCAGTTCATCTGTGAATGATTCTCATATTATCATCTTTAACGATTTGGAAAACCGAATGTCGCTCTTTCTCCCAATAATTCCAAAGATGACTCTTCTGTCTTAAATCGGACGAGACTGCAGAAAAAATATTTTGAGAACGGGTCACGGGAAACATAACGTCGAACAGTTCGCCATTAATTTACGAGCGGCGCGTGCTATTCCCGATAAACCCGCGGCGCGGAACCGCTCCAAGTTCTCGAACGCCTTTTCCAAACGATGAAGAGATTTATTGGATGGAATTAATGCCCCTAGCGATCGCTCCTTTATACCACAATGTTATCAGTCGCTTTCACACCCGTGGCTCGGATAATTGTACCGAACAATTCAGCTTAAAATATGGCCGGAGTGCTTCTGCTAAATAAGGTGCAAACTGTCCATCGTAAATTACTACGGCGACTGTCCCAGATACCGCTGGACTGCGCCGATTAATTGGACCGGCTCTGGACTGGGTTAGGTTCTTCTAATCCCACGGGGTACGTAAATCATTAATAATAGCTGTGAACTCGTCGATTATGTTTTTTTCCAATGGCAACTTGCGGCGCAACGCGTTCGCGAACGAAGCAGTGAAACCGAGTTACAGTTACGGGCGACAGAGATTTGTCGAATTTGATTCGTACGGATTAGAACTGGTTTCTCTCGGCTTTGAATTAAAAATTGCTGCAACGAATCATTTACGATTCCGAGTGTACTTCGACCTCCTTTTAATTTCTAGAACCGCGATTAATTAATGTTCCTCGAGTTAATCGCGCGACGGTTGCAGGAAGCAAGTCCGAAACCAAACGTAGCAAATGGGACGTGAGAATGCACCAGTCGTCCCATTCGGGGAGCATTAGCCATTAGCTAATGGCGGCCGCATGAATCTCTCTCGTTTGACAACGCGACCGAGCTTCCACGTTTATTTACTCGTGTCTCGCGCCATCCCGCGGCGGGTCGGCTTTCTCTCCTATTTTCTCTTTGTCGTGGCCATCAAAGCGCGCAGGGGAACGCAAATGCATTTAGGGATGGCGCGGTCTACCTGTTTACGCCCAAGATCTGTTCAAATTTGTACTGAACGGGACTCCATTTTCGGAGGAGTACGCAATATGTTCATTTTCCAGTGTATCCCTCCCATAAAATAGTTTAGAAACGTGTAAATATCGAATTAATTTACGTCTGATTGACAGTGTATAATATTTGTCACAATCCAATTACGAATATTTATGCAAAGACACGTGTTTACGAATACCGATGATGGATTGAGACTCAAGGAAAAGTACGTCTCATCTTCTAAGCAGTGTAACAGTGTACTTCATAGTTGATATTTTATATAATTTTATAGTAATCAGATATTCAATCTATTCGATCGAGTAGAATGTTATCAACTTGCTAAAGTCTTACACTTGAACCTACTCGTTTACATCCTACAACAACTTCGATCAATAAATGTCCGTAATAAATCCCGACTAAGGATAGGAGACGAAACGAAAACGAACGTTTTCATTAGAAGAATATGAATTGCGCCTTGATACCTTCACCACGAATATATCTTGATTATTATTTCTATATCCACGCCGCGGCGGATGGATCGTGGCAGATGGCCCACGTGATGTCATACTCAGAAATCGAACTTCGGCTCGAAGCGTCGATATTTCGAGAATCGTCGCTGGATCGTCCTCGACAGCCTTATTTGTCCATTCCGTTATCGTCACTCTGGAAAAGGCAACGAGAATTCAGTAAAAATTAAGATAACGATCACTTTTATCAAATTAAAGTTCTCCTTTCGATTCAGAAAATTTCGTACGAAGCGATGCAACGAATCGGGAGGAACTGGATGTTGATCGAACCGGAGAGTTGTTTGCGCGAGGTTCGATTCGACGATGTTGGAAGCGTCGAGGAACGGGGCACGTGACGTGTCCGAAAAAAGAAGCGGGAACGGAACTGGCAGCGAGAGACAATAAACTCGATCGACTTCCGTCGAGTGTGCTCTTAGGACAATCAGTCATTTGTGGCCCGCGAACGCGGTTCGAGGATGTTTAAAGACGAGGCAAAAGAGACCAACGCCGAGGGAGACCAAGATGGGAATTAAAGGTCTCGCTCGCGCGATCCTCGGGGGAAGTCCCGGAAATCGTGGGCGAAACGGAATTCGCCCCGATTGGACGATACGCGGGAGCTTCTTCGCTGCTGTTATTACGGAAAACGGCGAGTCGTTGGTTCTGGGACGGCTGCCATAGATTTTTAACCAGCTCGTCCCCGTTCGACAAATTTTCGCGAGATTGCCAACGTCTTCGAGGAACAAAAGGCGCTCTGTGAGGAGGCAATTAGGGTTACCAAGAGGAAACGCGACTGACGTTACCAACGGACCAATTTGTTACGCTAAATATACAAAATTCGCGGGCTGGCTGCAAGTTGCAGGTGTGAGGGATTTATTTATCCCAGAGTAAAGAGGTTGAAAATAATTGGAACTAAACTCACTCGATGAACTGTTACAAATTATATTATGTATAATTTGATTCTACGTGAAAAATTGTCATATGAAAAAAATTGTTATTCTACAAAAATTGTTATTCTACAAAGTCTGCATGACTAAAATTTTCTCTCGAGCAAATTACAAACTCTGGAACCTAACGTTTGACGTATTACTTATTCTTGTATTCTCGTCAAAATTGATGAATTCTATCCAGGTTTGTTTTCATCGACACTCGGCTCTTAAAATTAATCGTTGCAGCCAGTATGTACGTTGAAACCAGCTTACAGAGAGTCCAAAGTAAAATTTGATTTGTAGCTTCCATTGAGAAAACTGCTCTTCAAGAGCGGAACGCTTTATCATGCGAAGATCCGTCCGTCGAAACGGTCACTCTTTTCCCTATTAACCGGTACAATGGCACACCTCCAGGAGGCACAGTATGAGCTCCTCCGCTTTCGATAATATCAGAATATCAAAACAACCCGAAAGGAAGCGTTCGAAGCCGTAATCACGGCTCGAGTCGTAAGGAGACGAGAGGAGACATCCTCTCTACGGACCTCTAAATTTAGTCAGACGCATTCTGACGACGGGGAAGAGGCGAATCGACCTAGGAAGGGGACTCAAGACGATTCCAGATGGAACGTCGGAAGGGACAGTGTCGCTATGCGTTTCTGGCCGGCGTCCAATCCGCGACACCTACCGAGCGGTCTTCATGAATGGACGGAAAACGAGTTTCCTCGGTCAGAGGGACGCGATTTTCGCGAAAAGGGGAGTACCGTGCGACGCGTTCGCAGACGGAGCCAAGTTTCGTGCTTTCCTTTTCGCTGGATCGAATGCCTCGGTGCTCAAGGTCGAGCAGCGATCGCTCAATCGCGCCGCTTCGCGAGAAACGATTCGAGTCCCCCGCTCTCGAGCTGTTTTGATAAACTGGAAGCGATTAGAGCTTCGAGGTTTTCTTTGGTGGAAGGATAAAATTATCGAGCGGATTCGTCCGGTCGCGTTAAGTCTTTCGATGAGCTTGCGCGCGGACATCTGGTCGTTGTTTTTGTTTCACGCTTTTAACCGAATGAAACGAACGCCCATGGGCGTTCGTCGCACGTGTCGCGTTTGTTCGATTGGAAATATAAATTTGAAACGGATGGAGCTGGAAACGAGGCTCGAACTTTTGTGCGAACATCGTTTACGTGACTGATTGCTGAAGCATTTCATCGGTACGCTCGCAATTGGCAATTCGAGTATTCGATTATGTGTGAAAATATTCGCGTGATGATATCGATGTGCGATGTTTGAGTAGCATTATCGTTCGTACAATAATATTGACGATTTATTTTCTACAGACTGGCTTTCCCACTTATCGTTTACCACTGACGCAGAACAATAATATACTACGCGCTTCCTGAACACAGGCTTTACGAAGATAAATCGTAACAGCCCCGCCGCTTGGCAAGTGTCTGCATCTTCTAATTCGATTCTTCCGCGAATCATGGTTACGATACCGCTCGCGAGATTGCGCAAAGGAAATGCGTGGTGCGATTCAATTTTTCGAGCGTCGAGGTTCGATTAAAGCCCTGGCACTCTTCGATTAAGTTGATACTCCAGTATTTCTCTGTTGGGTCCTCGAGTGCTGTGGAACTTCAAATATTATTACCATTATTAATATTCCTGGGCTCGGTTTCGTTTTCTTTTCGCAACAGCAACGAATCTCTGCAAGATAAAATAAGATCGACATCGTTGTTATTATTCGTTATTTAAGATTCAGTATTTAGATCTTATTATATAAATAATATCACTTCTTCTGGAATTCACTACGTGAATCGACAACGTTTCTACGGTAAAAAACAAAAAGGGAATAAGAAAGAAGATTAGGTGCGCCGAGTAGACGGCAGCACTGGTCGACGATCCGGTCAGAGCCATCTCGGGAAATATCCTCGACACTTCTTGACCTCGGTATTCCTTTTTCTTTAAAAGAGTAACAAATGTTCGCGAGATCAAATAAAATTGACATAAAAGAGCCCCTGAAGTAAATTGTTTCGTCTTTTTATCACTTGAAGGAAACACGGTTCCTGTCGCCATATAAAACGTCCCTAATTTCTGTCACAGATCTGAATCATCCCGACGTCGTGGTGGTGCCGGTCGGTGAGAAGCTCACCTTGCGATGCTCGTCAAACTCCAACGGAGATACGACCTGGTACAAGGACGACGAAATATTCCGGCCGTCAACGCCCAGAATACGGCTGATGAAGCAGTCCCTGAGGTTCAAGTACGTCGCACCCGAAGACGCGAGCCTGTACGGTTGTCGCGTCGAATCGAACACGACCATAGAATGGAGGAACGTGACGATACGAATCGACTCGTTGCAAAACGACGGCTACCAGCACGAGGTCGACAAACTGGGAAGTACCCTCGGTGCTCATCGAGCCGAGGAAGAAACGAACGAACTGGAAATCGAAGCCAGAAGTCAGTATCCCTATGATTTAACGCTAAAACTACTGCAATTAATCGAATACCTATTTTCAAATTTTTGTATGCTCTTCTTACAAGAAATGTATGGATTACATACACGTGTTTCATGCGCTATTCAATTTAATTCCACGTGAAATATGGAAATGATGGAAAATAGCGTCACGGTAGATATAATTAATTCGAGAGGGTTCAGGAGAGTGGCGCTAGTGTCGCGCCCTGTATAACTTCCGAGTCGATTCTCCTAAATTTTCTTCCTAATTCCATAATAAAAATTGTATCTGTGTCCAAATGAAATTACCAACGTCCGAATCCGTTTTCCAGACTTGCCAGAGACCCGATCGCTGCACTTGGAGAGCGACGCCGCGGACAACGACGCCGACAACGAAAAGAGCGACAACGAAACAGCTGGCGAGCACAACAACACGGCCCCGGACGGAGCTCCCTCGTTCAACAAGAGCATCGAGATGCCAAACGTGGTCGTGAAACCGGCAGGGAACATGCTGCGCCTGAGGTGTCCCAGTCTCGGCAATCCAAGGCCGAACATCACCTGGCTGAAGAACAACGAGGAGCCGAAAAGAATGCTCGGGACGTACCTCGTCAGCAAGTGGACGTTCAGAGTGGAGGATCTCGTGCCCGAAGACAGCGGGAATTACACCTGCGTGGTGTGCAATTACTTGGGTTGCATCAATCGCACCACCAAGGTCGAGATCGTCGGTGAGTGTCTCACCATGTCTAAACTATAACCTGCCACAACGAATTCCATCGTTTCCGAACGGTTAACCGTAGTGGTACCTTGAACGAGACCTTGCGAGACCTTGAAGAAAATCGTCGAGATTTGATCTACACAGACGAAGGTATCGGGTTGTAACACACGAGCCAAGTGATGCAGCTAGTAGATGGCGATGTTCTTGAGTAGCCAACTGCTTCTGTTCGACCCTTTGCGACTCTATGTCGAGGGAGATTCGACAAAGATAGAAAGATCATAGTTTCTTTTTTTTTCATACTTTTTCTGTCGTCGATTCGAATTCTACTTTGCGTTATTTATTCTTCGATGCTTCAAAATTCAGAGTGCAGAGGTCTATGTCGACCCTTCTTTTGACTCCGAAAAGTTACCACGTATCCACGAACATGGAACATTCACCGGTTGATGTTTCACGTGTTACAACCCGACATCTCGCGACACCCCTATGAATCTTCGGCAGAGGTGCATTAAAACCACGTGACTTGGTGAATCTGTAGAACGTTTCCCACACAAGCCGTACATCAAGGACGAGTTCCCGAAGAACGTGACCGCGCTGCTGAACAGCTCCGTGAACTTTACGTGTTCGATCGTGTCCGATCTCGAGCCGTACATGCAGTGGTTTAGGGTCCCCGAGTATCCAGGCGACAAGGAGAAGTCTCCGAAGGGGATCTTGGTCCAGGTACAGCGGCTCGTTACTGTTCGGTGGTGGAGGTTCCCGTTTCTTTCGACGAACGTTCGTCGCTGAGAGCGTTCTTAGCCGCGAACAATTTCGATTCTGGCACTCTGGTGACTTCTGGTGACTTGTGGCGTGCTTTTATCGATTTAACAGTGACTAACGATGGTGGAGGAGCTCCGGAGGGCACTTCTATTCTTACAAACTTTCAGGTGCTGCTTCGCGGGACCTCCTCGATCTTTACGGTGTTTTTAACTTATCTGTTTTTAATGATCCTCCAAGGTGCAGGTCTCCTCGTGATTCTTTCTGACGCGTTCAACGAGATCCCTTGGAATCACGTTCGAACGTGTAGTTCTACTTTTAACTCGTTGACTGCCAGAATGAAATTCCTACGAGGCTAAATATCTTTTTTATACGATCAGAAAAACGGATCTCTAGAATTTAGCAATTCTATCCAGATTAACTTTTCTTTAACACCTGACCTTCAGAATTCGTTTATTTAATTCCTCGGCGAGAATCCCTCGTGTGTGGCGGTCAACGTGTTGATAAGATCTCTGAGGTGGTGGCCTGAGGTGTATCCGAGAGATCTTATCTAACTCCTTCAGCTCTAACTCCTAGAGCCTTCTGCAAGGCGAACGAATATGGTTCCAAGCGACGTTCTCGCACTTTTTTCTCCGATCTAATTCTGGAGCTTGGTAAAGAAACGGTGGTTGGGTCTATTTTTTCCTGTAGAGAGCGTGAAACACCGACCGATACTGACCAGAGCGCCGAGAAACGCCACCGTCCTGATCGGAACCAACGCAACGATGACCTGCGAGGTGCTCTCGGACGCGCATCGTCACCTCGAATGGTATCACGGTTATCACACTTCTTTCGACACTGTCAACAAAACCAATCACAGTTTCCGGGTGGAGGTCAAGGTGGGCACCGTAGAACCAGTTCAAACTGCACGATAACTAGAGCTTTCGCTTTTCACGCTTCTCCCGTCGACGACTATGAACTCTGTTTTCCGTTCTTCGTTTGTCGATACGGCGGACTTCGAGGACTTACTCGTTCCCAGCTTGAGGTAGTTGCACGATTAACGGACTGCGGATTTTTATGCATTTTTGGGAAAATAAAAAAATATTGAAAGTAAAGTGTTTGCAGAGTGAAATAAATGTAAGTTGAATTTTTGTTGGTACGTTTGCAAAGATCCGCAGTCTGGCGATTAATTAAAGTCACGTAAACGCAGTCCCACTCGGTGAAGTCCCTATCGACACAAGTCCAGCCCGAGCGTAATCGATTGGTCTTGTAAACAACCTTGGCAACCGATAGATTTTGCTCAAACTTACTCTTTCTACATGTCTGTATATAACTCCTTCCTCTGCACAGACGTGCCAACTCTGCGTTTCTCTACGTTGCATTAGCTTTCTTTCATCGGTGGCCCCGGCATTTAAATTTATTTGACACGTTCGACCGTCGACGTTTCGCAGGATGGCAGGGACGTGCCCAATCCAGAAGTGTTGGAATTATACAACGTGACCGAGAAGGACGAGGGATGGTACACCTGCATCGCCCAGAACACCCTGGGTGAAACGTTCAGCAGCGCCTATCTTCGAGTGGTAGAATGTGAGTACTGGAAGAGCTAAGAAAAAATTAATTCTGAAAGTAAAGCATCGGAAATGAATTTTAATGAAACTCTCGGACTTCGATGAAGTCGCAAAAATAAATACCGAGAGAGTGCGAGCCTCGAGGTTCCCTTGATGACCGCATCAGGAACGTGGCGCTAGTGTCGCGCCCCGTATAACTTCCAAGTTGCTCCTACGAGAATTTTCTCCTAAACACCATTTCAATATACGTATTTATGGGATCGACTGTATATCCATAGTAACCCTCTTTTTTTATTTCGAACAGCTCTGGAAGATCCCAGGGTGCCGATTCCAGCGAAACCACAGATCCTGGTGAACGTTTTGGCCGCGGTGCTGTTCATCTTCTTCGCCGTGGGCGTGGTGGTGGTCATCTACATCTTCCATCGGCTGAAGCGGGAGAAGATGAAGAAGCTGCTGGCGATCGAGACCGCGAGGGCCGCGGTAGTGACGCAATGGACGAAGAAGGTGATCGTCGAAAAGCAGAACCTGGTGAACGCGCAGAACGTGCAGGAACCGTTGCTGATGCCCGTGGTGAAGATCGAGAAGCAAAAGTCGACCGTGGCGGCGGAGGACAGCAACGGTGGGAGCATATCCGAGTACGAGCTTCCCGTGGACAGCGCCTGGGAGCTGCCCAGGGAGCATTTGTCTCTTGGGAATACCCTGGGCGAAGGGGCGTTTGGCAAAGTCATCAGGGCGCAGACCAACACTGGGAAACCTGGAATTCCCAGCGTGGTGGCGGTGAAGATGTTGAAAGGTATGTATCCAGGTCCTTTGACACGTTGACTGGCACACTGATTCGCTTAGAAACGTCTAAATGACCACGACTCAACTACAAACTTGTTGCAGAGGGTCACACGGACGCGGAGATGATGGACTTGGTGTCCGAGATGGAGATGATGAAGATGATAGGCAAGCACGTGAACATTATCAACCTCTTGGGCGCCTGTACTCAAGGTGGACCTCTTTATGTCGTTGTGGAGTTCGCTCCGCATGGAAATCTGAGGGATTTCCTTCGAGACCACAGACCGTCCTCCGGATACGAGCCAACGATTGGCCAGGAGCCCAAGGAGAAAAAGACCCTGACGCAGAAGGATCTGGTGTCGTTCGCGTACCAAGTGGCCAGGGGGATGGAGTACTTGGCGAGCAGAAGATGCATCCACAGGGATCTGGCCGCCAGGAACGTGCTCGTCAGCGACGAATACGTCCTGAAAATCGCTGACTTCGGTCTTGCCAGGGACATTCACTGCCACGACTACTACAGGAAAACCACAGACGGACGACTGCCTGTTAAGTGGATGGCGCCTGAGGCTCTGTTCCATCGGGTGTACACCACTCAGTCCGACGTGTGAGTGTTTCTTGTTTGATGATATGATTGGTTTTTTCTTGAGTTGTGATAGTACGATGGTGCTCTCTTGTTACGAGGTTCCATGTTATTTAGAAATCTCTCCTGCTGAAAGCAGGCTGAAACCTAGCTGAAACCTAGCTGAAACCTAGCTTCTATAGCTAGGTTCTCTAATGTGAGCCTGTTAGACCTTCATAACGAAATCATCATCAGTCTTGTTAGCGCCATCTTAGAACGAAACTCCTACATTATTCAGAAACGTCCCACAAGTTTGAAGTAACTTTATTTTTGGTAATGTTTCAGATGGTCGTACGGAATTCTGTTGTGGGAGATCATGACACTGGGTGGCACGCCCTATCCATCCGTACCATCCGTGGAGAAGTTGTTCCAGTTGCTGAGAACTGGTCATCGAATGGAAAAGCCACCGTGTTGCTCCATCGAAATGTAAGTGCACTTTCAGAATCACGGGGTTCCTGTGTCGTTGATTAACTGCTGTACGATAATCCAAACGATTCAATCGTTACAGATACATGCTGATGAGGGACTGCTGGAGCTATCAGCCTAACGAGAGGCCGATGTTCGGGGAGCTGGTCGAAGATCTTGATAGGATACTAACGATCACTGCGAACGAGGTGAGATCTCTCTTCTATTCTCACAACAGCACATCATAGATCACGGTGTTACGATCGTCATTTTTAGTTTAGAAATTTACCAACATAAAATAGCTGAAAATATCATAAATGAACAGATCGGTTCAAAAAGAGTTTGTAATGTTTTACCATAAAAAGTAAGCGATATATTGTTTGAGGTTCAAAATGAACTTGTAAAACAGGTAATTTTTAAATCAGAAATCCACCGAAATGAAATTTCCATTGAACGATGCAATTTTCACGAGTATCTTTCATCAATTTCAGGAATACCTGGACCTCGGTCTTCCTCAGCTGGACACACCGCCGTCCAGCCAGGAGTCTAGCGACGCGTCTGACGACGAGGGCGAGGAGAAGTTCCCTTACTTGCTGTGAACCGAAACCCCGAGGAATATTGGTCTTCGCCGATGAACGTGTACGATTCATATCAGAACACGAACGCCCAGGAGGAACGACGAACGAAAACGAGGAAGAGGCGATCGAGGAACGAAGAAATGGAACGCTGGTGTACGGAGGTGGATCGACTGACCCAGCGAGCACGCCAAATAATATAAATCAGTATTGACCTGTTAGCGCGTATTCTCTAGAGTTAAGGTACAAAGGCGATGAAAATACCTGTCGATTGGAAAGCGACTCCGGAGGAGTTCGAAAAGACCGATTTCGTCAACGAGAAGACACTGTATTTATTTCCCTGTGTCGTTGATACCCTGGGGACCCGAGGTTCGAAACAATGCGATCGTCGTCGATTGTAAGGACCAGGCTTGTTTAACGCGTTGACCAATGGAGCATTTTTCCAGGAGTTCGTTAAGTGGTACTGAACCATGCTCTCGAGAACGAGGCGAGCTTTAGCCCTTTGCACTCCGAACTTTCTGATTTCAGTACATTTTTTCCGAGCCTCTTATATTGGCCCAATCGGACAGGCCTGGTTCAGACGATCCCTCAGTATTGGAACGTTATTGTTCCCGGATATTTTTGTACGTTTCTCAGGTTTCGTGGCTTGTTCGATCAGCAACGAACGCCTCGACGAGGTGTGGAAGTGTCCTTTTTAATGTCGTCCAATTTTTGTACATGTTATCACCGTGCCATTGATAAGTGCCTTGGGGAGAAGTGAACGGGGAGCTCCGTGTCAGGGCTTTGTTGTAAAAAGGGAGAGGGGGTGTGTGTGTATGTGTGGAGGAAACGGGACGAATTTATCTCGATACAAACGTGTTTATAACTAGTCAATTGATGAAACCTTGTACGTTTCACTGTAACATAGTTAAACGATAAATATGTATAAACTGTTGGTAGTAAATGCCTATCAAACGATAAAAATAATGCATACTTTCAGTCCTGGAGCATTTATTCGAAGGATCAGTTTGAAGAAATCCTCGAGGGCGAGAAATATTTATTATTTTTATAGGTGAGTGTATATGTTGGCGTTTCTCGTGTGAACGCACTCGAGTGGACAACGACCGCGAGTTTCGCATCCGCGTATTTTCTAAGCTTATTTCTGTCTCTGTAAGAAGAGGATACCGTTAGATTGTAAGAGAGATCGCGAGCCACGGTTTCGTCTGATTCTTATTTTTGAACATTAAAATACGAATTCCGATCTATAAATACAACTGAATCTAAATTTACAATACTACACCAGTGGGATTTCTGCGCAAAATTGAAAGTAATTAATAGATTGGCGAGACGTGTTATGTATATATAGGGTAAAGATTGAATAAAAATAAAGAAACTCGGGCAGGTAACGACGCTGATGGCTCCGTTTCGATGCTCCAACGACACGCGCGCTCGTTGGCGATGAAGAACATATTTATGTACAGTATGGACCGCGAAAATTCTGTCCCGTGTGGGCGGAGCCTGTCTGGGCGGGGTCAGGAGGCGTTCCCGTCGCAGTTGCTCCTCCCACAAGAACAAAACTTTCGTGCTTCCAAAATATATAAAATTCGAATAACGCGTAATTTCGTACCGACACAACGAGAGCATTTTGCACGCGAACAAAAACCGATCACATATCGTCCACGTTGATGTACAAGCAACGGATGTATAAATGGTGCATGCGAGAGAGGTGCTTAGCGGTAGATAATTTATTTTCTGTATATTGTTACTTAGGCCGTACCTCTAGGATCCCATTTCTTTTGTATACTTTCAGATCTAGCGACTCTAAGCGATTATGTAAAATATGTGCGATACGACGATCGAGGAAGAGTATATAAAGCAAAAAAAAAAATATATATATATATCTCGTCGACCGGAGATTTTTGTATATAGCACCCCCCGACTTGTTTATTTAAAAGTTTCATTTTCTTTTCTTTTTTGTTACCCAGCACCTAAAGGTAGCCAGTAAACCAGCATTTACCAAGGTAGAATGTATGTATAGTTTCTGCGTAAATATTGGATTATTATTGTAACGTGAGTTTCGTCTCGAATAAATCATTCGAACCCACATCACTTGATGCACGTTGTTTTTTACTCTAATTTTCAATAGCTTTGTATATAAAAAAGCTTGATTTTTTAAAATTAATCGACCTACATCTAGAACTTTATCGTTCAATTTTTTTTATACTCTTAATTCTGTAGGCACGAATAGAATACTCGATGATCCGCTTAAATATTTCATTAACAAACGATCGATAGTTCGAATAATCGGATAACATTAACACGCATCGAGTCCTTCGATAATCCAATTACCAAAATCACCCCGAGTACCCGTAAATCGAAATCGATTGGATCCCGGCGTATAAAAACGGGATACATGGGACATTTAATGAATATAAATGATTAAACAAGCCTACTTAATAGCATGATTGATCGAAAGAGGATGTCAAAACCCCCACCATTAGTCACGAAACCGCGTGTCCACAGAAAAGTTGACTAAACAGCGAACCGATGGCGCTGAGATCAGTTCGTTTTGTTGTCATCAGCCACATTTACACTAAGTTGTTTTTACCAAGTTTTTAGTGGAACGTTTTAATTTTCTATTCTTCCACTTAGCTTCGATTCAACGACAGAAGATGCGAAGGATGGTGCGTACCGTTTACACGAAATTACCTGGCGAATAGCACCAGTGACAGTTGCCGTTGTGTGCTACACTCGACGCTCAGGTTAGAATTCGATAACCCACTTTTTCTGAAAGGCCAAATCTCTTTCTTTTCCCCAATTATCTCGTTTCGTTCCTCGCCAATTAAAAAACACGTCGAACTACGCGATAGCGCGATGAATTTTTATCGAATTCGAATACAACAGGGTCCTGACCCTTATCTCCAATACATTATCTGTACTCTTGTCACTAATTATCTGACAATTTTTGCGAGTAAAAACACTGAATTTAAATGGTGAATTTTCGTTTCGTGCCCCGAGTTACAATATGCAATAATTTTGGAGTAATTTAGAGACTCTGTAACGTTGTTGTATCTATGCGTGTTGTCATAGGTAACAACATATATTAAATGGTGATTACCAGTGCCATGGAGAGAAGAATCAAATTGAAAACATTGAATAGTCACATAACGTGCAAGATATGCAGAGGCTATTTGATAGATGCCACCACTGTTACCGAATGCTTACACACATTTTGCAAAAGCTGCCTAGTGAAACATTTGGAGGAGAAACATACCTGTCCGACATGCCAAATAGTGATACATCAGTCGCACCCCCTTCAGTACATAAGCTTCGACAGAACTATGCAAGATATCGTATACAAATTAGTTCCTGATCTACAAGAGAGTTAGTAAATTCGTTGATACCTCAGACAATGGAGAGTATGAATGATGAATCCATCATATCTTGTTTCAGATGAAATTAAAAGGGAAAGGGAATTTTACAGAGCACGAGGTTTACCTTGTCCAAAGGATGTTCTACCAAATGCCGGGGAAGTCGAAGAAGAAAAATCAGGAGCAGATACGCATGCAGAATCCGACTACCATCGTGCAGACGAACAGGTATAAATAATTGAGAACCTTTATCACCTTGAGGTGTTAAATCTGATTTCACAAAACTAATTGGTAAACGTTTCTTTTTTAGGTTAACGTCTGTTTGGAGTGTGTAAATACAAATTTAAAGACTTTGAAAAGAAGATTCATTAGGTGCTCTGCCCAAGCGACTATTACGCATTTGAAAAAGTTTATTGCCAAGAAAGTCCTAAACGGGATGGAAAAATATCGAGATGTAAGTAAGCCCTATATTTCCGTCGTATTTGAATTTGTCGTGTTCCAACTGTTGTACTTAATCGATACGTTAATTACAGATTGATATTTTGTGCAATGACGAACTCTTAGGTAAGGACCATACGTTAAAATTTGTTTATGTAACAAGATGGAGGTTCCGGGACCCACCTTTGAGGCTACAATATAGACCACGAATAGACATTTAAGACTAATATTTCTATGTTCGATACGCGATGAAAAATCACAAAGAAATCTGTACCTACTTTATATGTTTCCTAGTTCTATTCGTGTATTGCCCGTTGTAGTACTTATTCCTGTGTTCGCAGCAAGAATTTGAAATTGAATTTCGAATCGGAGAATCTTCTCGCGAAAAGAAAAAAAGGAGGGGGAAATGGCTTTAGACTTACATCTTTCTACCGAATCATCTTAACCGGAATACCAATAGTCATTAGCACAACGTACGTGTAAAAATAGGGATTCCATCATTTATACGCTCGATTAACTTTTTATTCCGTTCGTAGTTAGGGTTTCGAATCGTTTTGCATACCGTTTCACGTGGGTTACATTAACTCGACACTTCGAATTCGGTGCGTTACTTTTAACGATTATAGATTTGTGTAATGTGTAGCGTATAAGTAGACCAAGAACGCGACGCGACACGAGAAAAGGACATTTCCATCTCACTAGTGTCGCGGAGCGTGTTTAATAAACATTTTAGTTGCAACGTTGCATCTCGTCACAGCGACGTGGCATAACATTGCGTGTTCTTAACATCTAGTTTGAGTAAATATTTCAAGCATTCTTTGTTCCGAAACACGAGAATGCCGGCTAGTGTCTTTCATGGATGAAGGTTTATTACTTTTACGGTAATCGAAAACGGAACAAAGTCGCCCTTCTCTTCGTAATCCTAAGACGTGAATTGTTTTGATACGTACCCTGATTGTATATAGAATATTTTTGACAGAATTCTGATAACATTGCGCATAGACGCGGCTTTGTATTAGACGAATGAGGAAAAAAAGAAAGAAAGAAAGAAAGAGAATACCGGGCCTAGGCGCGTGGATCTAGGCCTCTTTAACTTTGTATGTTTACGCACTGTACACATTCTAATTCGGCCCCGAATTTCACTCAATACCGGGCTACAAAAGAATTTTATCAGATGTGACATATTTTCTCGATGGATTTGATAAGAACAACGACGTGTTGAGCGGAACGCGGGGCATTTATCGCTTTGTAGTAAATGAACTTGTTTCATCGGACAGTGTAAAGCGAAAAAAAAAAACAACCGTGTGATTGTATATAAATATTCTAGGGAAATGAAATGAAATCAACTTTACAAAGTAGCAGCATTTCATGAATGCTAGGGCTTGTACGTTGTACACTATGTGTGTATCTCCATAAATTATTAAATAAATATGTTTTGTACAGTATTAATCTGATGTCATTGTTCGAGGAACTAATTAAGATTTTAAAAGCGCCGCGCTTGCGAAACTCGAAGTCCATGTATCGCAAATAATCGAAGCTGACATTTCGTGAATGTTACATACTTCAGATTGATCGTATTTATTTAAGTATTATAAAAATTTGTTTAAACGACAAGCGTTCCGAGGCGACTAAAGATAAACATCAACCACCCCCAAAAATTCGTAAAACGTTGATTGATTATCTAACTTCACGTAGTTACCAAATTGATGCCAAGTCGGGACGCCACCAGAATATTAATTTCGATCGAGTGACTTTAAGTAGTCTTATCACGTAATACCAAACTAAAAATCGAAATCGATACAAATATGTGCGTCTTAAAGTTCTTAAAGGACACAATCAGAAAGCTACAAACACGTTTCTCAGACAAAACTCGAGAAGTTAAAATTTCGATTCTTCAAATGATTACAATTATTACATATTTTTAGTAGTATTTTTAATAAAACAGATCGCTTGTAGCCTCTCAAAAGAACCCAACGAGTATTAGTAATCGAAATAGAAAACCTTACGTTAATTTTCTTAAGTGAATGTGCAGAAAGGGATGATTCGTCGTTGGCACCAAAATTTCATACTACGGTTTGAAAATATCGCGCATGCGCAGTCGTCGACTGGTTAAAACGGTCGGCGCATGCGCTGTCGTCGAGCAAGTTGAACGAACCGCATGCGCAGTGCATTCCGAAATAGTTTGTGGTCAATGCGCGATAAGTAGAGACCGTTGCTGCTGTCCAGCAGCACGGCAGGTGCAATATAGTTTAATTTTTCAATGAATTTGATTTCAAGAGTCAGTGTTTTCTCGTATGTGTGTCTTACGTGCAGTTTCTCAAATAAATGAGCTTGCAGGACAGCCTGTTTTCCGAAGAGGTGGAGTACGACGTGACTCTGTTTTCAAGGGACAAAAAACGGAAAAGGTAAGAGCCAAATGATCACGTTTCCTGATGCAACGACGCGCCTTTAAAGGTTAGATCGGTAGCTTTTGCAACGTGTTTTCGAACATTACTCGCAACTTTCGATTTCTAGCGATGTTTACAACGGTAAAAAACCTGGCGAAGCTTTCCCACGGGAGTCATTGAACTCGTAATTGGAAAAATGCGACTCTTATGTATTTGACGTGTGTCATTGGAAAAATAAGATAACGTGCGTCGTAAATAGCGTTAATTGGATAAGTTACGAGCTTTTATAACGGTTTCTACGAACACTACACGGTGTACGTCGGTTGAATTGAATTTATCCAGATTCGAAGACTATTAAAGTTGCTTTTAGGATTCAAAGATGGGTGAAGTTCTAGTCTAGACGAAAATTTCAATAACCTTCCGAATTGAATATAAACTAAAGAAGTCGTTCGTTGTTCGCTTAGGGCTTCGAACAATAGTTAAGACGATACCGTACAAACGCCAAGGAACGTGTAACAACTTATCGACTTCTTTCGCGACCTCTGAGTTACACCGTTATAAATATCTCGGTCTGAAGGTAAATGACTAATACGTATCATCGTTTTCCAGCCCACGATCGTTGACTCGCGCTTATTTACGAAGACAATCCCGTTACGTTGCCATATAGATTCTACGTTTCTTTCTTTTTTTTTTTTTACGTGACCCGCGTGCTTCGAATGCGGGCGCTTTTTTTCCGCTTTGAACTTTTCTATTATTAGCAGCTGCATAACGTTTTGAGAAACATAAAAGAACCGCGAGTCTATTGGCAACCTGCCCGAGAAAAATGAAGAAACATTTTATGGTTGTCTAACATTACCTCCAAATTATTGGATGAATTTTCATGTCGCGCGTATCGCGGTTGAATAGTCCCTTACACGTAAGTTTAAAATTAAATTCCATTGGAAATATCGTGTAACAGCGTGTACTTGAGAGTTTTTTATTATCTTCGTAGGATTGTGTGCACAGTTGGTCAGATTTTCATTCGGTCAGCCAATCAGAGTAACGAATAACGCTGTATCTAGATAAACTTTGATTCATGACTCACGAATAAACTTTTATTTTACAGATAACATATATAGAACGTAAATAACGTAAACAAGCTTGCACGCGATACTGCACAATTATCGGAGAACCCCGAATCCTTTGAATTTCGTCAGCCTCCGGGACTGTCCAATACCAACGTAAAAATATAAAGTTAACGGTTAACTAGAGTTCTCTAGTTATTTCTTTTTATTACGACCAATTCAGGTTGTAGGTAGCACTCGGTTATTATTATTAACTTCCCGATTTATAGGGAAGTTATCGTATTTGGCCCTAAAATGAAAAATCGATTTTTTAGCAGATCTCCATGTTTCAAGGTCATTGGAGTAATTTTACCCTATTTTTAACAAATTGTTCGTGTGCGTGAGCGCGCGCGGGCGCGTATGTATGTGCGTATGTAAACAAATTTTTCGTTAACGTTTTCTAAAAAAAACTACTAGCGAGATCAAAATGATCGATGAATGCAATCGATGTGTATCAATCTAGCTTAGAGCTGATTAGATTTTCTTCGAATTCGGTCCAGTATTTTTTTAGTTTTTTTTTTTTTTTAAGAAAACTTAATAACAACGCAATCTAGTGTTTTACAATGATATAACGTCGATATCCATCGATTCTTGATATTTTATTCGATTACATAGCCTAAATGAACCTCTGGCCCAAATGATTTATTTTTCGAACGGATCCACCTCGATCACGATTGCCAATCTACCGCGACGCTCGCTTAACGTATGTCGCTCACGTACACTCATGATTACGTGAACCACGCAACGCTTACGAGATTGCAGTCTGTTTTTTTCATTGTAGTTCAAGGCTCGTCGATTTGGTCGTCGATGAACGTAATTAACAGATAAAGCTTACGATACACAACGATCCGAACCGTATTCGCGGGGATAGTCGTTTTGCATGGCTCGCAGAGTCGATTTCTTTTTCTTCGTGGCTTTCTTTCGAGCCAAAGGGTTGGATGGAGGGGTGGAACCAATTTATCGCGCTACACGCTTCGTTCCACATGAACGGCTGGCATGTAATTTAACTATCGCGTAACGTGGAACATCGGTTAAGGTGAAAATCCAAGATCGCTCGGGTATCCTCGCGAAATCGTTTATCGACTGTAAAAAAAAAAAAGAAAAGGACTGCCTCGAAACTGCGCTTCCTGTTCGTCTCAATTAGCTCGACTTTTCAGCTGCTCTCGAGGATATTCCAGATGCTCGAGTTAAAGAAGAATTACGTAGATTAATGTATTCTATGAAATTGTTCGCTCTTCTCTATTTCTTCTCTTTGAATACTAACCTCTTTGCTACTGTGCGCAGGAAGGAACAAAAAACCCCAGACTGGAACTCGCGAAAATTCCTACGATGTTAAAATTGTTTTAACACTTTCGCTGCGGATGACGCACACGCGCGGCCAACTGAAAATATATGTTTGTTTTTATTATTTTTCAATTTTGATTTTTCTTTTTTTCTTTTTGGTCGGCAATCATATTATACTTTTTTAGTCGGTTTAGTCGTATTTAGACATTCGTTACGATATAAGCATTCATGTTGGTCTGTTCTTTTCTGTTTAGTGTTGCGGTTAGACTTTTGGAAAATTTTCTTTCCGTGTTTACCCTTATAGAATGGATAATAACCGACTGGGACCTTCGGGCATCGAACGCAGGTAGTTTCTTTATAAAATACTTTACGAAATAATTTACCACAGATATATGTTTCTAAAAATAATATCGTATTAGAACATTTGTAAGAAATTTTTCATTAAAGAAAAATATAATTGCAGCTCCCAGCGAAGTATAGCTTCCCAACTACTTATTTTCGTCCGCAGCGAAAGCGTTAATGGTAATTGTATGGCCCCGTAGCGAATTACGCGTGTATCGCTGTAACATTGAATCGAGGAATAGGACACGCATATACAAATGTTACGTGAAAACGTTAAACGAGCCCGTTATCGTTGGTGGAATGCGATCGAAACGACGCGATACGGGCGAATGCCTCGAAATTCGAGGAAACGAACGAAGGAGAAAGTATAAACGTCGCGTTATGTAAAAGTTAGGCCAGCCGGCGTTCATCTGACACGGCACACCGCGCAGTGGCCCGGGGCAACGCGGTTACGTTCACCGTCCGACCGTCCTCAGTCCGGTCTCACTTTCAACGACGATCGTAACGCGTACTTTTCACTTTTGCAGGGTACTCGTCTTTCCACCTGTAAACAACTATCGGAGGTACATCATACACCAGCTGGTGCAGGATCGTTTCGACGAGCTGCACACGTTCTCCATTGGCCAGGGATCGGCCAGACGTACCGTCGTGTGCTACAAAAGTGACGTGATAAGGTATCGGACACGGTTCCACGCTTTATTACGGCGACGCGGGTCCAGGAACGAAATTGGATTTCAAACGAAACAGCCCAGCCGATACAACCTGTCTTCTGCTTTCCATAGTGTCCAAACTTCTTTTATAACAAACTAATTTACCACGCGTAATTCCTAATCTTATTTCCGAATTTAAAAATACTCTTTGTTGGTTTTCCGACGAGGTCTCCGTATTCCATTTTCTCTTCTGTGAAGGTGTAACGCTAAGTGATAAAGCGAAGTTTATGTAAGTGCTATACATAACTTTTGTTTGATCTCTAATTTTCATTACGTAGAATAGTCCATAGTGTCTAAACTTTTGTAACAAACTAATTATTACCACGCGTAATACTCTTTGTTGGTTTTCCAATGAGGTCTCCGAATTCCATTTCCTCTTCTGTGAAGGTATGACACTAAATGATAAAGCGAACTTTATATAATCTCCACGCATAATTTTGTCTTTAATTTCTAATTTCCGTTACTTAGAATCTCCTTCATATATATTCTATTCCAAATGCATTGTAAATCCTCTCTAAATTATATTTTATCGTCAATAATTTCGTTAAATGAATTTCGCGAATACAACTTTAAATTTACCAGCAAAACGAATGTACAAACTGAATAAAATTTATGAGAGATTTTAAAACAGCCCTAACAAGACAAATTCACTGTTACGAAATGAATTTACGACGGTGGAATTCGTGCGACGTAGCAGCGACGAACGAAAGTGAAACTGATCGGCTCAAGGTCGCCTAGCGTGTTATCCGGATGTGTCGCGAGGACTGTTCGATGCTTCGTGGATGCTCTCGTTTAAAGTTGAGAAACGATAGAATTTTTGCATCTTTGTGATTTAAGGGATCCCAAATTGAATGGTGTGCAGTGTAAACCGAACGCGAAAGTCATTGATACGCTGTTGGAGATGGGCGTTGAAGGAAGGCGGTCGCCCTCCGCTTCGCCAGAACGTGTACGAGTTCAAAGACAAGGTGACCAAAAGACCACGATTAAAAGTTTCTCTTTTCTACTAACAGAACATGGGCTTTAAATTATCTTCTTTAAATGTTTAGTAAAGTCGGTTCCTGCGGTCGAGATTTACAGGCCACCAGCTGCTAGAAGAGCCAGGAATGAACTCCACATGAGTACAGACCAAGCTCAAGTACAGTCGAGTACGGATTCGTCTTCTACCGCAAAGTAAGATATTCATTACCTATTCAATATATATTCAGAGATATTTCAACATACTTGCATCATTTACCATCAAGGTCTACGCGCCAGAAGAGGCCTGATCGCGCAGTCTACGTTCCAAGGCATCGTAGAAGTTTGGAAACCGAAGGAAGCCCTCAGCCTGTGGAGTCCTCTCGCACGAGTCGTACGGTTAAGGAGAGTTCGACTTCGTCCTCTGCTTCTCACGGGCAACCGAAGACGAATTTAAACCTTAAAGAACCAGACTCTGGTCTGCAGACGAGTGTGGATAGCGCGAAAAAGAAATCCAATACATGCATTGATAAATGTCAGGATAACTTGGACAGTCTTCACGAAGATACTCTTCATACAGATTCGAAGGACGTGCCTGTTATGGAAACATGTAACGAAGAGAAATCTGAACAGTTGAACAGCATCAACGAGGATGTGCCAAACGAATCTGACTGTTACACTGGCTCCGGTATAGAGTACGAAAGAACCGATGCATTTCAATCGCAGACTGTTAAAGAGGAAGAAATGTCTAATGATTCTAGTGAAAATAAGAATAGTTTAGTTTCGGTCGAAACGTATGTACATAACGAAATTAATATTAACGAAGAAGTAGAAAGGTCTGATAATTATAAAGATAATGTTGTTATAATATCAACGTCAAATAATAACAAGATAAACGAGGAACTCTCGAATAACGATGAAATAACGAATAAAAAGAACACAGAAATGATACACAGCAATATGGTATCCGACGTATTAATTATATCGGATGTTGTAAAAAAGGAACCACAGTCCGTTGTTAAGGAAGTCGTTCCTGTTTCTGTAACACCGCCAGAGAAGAAAGTAAAAAAGATCGAAAGGCAAAAGAGCAAACCAGCCCCTCCGCCTTCTCCTCCTGTTAAAAAAATAAATAGGGACGAATGCGACTGGGATAGTTTATTCGACGACAACGGCGACTGCTTAGATCCAACCCTTATAGAAGAGGCAAGTATTTAGGTATATATATATATATATTTCTTTTTGAACAAAAGAAGTAAAATTTGTTTTACAACAACTTTGTGTTTAGTTATCTTCCGCAGTGGGTGACGTTGTAATAGAGCAACCGAAAAGCGATTACAAGTCGTACACCAAACACATCGAAGTATCCAGCGACGAGTTCGCTCATGTTGTCGAGATATACAACTTCCCATCGGAATTTAAAACCAGCGACTTAGCAACCGTTTTCAGTTCGTTCAAGAATGGCGGTTTCGAGCTAAAGTGGGTAGACGACACCCATTGTCTTGGAGTCTTCAGTAGCCCTCTTGTTGGTAATTAAAAACACATTGTGTTTTTCATTAAGTAATTAACGAGTGCTTAACGTTCGCGAATTCTCAGCTGCCGAGGTATTGGCGTCTGATCATCCGTTCGTGAAAACAAGGCCACTGAGCGAGGCCACAGCCTTGAGCAAAACGAAAGCAAGGAGAAGCGCGGAATTTTTGCAGCCTTACAGAAGTCGTCCGGAAACTTGCGCGGCATTGGCTAGACGATTGGTCACGGGTGCTTTGGGCGTGAAATTGGCCACCGCTAGACAAGAACGGGAACACGAGAAGAATGTACTGCGCGAAGCTAAAGGTAAAACATCATTTATCTGTATAGAAAAAAATGATGAGCTGGTCAAAAGGGAAATATTCTTTTTTTCTTTTAGAGAAACGTCGATTAGCCAATAAACAACGAGATGACGTTTGGGAGGGCATAATTCCTGAAAAGTAGCATTATCTGTTGGTAATGTAGCGTCATTACATTGGGACTTACGTCATATGTAAATGTTTCGCGACGTTTACATGCATTTTGTGCCTTACTCATCTATTTTTCATCTTTGACAAAAACGCATTTTGTCGAACTGATTTGGCTATTGGTTTTGGGAACACGGGGGAATAACTTTGTCAATAGATGAGTGCGGCATGACGGTTATACCGTAACGGATATATATTTGCTTAGGACTGGTAAATGAGTTTCCAACGTTTCTTTGTTTTCTACATATATGCATATCACGATTTGTCCAGACCAGTTGAATGTGAGTGCCTGTTGCATTATTTTCTAATGGAAGGATATCGAGTATTTTAAGTGATATTGTAGATATAGGGCGATTTATAGCCCTGGCTTTAGAAAACTACAAACAGAAGTAGACAAACGTCTTTATGATACGGTTATTCTTACCTCAATGGTTGCCTCTGTTATAAATTTATAAATACGATGACAAACAATGCTGTGTTGTGCAATGATAATACGAGACAATAAGATTAGAATGTTAGAAAATAATGATACTCTTTACATACGAGCACGCGTGCACATACATCGATTTAACTACAGTGATATATAATCAAAACGTGTCTTCACAGAGTTATGATTTCACAAGGGCGATGTGGTATTTTATTATTGTCTGTGCAACATAAAATATTGTAGTTGTGAATTGTACCGCGTATACATATATATATATCTCTGTTATATAAATGTTAAAATCTGACGCACAATCATGATGTCTACACGTATTACAGATTTACTAAAACAAACTCAGAATTAAAGATTGTATTTTTATATACAATTGTTACCAACAGAGGAATAAAGATATGTATCGCCAAATCCTAGTCAATGTACGCAAGAATTATGTTACCTATATTGTATGTTATATTGCCGAATTTTTGTCACAAATCGACAAATGAATTTAACGAAAAGAATAAAAAAAAATATTTTATGTACCATACAGTCTGCATATATTTTCATCCCATTTAGCAACCAATTACATGTCGATCTAATTCTACAGATTAAAAATTCACATTAACTGTAGCTTCTTTAAAAATGGCAGTATAGTGTGCTGTACATAGAAAGTATTCGTATAATTGGACAAATTACTCGATTCGTTAAACAGATGTGTCGCGAGATCGCCGACTGTTGCAGAAGCGTAGAGTAAATGTGTTTTATATACAATAATTCGTTCGAATGTAATACAAATGTAAGTTGGCTGATTACCATTTCCCTCCCTTCTTTTTCTTTTTCTGTTGAACTTTTCGTTGCTTTTGGCGTGGTCCGGATGTTTCCACTGCTGGGCTGTGCCGTGGATTGGGCGTCCGTTTGACATTTGTGGGCATTTTAGTGATATCACTGCAACAATTAAAAAATTAAGTTGATCAAATAATTTTTATGATTTTAGAGGAAATAACTTTCACGCATGATTTTAATACGCACTAAAGATCGCTAGCCCCCGCAGCAGCGCCCTGAGTACCCTTCATTGCAGCATCCCGATTTCTTCTGTCACGTTTTTTCCTGAATCCACTGCGTTCGTGTCTAGGTAGCCACCTTTCAGGATCAGGCGGAACATTTGGATCGTAATTCTTGGGTAACTTTCCTTTGCGTTTACGTTTCTTACGTTTCTTTTGTGTTGCATCAATAGTAGGTTTGCTGAACAAATCAAAATATCGGTTACACCATTCCAAGAAATAAAACTAGAATAAACGAATTGCTTGTAAATATGAAAGATATTTACCCAGGAGATGGCTCTATCTTTTTCTTGATCACCTTGGTACCGATTACCCAATTACTGCTCTCCAAAGCGTCGATGTCAGTTGTTTCAGAGAGATCATGAAGAGGCGGCAAGCGTTTCGATAGAAGATACGCCTTTTCTGGGCTGAATTGCGCGTAGGTCACCACTAACTGTGCCAACGTTTTGGTGTCCGAAGGTGAAGCGTCCAGCATTTCTTGTAGAATGTCTGCCATTACTCTAAAATCTTTTTCTCGTAGATAGAAGTCAGCGGCCTGCCGCCACAGTTCTCCCAAATTAGCGGTGGTTTCCTAAAAATGTGATCATTAAATAGTAAAGTAATAAAAAAAATAGAAGAATTCATATATTCACCTTATTTTTCTTGTAATAGTTCATAGCATTTTTAAGAGCAGCAGATGCTTTCTCGCGGTTATTATCAGCCATGTGAAGAGTTACAAGTGCGCTAACTATACCAGGTAACGATCTATCTCTTTCGTTCAAGTTTTCAAGAATATCAATCGCCTCCTGTCTCTCATCCTGGCTTAACAGTAGTTGGACGCAAACCAGTTTCATCCGTAACTCTTTGTCGCCAACTGCGTACTGAGTTAACAATTTCGCTGCTTCTTTTGCTTTGCCTTCTTTAGCAAGTTGCATTGCTTTGATAAACATGGCATCCGCGGCTAGCACAGGATGATCCTTAGCGAGCTTGTTGCACAGTGCTTGGCATTGCTCCGCCTGTAAATTTGCAAAACATATACGATACAAACGATGATAATATAAATATACAATTATTGTTCGTTAAATTTATACCTGATCAGTATATAAAGCCAGTAAACACTGATTGTACGCGATGTTTCTCCTTTGCCTGGAAGTTAATTTGTGTTCCAAACTATCATGAGTTGCAGTTTTCATTCTCTTCTTACTATCGAACACATTTTGATCCCTATTGAGGCACATAAGATTATTGCTTGCAACCGCTACTAAGGCTATATCGTCTGGTTTTGCTTTCAAGGCAGAAGCGTATAAAGCTTGAGCTTCCTTCTCGCGACCTTGAAGCTGAAGACAGTAGCCAAGCTGAACTCTGATAATTCCTATTTCGTCTTCTATTTCCTCATCTGCTACTCCATCTTCCTCTAATCCCTCTTTGCACATTTTTTCTGCTGTTTTAAGCTTCCTCTCTGCTTCTGCTAAGATAGCTTTATCTCCCTTGCTACCTTGTGCAATTAAACGACATGCCGCATTATACGTTAATTCGTATGTATCTTCACGCAACATAGGAACTTCTACAGCCTGTTAAAACAATAAATGAAAGATAATCTTGGACTATAATCGGTGATTATAATTGTAAGAGAGATTCTTACAGAATCTTCAATTGCCAAGTTTACGGTTACTGCTCCAAGATTTGTTTCTCTTTCATCTTCGTATTCATCATGAGAATTCTTTATAATGTCTCTGTATACAGCGAAACAGTCTTCGTATTTCTCAAGTCGGTACAGTATTTGTGCTTTGAGTTCCTTAAGCTTCATTGAAGGATTTGGAACATTTTCTACTACCTTCAATGCTTCGGGCACTTGATTCAGTCTGTATAAACAGTAAGCTTTCTCAAAGTGTAAATTGCTACAAAAAGAGTAGAGTCTGTTAATTTAAAAATTTCATATGGGAAGTTTAAAAGGAAATTTGTGCTTAGTGTCATGGTAAATAGTGATCGTACATTGATAGCTTCGGGTTCTTGGTAATGAATTGAAGTGCATCATTGAACTTTGATAATTGTATGAAGCAAACTATTTTGCAATGGAAAGCAGCCTCCTCGTCTTGAGAGATGCCTAGAACTGAAATATTTTTCTGTTTTGAGCACAGGTAGTTATCAGAAAGTGAAACGCAGGTTATGTTGACAATAAATTCGGAAGAATCGATTAAGTTCGTGGACTCGCGTGAAAACTTACTTTTATTTGCGGTTTTTAAGGCCCTCTCGTATTCTCCATTTTGTCCCAATTTATTTAACTCTGCGTAAAGCGCAGGAAAATTGCTTTCCTTTGTGGCCATATTGCTCACCTTTCGAGCATGTTCAACGCAACGTGGAACTAACTTGATCCAACTTGATCTTGATCATCGACCATAGAATTATATCGAATAAATAATTAAAATGACATTACAGCCTGTCCGTGTACATACGTATAATAAAACAAAGTTAAAGGAAAGTAAAAGATCGATTTCGTGTTATTTGTATTTGAAAGCTAAGTGGTATAACCACAAAGTCTGGTTATTCATTTCGAAGATATCTCGTATTCAGTGTAAGTAGTGATTATATTGTATATTATATATACATCTATAGTCGGATTACAAAGAGGAAAAATTGTTCGTATGTAGCAAATAATCTCTGGAATTGATTAGCTGGGACGCTTGGGACGAATACAAATTTACAGAGTATCAACAGAGTATTCGTTTATTGAATTTTTTCTATAAGTACATGCCGCTTAATTACGTCAAATAACAGTGCCAGAATGTCAACTACAGTAGCGACGCGTTTTCGAGATCTAATTAAACAAGTTGAAGGTTTTGTTCTCCACGAAGCATTTTATCAAGTTGCCGGCCTTCTCGCAATCGTCGGCGCCGGCTGTAATGATAGTCGATTTCATTTCATTTAACGCTGCAAACCATTATATTCTTGCATTTCTTTACTCACTGGTGTCTTTGCATTTACTAATGAGATCTTCGATGGCTTCTTTGGGAATGTCTGCAGGAGCCTCTTGTCTGACAACGTCTACGTTGATGGAACCATCCTCTTGTATCTAGAGTAATATTCAATTCTTATTGCTTTAGTATTTAAATATTTTGGATTTCTTTAATATTGTAACAGTTTGAAATTGTTTTACGTAACTTACAATTCCGATCTTCTTTAAAACGCAGGACACGTAACAATTGAATTTACCGTTCTTTTCCGGTTCTTGGCCAATTATCATTTTCTTGATCGATTCTGTAAGATTTCGACAAATTTACCATCCGTGTCCCGATGTTAATTTTAACATCCCACGTTAGTTTGGACTCAATTTTGGACCAAATTTTCACTCACCAGACTCGATACCGATCTCCGTCATGCAGTCATCAGCGAACTTGGACAGATCGGATTTTTGCTGCTCCGTAAGTTCTGCCTAAAACATACAAGCACGATTAGTGCAACATAAACGTCTGTACAAAATTATTGCAAATTATGTAGCGATTTAGAAAATGTATATTAGAAGGTTATTAGTTTCAGGGTGAGGGTTCATTTCGTTTTAGAGCTTGGAAAAATGGAACATGAGTTCCATTCGTGATGATTAACATTTCAGTCGTTCTCAAACAAATAATGTTTAGGTCATCGAGCAATTGTTTATTTTTAGCGGTTCTCGTTTAATTTTTGTTTTTTTTTTGTGGTACCTCGACATGGTACTCAAATGAAAGGGGTTCTCACGTAGATTCCAAAAAAAAACATGGGCTACCAGTGGTTCTCAAGACGAAGATTTGAGGAAAACTGAGGAGGCTGTTGATTGCAATTACGATTCCTTCTCACGCGAACTCTCGATTTTAATTGACCAATCAGTTATTTATTTATTCGTTACGTGCAGCGTTCGCGGTATTCCCAGTGCTGTCATAAACTGGCAATACAGTTACAGTCCGTGATTCGCGTGACTCATATTCGTTCGTTTTCTTATTCGTTCTTTTCTTGTAAATTGACATACATTGCAAACGAAATATTCGAATAGTGTTAAAGTTGAATAAAATTTCGACAATTTCAAAAATTCGATAACTGTCACGATTAACTCAAAAAAAAAAAAAAAAAAAATTTGGAAAACACATCGCGTTACAAATGTGTTTTCATAATAAAGCCAGGTGAGGTAGAATGAAATCGAGTGAATAAAAGAAAATCACGAAAGTTACCAGGGCGCTGGCGACGAAGAGGACGAAGACGACGGCCACGGTCTTCATGGTTGCTGGGCGAGAAGTGAAGCGATTATGTTTCAGCGGGAACAATGAACAAGATCGAATGTCCGCCAGGATCTGAATGCTCGTGTTGTTAATCGGGAGTTCTTATAGGGCGAAGTGCAATTACAATTATCTTCAACTCGACGCGCGTTCCTCGACTTCTCCTTCCACCGTGATGAATAATTATTACTTCATTCTTCAACAGGTACCAGATCTACCTTCGTGTATGACAAATTACTATAATATTCCGTAATTACGTGGTGGCCTATAGTAGGATGCAGGCGGACTCGTCAACCTTCTTAAATTTCCCATAACGTTCATTTCTTTCACCAACGAATAAAATACTTGCGATTATTGTCGGAAATTATTTGTCAAAGTTTTACAATATTCGAATGCTGGATGAGTTGTTTATAATTATTATTTACTTCGGTATTGAATTATTTAGATAGTCTCCGGCATGTTGGGAACAATGGAAAAATATGTCTAAATGAAATTCACATTGCTTTACGTCGTGATTTTATTTCCACGTCTGTTATCGATTTTATAGCATACGCACCGGAAATTCGATATAAAAATGATCGTTACAACAGTATCGGATGGCTTGACATTATCGATAGCCGTAAAGACGCCGTCGTTAAATCGATTTCTATAGGCACTTGTTAGTAGTAGCTTCAGCAAGGTCGGTTTAAAAAAAAAAATCAATTGCGTCCGTTTTATTAATGTGCAATACTCTCGAGTAATATGTCCTTCTTGCAATATTAATGCTTATTTGACATCCTTGGTCAAAGTTTCCTGCTGAATGGACAAGAAACTATTGTTTAAATATATATGAATATCGTCGATGGAATTATTATTATTGATTACATAAGTAATTGTTCAAACCTTCGCTCCACGGGGCAGCGCCATCTCGCGGTGAATAGGATGAAGTAAATTAGAAGTTTGATCAGCGCCCTTATCGGGAAAACGCTCAAGTTTGTCCTCGAATAGTTCCCACTCTCAACGTTAGATGGCGCTATTTGTTTATATTAATATAAAAAATAAATATATCTAATAAAAAATTAGCAGACAAGCATTGTGATATTAAAATATGAATGAGAATTATTTTGCAACCCTTGAATCCTATATTATTTTTTTGAACAAACAAATGGCGCCATCGTACGTTAACAGGGGGAACTATTCGAGGACAAATTTGGGCGTTTTCCCGATAGAAGCGCTGACCAAACTTCGGATTTTAGTTCGCCCTATTCACCACCAGATGGCGATTAACATGAAAGAGAAGAGTTCTTCATAAATAATAAATGATAGGAACTATTGTTTTTTTTTCTTTCTCTTAAATTATTGTTATTATTAAGAATTTTACTGGTGTGTCAAGCTTAGGGACACGCTTAGGGAAGCTTAGGTAAATAAATTTACTTTAAAGTAATCAGATTCTGTAGACGATTTATTTATTTACACTTTCTTTATTATTGATCAAGCAAGCAGCCTCGCGATTCATTGTTATAAATGGAATTGACAGTCTTTATGCACGATTCGATAGACATCCCTAATGTCCAAGAGCAACGCCAGTTATAAAGGTTATCGGTTGGTCGACATATAAATAATCGCGTTTTGTTTAGCGTCTCTGCGAACGATACTTTTTTTAATTGAATTTTATTTTTTCTTTCGTTGCGACTGTTGCGATCTGTGCAGTCGTAGGGGGGCTATCAATCTCTAAGGACATCATACTCGGTCAGAAGACTTTCAAGCTTATTGGAACGCTGTGCAACCACTTTGTTCAAATTCATGATTCTAAATTGAAACTGAAATTTTTTGGAATTCATAATTAGAAGGGATCATTCATAGGAAATTACAGAAATTTACAGGAATTCTTTGGAGCTCGTAGAAATTCATGAGAATTCCTAGCAAATGGTTAGAACTCGAAGTACTTCATGGAAATTTACAGGAATTCGTTGGAACTCGAAAAATTTTAGGAGAGTTCATAGGAATACGTTGGAACTCGAAGTAATTCGCGAGATATCGTTGAATTTAAATAAAATCGATTCTATCTTCGACTCCCCGTTTAATAAGTCAAGATTATGGAGAATCTTTCAAGCATACAAATGTTCACAATCATGGAAGTAGATAATGATATAACAGGTCAGACGAGTGGAACAGATACGTGATAACCAATTTATTTATTCTCTTTGTGTTTATTCAAACGTATTCAGAACTAGTAAAACAGACGGACGTCGAGTTCGGTTGATTATCATTCGAACTTATATCTGCAAGCGAGTTGCGGTAATCTCCGCACGAGAAGTAACAATCCTGTAATCCTAGATGATCTCCGTTGGTAATTCGTGCTTTAATTGAATACGCTGAAGGTCTTGTTCTCTATGAAACACGTCATCATGTTACCTCCCTTCTCGCAAATATTGGCTCCGGCTGAAAGTACCGTATTCGTTAATTAATTAATACTATCGATACGATTAATAATCGTAACGTTGCACTTACTGGTGCCTCTGCACTTGTTGAGAACATCGTCGATCTGCTCCTTGGAAACTCCAGCTGGTGCCCTCTTCCTTGCCATTTCCTCGTTGAGAGTTCCGTCCTCGTCCATCTATTAACGAAATAAAAATTAAAATAAAAACTCTTGAACGTTGAGTTACAGGATAAACGCCTGAAAGATCCTACGCCACTTACAATTTTAACCTTCTTCAGCATGCAGGCGGAGAAGCAGTTCATTTTTTCGTTGGTCTTATCATAATTACCGTTCTTCGCGGCATCTACGACCTCTGGGGGTAACAGATAACGATTAATGCGATAACGATTTTTACGTCGTACCTTTACGAAAGTATAGAGATGAAAAACGAGCCCAAACACGTCGCGCTATTTTTTGCCGGGAGTTATGCCAATCGCTTTCGACAAACTATAAGTCGTGTATAGTTAAAAATAATCCGAGGCATACCGTGTTTGGACTCATTTTAATCGGGGAAACTTCCCTGATCCATTCCCGACGTACTTGCGAAGAGTAACAATTTTTATTTTTATTTCCAAAACTTTGAAAGACAGGAAAACACATTTTATTCAACTTACGCGAATCGACGCCGGTTTCGGTGATGCACGCGTCCTTGTATTCCCTCAGTTTGGTTTTCTGTTCCTCGGACAGTGCCTAAATAAGAAAAAAAAAAAAAAAAAAATGCGAAAAAATCCGTGAATTTATTCGTACTCGTATTAATTCGTTACAGCTGCACTATTGCAAACAAAACGAGCGCCATTCGGTTAACTGTGTTGAAAAAGTTCGAAATTTACTTTCCTCTGCCCTCCAGTCTTATAAATACCATCTAACTTTATTTATTTGAAAAAAAAATGTGCACTTTCTGTTTCCGTTATACAACCTAATCACTAATTAAATAATGATTTCTTGAAAATTGGAAAATCGATACATTGGAAATTTAATATACAAAATTCTCGACTGTTACTAGGCGAAAGAACTGTGAAACGAAGACTAGCCATTATTAGGAAACTTTTCGTTCTTTCCGTTGGAGTTTCGAGAGTCCGTTCAAGGGCGAGTAAACAACGAGTGGAAGCCGTAGAAATTTACCATGGCACCGACGAGGCAGATGGCAGCGACGATAACGACGGTCTTCATGTTTATTCTGGAGCTGGTAATCGGGGGGTAAAGTCGGGCCAGATGTTAACTGAGAACTGAATGCACATCCAGTGTTCCTTGGCCGTTTTTATAGTTCGAGATTCGATCATCGCACACGCACGGACGTGTGTGTGTCGTGATTTCTCCTTCCATGGCTCGGGTACATCGATTGCTTCTTTCGTGGGCAATAGCGACCCGATACGCCTCTGGTAACGTGCCATAACATTCGTCGGTTACATAATAACTCCAAAGATGCCGAAGAACACATCCGCCTTGACAAATTACCGTTACGGTAGTTCCTTTCTTTCTTTTTTTTTTTTCTATTTTTTTTTCCTTCCGAAGCGAAGGATCTTGGCCTTGAACCTTGTCTTGGACGGGCACGTTAAATTATTCGTATAAAAAAATAGTATTATAAAGGAGTTAGTTTTGTTGTTTATGTCGTGATAATTTCATATAGTATACCGTTATAACGAAAAGACAATTTAAACACCTTTGGCATTTTTATTTAATTAATAAAAACATCGGTGCTCGTAGTTCAACAAGTAATACAATAGTACATACTATATAGCAATAACATAATAGTACCATTTATTTTACCGTTGATTAATTATGATAATCTGTCTTGGACAATTTTTACCGAAATATTGAACGACAACATTTCGGTATCGAGTAACTATCGTAAATGTTGAATCTGAACAGTTTGAGCAAACTCGTGTAAACAATTATAGTGCACGTTCGCGACGTTTTTCAGTATTATTTACATAATCGTAATCTATACGTCCTCGTCCAAAGTTGCCTGGACGTGTAACATGAAAATTAACCATGGAAATTATTTCTCGGCTGCCTCGAGAATGCCTCTTGCGGTTTAAGAAACATAACAAACAACACTCGATCGAGATTCTTCTCATCCCATTAAGCAATGGTAGTTAGCTAGTTAGCATTTAATCGACTCCTGCTCGTGAAATCAAAAACATTTATTTTAACCTTTCCGAGAAAGGGTCGAAGAGGTCAAATAAATTGCTTGCATCGATTTAAATGTAAAAATAATAATAAATAACACTGTTGGTCATTTTCACAAGACATCTGCAATTCAGCAGCTTACTTGTTGCGCTTATGCCGATAATAGCACAACGGGACACAAATATAAACTTTGATAACGCCGTGTTAACTGTTACAGTATGTTATGACAAGTCATAGTAAATGTGATGAAATAAGAAACACAATATTAATAAAAACAAAAAATGTATATAGAACACAGGTATGATTTATTAAAATTCAAAGAAAAATTTCACGCATGCCGATCAAAATTTATTATCCCACAATTTTATTTTGAATTATCGGAACGTCCCGTAGTAGTTATCGGAGCGATCGATCATCCAGCTTCATTCGAATCGAGATCATCCAAATTCCTAGAATTCGAGCCAGTCGAGTAAACTTCGTCTCGTCGTGCTTTTTCAGCAGAAAAAAGAATGAGAGAAAAGTCGTAAAGGAGACGGGTTCGTTCGAAGGTGGCCCGAGGCGATCATGAATAATTCATCAAAACCGACGAATCCCGCGTTATTGTCATCTACGTACGCATCGATCGAATTTCAACTCTGGATCTGAAAACCGTCGCACGTGATTTCTTTCTGTGCTTCCCCTCTACCTGTGCGCGCGCGCGCGCACGAAGGTCACGGTGATGTTAGTAACATTATACTCGCGGTGAAGGATCGTCGATGATTTTACAAAGTCAATTATGAGATTTAATTAGGCGTGCTCATGATGCAAGTAGAAGTTATTACGCCGGCAACACTGTTAATCGACGTAAACTATTATCATTAGATCCATCTATCCTTATTACCTTTATTACTATTATTATTACTAGAATGCGGATCTTTACGCATTTATAGGAAATTTGAATGTCCATGAAACTACAAAACGCAAACAATATGCATGAATATAAAAAAGATCGAAAGTAAAGTTTACGTTACAATATTTGCAGAACAAAATAAATTCCTATTTAGGTTCAATTTTTGTAGGCACGTTTGCGAAGATTTTATTTTGCATAAAGATCCGCAGTCTAATTATTACCGTTGTTACTTTCGAACCTCTTTATTTTTCAGGCACATGTATAGGACATCGTATAGGGTCGACGTATAGATTTTTGCTAAGGATTTTGTTATCTTTTTTTCTATGTATCTATACATTCTTCGACTCGTGAATAACAGAAATAGAAATTGACAACTCGAGTCACGCAATGGATGTTGATCGATTGATGAAAGACAAGATTTCGTAGTATCTAATCATCGACTCAAACAGTTATATTATGAAAGAATGAATGCGTTCTTTAGTCGTAGGAATTATAAACAATACGTTGAAATTAACGTTAATATTTATGACGGCACCAAGAACAATTTATTTTGTGTATCATGAATCACCGAAGGGATGGAACGATGAGGTTATGTACAGGTGAATATCCCTGTTGAGATCCCTCTCGAGAGGTGCCAATTGTTACCTACGGTTGGCATGCCTGTAAATCATATGACCCAGTGACTCATGGCTCGCTACATATTCAACGAAACCATTTGAAAGGAATTACCGCCGTCTCTCATTAACGTGGTAATGATTATCATTGGCATGATTTTCAACGCGGATTGTGTTTCACTTAAAGATCTATAGCTCGATAAGTACGCTGGGGATAATTTATGATAGACTACCGACGCGCTCGTATATAATCGACTGCAAATTATGTTGCACTTGAAAAAATTGTCTGCCTTATATGTATAGCAGACTCGATTAAAGAAGATTTAAACTGATCACGTTTCCGTGTAATTTTCCGTTTAACGGAAATTATTTTTAAAGAAGAATATCAAAGACACGCTTTAAATTAAAATTTGTGTACAGGGAACCATAGGTATTTCTCTGCATTATAAAATAATACTAACATATGTTAAATATATATTTAATATATATTAAATTTATATTTAATAACAATATCAGGCGAAGTCAGAGATGAAAAAGAAATTATAGAAACCGAAACAAATTTACGTAACGCTACAAAAATAAGCATTAATAATATGACGATAATGTCGTAAAGAGAACGAGATAATAGTTTTAGTAAATAATGCATTTTTCTTTGTACACATTCGAAGATAACAATAAACACAGAGCTACAAAATCTCTTACTTGTGACCTTGCGTCACCTCGATTATATCACGCACTCTTGAATCCCTCTAAAAAATATACTTCCAAATATTCCAAGAAAGAATGTTACAAGAAAGTTGTGTAGAAGTAACGCTCTAACAAACACGAAAGAAAACCGCATAGACCACCGTAGTAAATCTGATATTTGATTGTTTTCTTCTCGTGGAGCACTGCGGAATGAAATTAAGCAAGGGTTGCTCTAAGAAGTATTGATCTCAAGATTAAAAATTCGTGAAACGTTTCGATGAAAAAAATTCGCGCAGTCGGCGCTGGAGAGTGCTGGCATCCAGCGTCGAGACGCCGAACCACTCGATGCGATAGGAAGCATGCATTGCATACTATGCAGCAGTGACACATGCACCAATACACATAAGTAGTTACAGTTATCGTTACGCCAGGGAATATTAAATTAGTTCTGTGTAGTATGAAAGTACAACTGCCACATTGCCTTACAAAACATGGGAGATAAAGGTAACGAATCATTAAAAAATCCTGCTATTGCCATCTCGATCATCGCGAGGTTATTTTATCGCGGTTAAGATCCATCATCTTTGACCGCATTTTCCAGACTATTCGTAGGTTATCGAAGCTAGACTCACACGAACCTATTAACCTTTCGAACGAACAACAATCGCGTTCGGACAAAATCCTGAAAAAATCGTATCTCGATGCATTTTCTAAGACCGGTTTGTCGCTGGTGTGTTAGGTTAGGTTCGTATCTGGGTCATTTGAAAGCGCGCCACTTCGAACTTGTCAGCTATCGAACTTTGCATTCTTCGTTCCCAACAGACACTTCGATTTTTCGTCGTTTTCCCGCGTTCGCGTTGTTTCCATGAAACTCCACACGTTCGATCGTATTATACTACGATTCCAACTCTGTGCGTACGCGACCCAAAACTGATCTAATCAGCGATTGTATTTTTATCAATTTTATTGCTACGATTCAATTTTATCAATTTCGTAATAGTTACTATTCCATTTTCGTTACTTATATGTTTTAATTTACAGTGAAGGATTGTTGCGAAAAGTATACGTTTTCTTTTTCAATTATATTTCGAATAATGATATATATTCGACAGTTATAAAGTTCATAGTACGCGAAAAACATTTTGGCGGGACACCATCAACTAATGCGGCCTAGTGGCGCCATTAACTAATGCAATCTAAAGTCGTCGTATACCCTTGAGCCTGGCCTGCTTATATGAACATCGATATACTTCTCTTAGCTGCTTCAGCGTATACAATTCCGCGTAACGATATTAAATATTTAGGTCGATCTTCAATTATCTATTACATGGTGTCCCAAAAATGTTGTAACAGCTTGGAAGGGGTGGTTCGGAAGGTGATTTGAAACAACTTTTTCCTTAGTAAAAATGTTGTCCGAGGCTATGTTGAGGAGATATTAACGGAAAACATTGACCAATCAGAGCGCGAGTATGCCGATGGAGCGCTCGCGGTAGCGTATGAGCCCAGCCGCTTAGCACGTTAGCCTTCGCTACCACGGCCGCTCCAACAGTATCCACGCGCTCCGATTGGTCAGTGTTTTCCGTTAATATCTCCTCAACGAAGTCTCGAGCAACATTTTCGCTAAGGAAAAAGTTGTTTCAAATCACCTCCCGAACCACCCCTTTCAAGGTGTTACAACATTTTTGGACCACCCTGTATTTATTTTCCTCGAGTAGAAGATACTCAAAAAAAAATAAAAAAAAATAAAAAATCACAAACGTACAACACATTTATAAAACTTGATTTTTTCCGACTGACGTTTGAAACCTCGTCAAATACGCCTACGTGCAATAAGTATCGACTAACGCGATTCCTTATAAGTCATTATTTCTATTTGTGTCGGTGTAATTTACTTTCTATCGGTACAGCTATAATAACAAGGTTTCTATTGAATTATCACGATGATACGATACATATAATAAGGACAAAGTACAACAACACGAGTATGTGCGTACTCGCGTTGAAAGATTATGATGTTAATGCTTATGTTTGCAACTGATATGTTACTCTCTAGATCTAGTTAGGAACGTGAAGCAATTATCAGTGAATTAGAAAGTACAACGAGGAGATAATCGAGATCAACAGCGAAACCTTGATAATTATTGTGTTCTTGAACGAGTAAATTGTACGGATCTGTTTTATCATTTTTAATCGTACCACGGGCAATATTTACAAAATGATCAAGAAGACTCGAGAGATAATATTAAACAAAATTTTCAAAATTTCGAAATTATTTCAAACTACAATAATTACGGAACTTCTGTAGAATGTTTATTTATTACGAAATTTGTATTAGAAAAACGTGGATACTGGAAACATAACCAAAAAAATAATAGATATTTTTTACAAAGATATTAAGTATCTTTATTTACTATGTATAAAAACAAAATGCGTTCAGATATGTGCGGACTATAGAATCGACCCAAATATTTAATGTTATCAGTCTGATACTAGCAAGAAAGTACCAAAATAAAATTGTACACATTCTACTTCAAAATCTCATTCAATTGTCCAGTAAAACTACCGCGATGAGAATTTACGGTCTGGCTTCTAGCTCGACACATGACAACAATTGAATTCTCGTGACGATAGAGATTTCAACTGACACAAATCACTTCGCTTGATTTCTAAACTAGAGGAGACTAATCGTAAATCGTGTTTAGGAGCTCTCAACGAAACCGTATAATCTATAATCGCGAAAATCTTAGGACAACAAACCGATCGATAATATAGGTGTTCTCTGTACGCTCAAATTAAATCTTTACGATTCAAGTTAACAAAAATTGCTGTCCCGAGCAATTCGTAGAATAGAGAAAGTATTTTCAATTTAAAATAATATTACCACGTGTCTTTTATAATAAAATTTCTTACGTTTATCGTGACGAACGCGTTTAAACATCGTTGCATAAAATTGTAAAGAGAACTCAGAGTAGTTTGATGATAGGAGAAAAGTCGAAGTTATAATGTAGTACTTTTCAAGCTCGCGATATGAGTATATTTATTTACCGACTAAATATGTTTAGAGCATCACGTGCACTTCAGTGGGGGAAGCGGCCTTGGGAAAGACAACAATATTATGATACAACCCCAGCGACACGGACAAATAGATGTTCATCTTGGATTCTTACAGCTTCATCACAGGTTGCATCACTATAATTTCTTTTTTAATTAATTCTAATTGTTCGCGTCATAATGTACTATGTTCTTTTTTCAGGTACCACGTGGACTTCTCCGTCCCATGGAATCTATGTGTACATGGTGATGGGAAGACACTAGCCCCTGCCATAGTCACTGGAAATCACAATCCTAATTGTCACATTGTTGATTTGGGACAAGAGAAGGATGGCCTGAGGTACGATACATTTCTTTCTTACACAGTGTACAGTCGATTGTATCTTTTTGTATTTGATCTCTTTTTCTCTGTAACAGGTTGAAGGTGGCGCTGCTGGCGTACAAAGAGAAGATCCTGAAGGAGGAGGTGGAGATAATGTGTTGCAAGGCAGGAACGCCGCTAAAAATCCAATTGAACGCGCGTGTCTTGGGGAAAGACAAGGGCACCCCGTTGCTGAGGAACGGTATACGCAGTATCGGAGTGGAGAGACCGGACGAAGATGAGGTCTCCGAGTAGATCTCGCTGATACGTTACTGTAGCTCGAATATCTAAGAGTCGAGTGTTTTTTCCACAGGTGCTGGGTATGAAACTGAGAGCATCCCTGAGCATGCCAAGCCGACAGAATCTTTGAACAGAAAGCTAGTGTCCTGGTTCACGAAGAACGTCACACGTTCCGGGTTAACGACGAAGAATCTCTCAAGAGATGAAACCAGAGCACGAGAACGTTTCTCATTTCGAACGTTGAACGTGCAATTCTTCAGAGAATCGCGGCGACTAATGGATCTTGGTGATCGCTATTTTAGTAGACATATGATATCGAATGCACGTGTCTTAACTTTCAAACGTAGGAAACCACATATGACAAACCAAGAAGAAGAAAAAATGAACATAATCTACTTCACCCCTTAAAATTGCACGTCGTAACTTTCAAAGTACACAACGTTCAGTGACGAGCTTCTCTCGAGTTTGTTGCGTTGGCCTAGCGTAGACCAACGCTGGGACTCTCTCCTCTTGCGTCGATTTTACGGAGACGATGGCATTTCGGCGCAAGAAGCTAAAGTGTTCCTTCAATTAGCCTTTCTCGAAGGATCGCAGCCGGGTATATGTAATTACGAGTAACTGCTAAGTGCCACATTTGCCTACTGTTATCTTCTTCAACGAGTACGTATCACGCAATGCCTATAAAGTTTACTACACCTTTTAATAATCACTGTCAATCTACCTGTAATAAGTGAGATTGTATTTTATTATCGTTTTACATCGAACGTAGGCTTTAAAACATTCAATCAAAACGAACGAACTATACGAACGACGACGCTATTTTCTAGTTCCTCGCTAAGCTAAAAACGAATTATTAAAAACGAACGACTTCAACGAAAAATCAAACGCCTTGTGTTCCGTCAATTGCCCTGCGTTAAACCCAGTCCGTGATTAATATGCAGAGGGTAAACCGACACATCCGGATCCTCAGAGTCGAGGATACCTTTAAACTTGATATAATCTGCTGGATAAAAAGTTAATTAGCCAATTAAACTCTCGCAACTACAATTACGTTACTTTCTCCGTTACGTTGAATTAGATCTTTATCTTTTCGTCGAGCAGAAACAAAACTAGGACCTTGCTAAGGATAGAGGTCACCTTGTTAGCGTCAGCACCGAAAACTTGACTTTTTCATGGGAATGCCGGTGGGTCCGTCGACGAATTCGCAGATATTGAAGCCAAGCTTGGCCAGAGGATGACAGTTGCTTTTGGGATTGCCCCACTTGCCCCTGAAAGTCATCCAAGTCGGTAGAATGCCATTGTCCTCTTTCAGAAGCATTTCCATCTTCTTCCACGTCGGCCAAGCCGTACCGAAGCCGCTTTCGTCGTACAAGCGGGGTAACCTGACGAATTTGTGTTTTCCTGGCGCTGTCCAGAGTCCGTGAGATCCACGAGCGCTGAACAGTATCGGGTGCGAACCGCCAGCGGTGAAAACTCTTTCTGGGAAGATGGGCTTTTGAAAGATCCCTTTGCGCGTCTCTTGACTTTCGTAAACGAAGGTACCACTTCGTAGATCGTATCTGTAGAACGCTCCAGCGTCGTGGGCGGACACGTACATCGCTGAAGGGTGACTGGCATCCTAAATTAAAACAGGAAAAGGTGTTAAAGCTATACGTTATTCCGCTATCGTACTACGCTACGTTCAGCATGGCTAAATGTCCAGGTAAACATAACAACGATTGAGTCTGATAGGTATAATAGTATCAACCTGAAGAGTGACACGTGGCTCTTCTACCTTGAAATAAAGACTCATGTGTTCCCAATCGCCCACGTGACTGCCATACTCTTTGAGGATTCCAAGGCACATTCCGCCTACAGTGGGTATCGGCCAGCTACCAAAAAATCCGAGATCCAGAACACAGACTGCCTTTCCCTCGCTGAACGGATAGAACATCCAATAGGTCACGTGAAAGCGCAGCTTCCGGGACCTGTTCCCTTTTTTCTTCTTTTTTTCGAAATCTACGGTTTTCTGCAAGCAGTTACATAAACAGGTTGAGAAATTGAAGAGAATTAAATTAATTAGTGGATTTCATTAGACTTTTCAACTTCTATTTTAAGGGTTAGGTCCACTTTATAGGTATAAATTATTATGTTGTCCCGAAAGTTTCTTTCGCGAGTTGCACACAATTATTTTTAGTGGTCGTGTTTATATACATAAATAGACAATCTAATTTCATTGATATTCATGTTGTAACAGTAATGGAGCAAAATGTAATCGTGCACAATTCAGTAACGTAACATAAAACATAAAATATTGTGCATGTATTAATTATTAATAAAGCGAAAGAAACTTTTGGGACAACCTAATATTATGGTAACATAAAACAAGTTTTCGCTCAGTTTGAAACAGAGATAAGTAAACAGGATCACGTGATTAGACTCTCATTGGTTACATCGAGGGATATGTACCTCCGCGCCAAGTTTAGAGTCGCTCTTCCAAACTTTCCCCGGGAGATCGTTGGTCAAGATCATCGACGACCCAAAATCATCCATTACGAGCGCACTTCGCGAGTGTATCATCACCTCGCTCCCTTTCTTCCATAATTTCTTCTCTTCTCTCGCCGCCGTTGATTTTATCGCGTCCTTGGAAGCCTCCAAAGGATTGAGGCAATTCTTGATCACAGCGTAGACAGGCACCGAATCCGCTGGCTTCCGACCGTACAAGAAGGAGGATCGATTCCTTAACAACGTTTCTACGAATCGACCACCCATTATTTTCCGTTAAGAGATAACATTTAAATACATATACGTTACAATGTATCATTTACCTACGTCGATACTGGTACGAAGGTAGTCATCGTCGGTTTGCATGTTGTCTAGGAACTCGGGTACCCCGAGAGGCAGAAACTGTTCTCCAGGTGCCAGCCATACCAGTGGGGCCCAGTCTCGTACTAATCTTTTTGCTGTAATTAATAATTACCACGATAATGCGGCATATCTCTTTTGCTTTGATAACAAATATTGATCACGAATTGAAAAAAGAACATTCCTTGTAACTTAAAAGAAGCGAGCGAACTGAATTTAATATTAATTGTTACCATACGTAACGAGAAATAGTTTCATAGAAGCTATATTTATTGGAACAAATATTATTTTACATAATAATGGGGGAAAGGGTTACAATAGTTTGCTTTCGATACTTTCAAGGGCCCATTCCCTCGATACGTCTTCATTTATAGGTTAGACCAATAGGGGCAACAGGTTGCTTCGAATTAATATCTGATACTTGCAATCTTCTCGTCTACGTGAACCGATTATCTAATTATCCTTCGTGGAGTATGTAAATCTTGGACGCGGAGGTTAATGGGAGAGAAACGCAGGGATCAGGCGCCGCATACGTCGATTATGGGCAACGACGCCAACGTTTGCCGACAATAACATAATATATTTATTACAGAACCTGTTCATTCGCAGTTCTCGTTTCGGTATGTGGTACATGGATTTAGGTAGAAAAAACAAACAGCCTAGAGAGGTTCTACTTTCATTGCATCTGGACTCGGTAAGGTTATCGAATGATGGGTATGTGTGCGCATCGTCCCACACTATCCCACATTCACCCACATGCAGATGCATCTCGAACCTGGTTCAGGTAAGACTCATAACCTCGTTATGTGCTCGATAGCAGTCGAAACAACTTTCGAGTTTATTTTACACCCAAACTCTTCGAAGTCCCGTAGCATTCCGTTCTCAACATTCTGAGACGATAAGATTTCTATCGGTTATTATTTAATAGTAAATTAAAGGCTCGCGTGAAAAATAGAGAAAGAACACAAACGATACGTATCATTGGAACCTTCAGGCCTTCAAACCTGTAATTTCTAAATTTCATAATGAGGGACTACTTTCACTATTGTTATCCACGTGTACGTCCAATTGTTATGTACAACTCATACAGCATTACTATATTCGGGGTTACGACGCGTTATCCATTATGCTTCCGCAATTAACCTCTCCAAGTATACAGGGTATCCCAAAAATGTTGGAAGTCGTTGAAAGAGGTGATTCGGGGGGTGATTTGAAACAACTTTTTCCTTAGCGAAAATGTTGTCCGAGGCTTTGTTAAGGAAATATTGACAGAAAACACTGACCAATCAGCGGGCGCTCCATTGGCATACTCGCGCTCTGATTGGTCGGGGAGCGCGTAGCCTACGTTATCACGGCCGCTCCAACAGTATACGCGAGCTCTAATTGGTCGCGGTTTTCCGTTAATATCTTCTCAACGAAGCACATTTTCGCTAAGGAAAAAGTTGTTTCAAATCACCTCCCGAACCACCCATTTCAAGCTGTTACAACATTTTTAGGACACCCTGTATACATCCCGATGCACCTGAACTTAGGAACAATTTGTAATAAATGTACTTACGACGCTTTGTTTAAAGCAATTTACATAAATTTGTTTTTGGGAGCTGCGAGCCGATTCCGTTTTGGTAAGACGCACGCTTTCCTAGATTGAAAATAGCGATCCGAGCGCTAGACAGCCGGCCAGCAATTCATTTAATTATCGTCGAAGCGTGTGTGCAATACGAGCGAAATCGAAGATTAATGAAAACTCGTTTTGGCCTGCTTGACAATCGCAAAACCGGTCCGAGAAATGGGACGATCGATTTTCAGCCTCGCAGCAATTCACGGTTGCGAGTTTTGTTCCTGGAACTAGATCGATATATTTCGAAACGGAGCTTGAAAATTTTCAAGCTTTTTTTTCAAGTGAATCTTTGGAACACCATTGGCTGAACTTCAAAATTAAGCATCTAGATTTTAAGATTATAGATAAATCGATGGTTAGTCACTCTGACTAGTTTCGATATGAATGTGTATCGTTTAAAATGTTATACAAAATAAAAAAAAAAATATTCGATATTTGAATACTTGATTCGAAGTCTATTCGTAGAGTGTCTGTTAAATGTAGCCCCAATTTCGAAGAAGCAGAGCGTTTGTCGACTCGTTGTGATGTTCACGCTAACTTAATAATTGTCTTAATAATTCGCGTGGTTGTCGTGAGATACAATTTCACCGTTAATCCGACGGTTCCTTGCTCAGAGGGGTTACCATGACGACCAATGTCCCGGTTCGAGTCGCTTTAGTGTTACAATTAACGAGCTTATCGTCTTACAATAAACACTCGTAAAGGAACCACGCGGTATCCTATACAGGGAAACTGCAACGAACTGTGGCAGCCACCGTCATTACGTAAATTGTAATTATCTGAAATTACAGCGTGGACTACGGAAACGTCGGGATCTACCTTCAACGATATCAGAATCGGAGTTCCTTTCACTAACATAAAACCATGTCGTTATTAACAGAAGTGAGCAGTAATTGCATATTTTCCGAGTACTCGTGTAATTAATTTACGATCTATGCGATCTAGTTATTAATGAATTAATGCCTGATGATTCGTTTCGATCGCTTCTGTTAGTCATTAATGAGTGATTATACGGTACTCGTAAGCGTAAATTATGGTAAAACGCCTGACTGTAACTATATCACGAACCCATGCGAGAAACGATCGTTTCGGTGGAAGCATCGATTATAATCGATATCGATCTCTTACCCCATTCTTCCTCGACAGTTCCCGAAGAATCCGCGATCATACGAACGATACACAGAATCGTCAGCAAACACTGCATCGTATTCGGCTTGTACGCACATTTTGACGTTCGAGTGCCCGGAAAAGTCCGTGAAACTCGAAATTTTCAAGCACCGTTCATCGTCGACGCGCCATTTCCCGCCACTTTTCCATCCCCGTAGCTGTCAAACGGTGATCGTCACCAGAGAACGTCCGCGACTTCGAGGTTAACGATCCGACGACGCTCGATCGTCCTGTTACCAGCCAGAGTGTTTCTCAGGTAACTGACCGATTCTCCGCGGTACCCTGTGCCTCTCACTTGCCAAACATTACCGTAGCTTACAGCTATCGTCGTGCACTGTTACGACGATGTCGAGGGAAACTTGCAACCGCGAGTTAACCCTTCTATCCGCTCGAAAGTCGATGTTCGACAAAAGGTTTCGTAATACATCGAAAAGGGAACGGATTATATTCGTACGGTTTAGAAAATAATCAGCGTAAGAACTGAAAATCTCCTGTACAGGGTGTCCCAAAAATGTTGTAGGTCCTTGAATAGGGTGTTTCGGGAGGTGATTTGAAACAACTTTTTCCTTAGCGAAAATGTTGTCCGAGGCTTCGTTGAGAAGATATTAACGAAAAACTCTGACCAATCAGAGCGCGAGTATGATGGCAGAGGGCGGTTACCTAGCGCGTAGCCTACGCCTACCGTGGACGGTCCTCCGGCATACTCGCGCTCTGATTGGTCGGGGAGCGCGTAGCCTACGTTACCACGGCCGCTCCAACAGTATACGCGAGCTCTAATTGGTCGCGGTTTTCCGTTAATATCTCCTCAACGAAGCCTCGGACAACATTTTCGCTAAGGAAAAAGTTGTTTCAAATCACCTCCCGAACCATCCCTTTCAAGGTGTTACAACATTTTTGGGACACCCTGTATATCTTTTCCTTCCGAGTTAACCCTTCTATCCACTCGAAAGTCGAACGCTTTTCGTTTCGCAACAATTACTACTAGAAATCGAAAGCGATGGTAGAAATTATCCGATTACTTCACGATTTTGACAAATTAATTTTCCTTTTGCTTCGATTCGTTCATTTTTAAAATTCGTTGGCAAACATGCTTCGTTTTCAAATTAAATAAGAATGCAGAGCAAAAAGGATTTGCGATTTCTGCTCGCAATTGCAGAACGGAGACGAAACGGTGAATCGGAAAACGTGGAAGTTGCACTTCCATACAATTAGTGAAAAAGAAAGCGTATTCTTGCACACGAAAATTACATTTATAAATGTATTTAAAACACTCTGTAAACACTTCTTCGTAATCCAAAAATGTTTCAAGTAACGTATTTGTAAAAAGATTCTTATCTTTAAGAAATTATTTTCCTGAATCGAAATCGATTCGTGATGTATCCGTCTTTATTAATCATTTTTAAACGCAGTGTGGGTGTGGTAAGCGATTCACGGTATACAAAGTTACTGTTACACTATTAAATTCACCGTGACTCGACTTTCTCTTCCGTAAATTTTATACTGTCAAGGACGTTCGCTGTATCGTGTTCGAAAACTTTAGTGTTGCTTCGTTAAAACACGATACGGTAAAAATTATAAATAATAATTTGCAATTATCGTAATCAAAGAAAAGATTAAGATACTTTCGTAACGATCATTCGAATATGTTTATAAAAATACCATCGGTTTAAGTTCAATCATGTATTTTATTATTGTTTTTTTCATATAAAAGCATAGTCTAATTTACATTTTTGATAATACATTTCATACGCTACTGTGAAAGCTGTCGATTTATCGGTTCAAACATCACATTTTCCACTTCACCCTTTGCGGACAGGGGTTTAAATATTTCAGACAACTTTTACCATTTTGGACGCTGGTCGGAAAATTCTTGACATTTCCTTAACAAATAGATAACAATTAATTCTCTGCGATTTGTATAGCCACAAATGTCCGTCCGCAAAGGATTGATACTTAGAAGCTAAGTGAAGCACTTCCATACAAATTTGTCGTTCGTTTGAAAGTGATTTTAATTTGATGTCATAATCCTACGTACTATAATAGATGAACTTGAATAAAATTTCGATAATACAAACGAAGTACTACCCTGACATTCATTAAAAGCTAATTTATGAAAGGCATAAGTGAATCAGGAGCCACTTATCGAGAATTTGAACTTTCTTAAAATTACCGATTTCGTAAACTTAAAGTATTTATATTGTAATTTCGTGTGAATGACAAACTGAAAACAGTTACATGACACATCGGTCTTTTTTTTTTTTGTATTAATTTATTATCACCGCAAACAGTATATCGTTTCTTCTTGAAAACTTGTAACACAACACATCATTAAAATCTAAAGTTTCATTCAAACTGTATAATTACCCAACCTGGTAATAGGAAATTAGTATTATAAATAATGCATCGTAAAAATATGCATTTAACAGTAAGCATGATATGTAATAGCATAACGAATAAACTGTAAATAACTTATTTATACTTGACCTTATTTATACTATGCTTAAGCGGTTGGTATTGCAATACACGAAAGAATGAAAATCACAAAATGTATCTTTTAATAAATATATAGAATTTTTGTCTGGGCTATTATTATTACCTCGCTGTATTTCTTCCATCGAGTATACAGTACTTTGCAGAAGTATGTGAATGCTTCTGAATCAAATATTTCGTACCGCAAACAACGAAGTTATTATAATTGTCAGGAACACACAGGTGTCAAGGTTATACATGTTTAAGTTTCGATGATTGAAATTTTATTTAGTTTTTAATTAAAAAAATATATATATATCCATGGATATAAACTATACTTACGAAACATTTTTTGGAAACTTTAACTATACAAAGAGTAGAAAAGTATTTGAATGATTAATTATTCACAACATATTTATAGAGTAATTGAGATTTATCATTTTGTTGGTCCACTGTGAGCATTTATCACATATTGAAAGTATGTCATTTCCTACTGTGTATCATTTGTCAGTAACAGTATACCTTACATTATTTCAAACCTTTACGTTCGTTATTTTACCGCTTCGTTCAAACTCGTAAGAAAATTATTTAATTTCCTGTCAATTCCTGTGTTGATCTTTGGTGCTATCGATCGCTACTAAAGCAATGTTTAATGGAAAATTTTATCATTCAAATACTTTTGCAACATTTGTGCAAACAATGTTTTGAAGAAATGGTTTGTAAAGATTATTTACATTGTCAGATGTTTTTTGAACTTAACCTGGCACTTATATGCGACTGCTTATAATAAAAGTGATCTAATGTTCGTATTGCAACTTAACAGTTTTGAACTTTAAATGTTTACTTTGAAAACATCTGAGTACTTTCATAAGCCACTGTATATATTCAATGTTTTATTTTGCCATATTTTACGAATTTGTACTATAACATTCTTTCTATTATTACTTTTGATGTAATACAATAAAGGGATGAAATATTAAAAAATTATTATCTATAAAACATACATGTACATATTTGAGTATTTCCAGAGGGCTATAATAGTTACACTTCCTTTAATTAGAAATGCATTATAAATTTTATCTGAAAACGTTATTAAATTTACGCGTGCAAAAATGATTCCATGAATATTGTCCTACACGAATTGCTTATAAGGTGAAAGAAAAATTTTATGAATTGTATATAAATTACGAAATCTTTACTATGCACTGCATTATTTGAAACACTACAGTAATACCAAACTATAATATACAGCGTACTGTACAGTTATTTCTTATGAGCTTGAAAACAGTATATAGTTCGTTAAATCAATAGTATAATACATATAACCCTATAAAACATGTTATGTCGAAAAGATAAGGCATGCAACAAGATTGCTCCTCAAAAATTTTGTCTCAACCAAAGAGCAACAAAGAATTTCACCTTACATAGAATGGAAAGTGGCAGTCCTTTCATTTAACATTTCAAGTTTAAACAATTATTTCATACTTCAAGTACAATCGACTCTGATGAAAGATGTTCAAAACAAATTTAACTACAGTACAAATACACTTTCTAGTATGTATATTGTAACCTCAACAAAAACATAGTGAAATTAATGAAAACATTGTTCGTATCAATTTTGTCACTTGTATAAAACGGGACCTCTGCAATTTGGGCACAATCGCTGTAAAATATCTCAAATATAATGCACTAGTAAAAATGAAACAGAATATTTTGTTTGTTGCATTGTTTGCATCTGTGTAAATCCACAGTAACATTGTTATATTCATATAATATACAACTTACTCGCGACGCTGCTTGCATCCATTGGTCTATACACTCCTTATGGAATACATGACCACATGGCTGTAATGGAAATTTTTTTGCTTGTATTAATGTATCTAAACAAATGGAACAAGTGGAATCCTCTGTACGCCGACGACGGGAACGATTACTGAAAACAGAAAAAGGGTATCGCAGTGGAATCAAGCAAAACTTTTAATGAATATCAACTGTGCTTTTACTCACTTGCGATCATAAGGGGACCACCTATTGGTAGGTTCGTAGCAAGTATTCGTATTTGTACTTCTGTGGCCATTATTATGTGGTTCCTGATTTTCTGTTTCTCCACTTGTGAACATATAATACAAGGCAGTGGCTATAGTAATACCGAGAAGAAAAACTACACCCGGATGCGCCATTTCTTGTCATTGACGATTAAAATAACTATAGGGCACTTATAAACAAATTCAACAAACGAAAGTCAAATATCAAGTTTGTTCGACTTACGGCGCTATCCGCTATGTAAAATTATTTACGTATGTATGTGTATACAGGGTGTTCTAAAAATGTCCCCGCGGACGCTCCACCAGCATGCTCGCGATCTGATTGGTCGGGGTTTTCTGTTAATATCTCGCCGCGGACAACATTTTCGCATTGAGCTCTATCCTAACGTTAGGATAGAGCTCGATGCATGTTCGCTATGGAAAAAGTTGTTTCAAGTCACCCCTCGAACCATCCTTTTCAAGGACCTCCAACATTTTTGGGACACCCTGTATAGGTACTCGCTTGGAACTACCGTGGAAGGCGCGGTTGCAGGCCGGCCAATACAAATCTGGTTAGCAATGTCAATAATAGCAATGGCGAAACCAGTTATATCGAAACTTCCGTGTTAAAATTTATAACAAGCCCCATTTAGAAAGAAGGTAACTCTAACCTTTAGTTTTCATTTTTAAGAAAAACTAACTAATTGTGATATCGAGATACGTATTCAACTTTACAGGTTGTGCAACGAAACGCTAGAAAAAAGATAAGCTAGTAAGAAATCTTGAAATACTCTCGAATAATTATTGAAAAATTATTGTGTCAATGGTTCCGCGATACTTGTATTTGCGATTTTTATAATTATTATTTTATCTCAGCCTGCAATCTATTTTATATATCGTGTACTGAAATGGGAATTTATATTTCAGGAATCTTGGCTCAAGATTACGATGGGACTTTTATTTTTATACCAACCTGCATGCGCAAGTTCTGTTTACCGCTGTTTACCAGAAGTATTCAGTACGTCAAATTCAATGTTATCTATTTTAAAATAATGATTACGTAACGCTGAGACTATTTTGTACGATGCGTAGATTTTTATTTACCAATAGTTACAAAATGATACATCGTTCGCTATTTACACTAATTTCGCTATATAATTTAGGGAAATAAAATTCTAGCGTGAAATATCTACAGCCACGTGCCTCCAAATTTACGACGTATTGTTTAGTACATTTATGTTAGTTTTATACTGATTTCATTGATGACACTGAATTCAATAATAATCATATATATTCTTAGACATGTTTGTCAATATTTGTCCTATAAAAGTGTTGGAAAAATTTTCTTCTAAACAATAAATTACCGACAACCACCAAATATCTGTTTGATCGTGAAACAGACTATTGTCGAGCAAATAAATAAATAAAACTTGGAAACCGTTATCGTAACACTCTGGACTAGTAGAAACGTGTCTGACCAACCACTTTAATCACTAATTTCCATTATTATGATTTTTTTTTTTATAACGCTCATTTCAAATTTGACAATCCAAAATTGGCGTAGACTGTGCCGGCGATAATTTAATAGGGGTTATCGACGAGAATGAATTCTGAATGGTCTGCAATGCCGGCCTTTGTTGTTTAATTAACATATGTCGAAGAGATTGCGCTTCCTCTCTAAGTGTTATTATCTGCGCCCTCAAAATTGCGTTCTCGTGCTCCAACATAGTCGCTCGTAGCGCTATCTAGAATGCGACATCGATTTAAGAATTGGTAAATGTAGCGAAAACAGAAGAAGCTTGAAAATTGTTTTATATCTGTCTACACACGTGGTCCTCTCGAATTTTCCGAGCATCCCTGGACTTCTTCGCAGCCTGATTGTTGCGTTTACGTCTCTCGTAATATTTCTCGTCCTTCTGATTGTCAGGAATTGGCTTTTTCTCGCTTCTAGGACGTCGCTGCACGTTCGTGATCCCGTTCGAGCCCAGAAGGTGACGAGTTACCATGCCTATTTTACCGACAGTCGGTTAACCGAGTTATAACTTGAACAAATTATAAACAGTAAAAAGTCTTTTGGGATTTTCCCAAATAATGTTACATTTTAGTTATGAATATCTGCGGTGGTCGAAGACGTTTAATAGTTTGTTCATTTTACGACTGGAACGATAACTTAAACGTTTCCTTCGAGCAATATACGTGGAAATATTGTAAAAAATTGTGTCACTTGTAGAAACAGGAAGTTTGGGACGAGGTAACAAAAACAATTTGCCCCGGGTGAGGATCGAACTCACGACCTTAAGATTATGAGACTTACGCGCTGCCTACTACGCCACCGAGGCAATTGAAATTCAACATTTTTAATATTTAATAATTTTTGTAGACGATAAATTTAATTTTTTGTCGTTTAATTTGGTAGAAAACGGATCGACTTACTCGTATTTACGTTCGAGAATGGTTGAGGCACGCTCAGGGGTTGCATTAAAGGTGGCACAGTCGATAAAAATGGAGGCTGGAGCAAGGATCCCGGAAGTGTAAACGTTGCTGTCAGCGACGATGGTGTCAATGGCGATGGCGTACGACCGATCGTGGTGTCCGGTGTATTAGAATTTAGAACGTCACGATCCCCGAAGCCGTGGTCTCTAGAGTTGCATGCCTCGTATCTGTACAAGTCTACAAATACATTATTAATTTCATTATTAAATTCATTACTAATATCGAATTTATTGCTCTTCGCATATTCGTGGATAGTGTACAATTAAATCACAGAAATCTAACTTCTGATTATTTACGATACTGCATCGTGGATATTTAATATTCATTTTAATTTGTAATTCACTTTACTTAATTTTTACTGTGATCTATTTTACATATGTATTAAAATATTTCTGTAATCGTGAACGTTTAATTGATCTTGCAAATAGTTAATACAGTGGATGTATATATTACAGGGATGAAAGATATAATAATTCGCATTTCTGTGAAATATTTGATTTGTCTATTTGTATAACACAGAATATAATAATTAATATTATACAACTTTATTACGTCGTAGTAGTATGACATTGATTTTGAAGGAGCTCAACTTCACAGCCCCTGTGGCCTAATGGATAAGGCATCGGTCTCCTAAACCGGGGATTGTGGGTTCGAGTCCCACCAGGGGTAAATTCTTTATTAAAGATATATTTTTTTATCATTTAATCATTTCAACGATCACAGTCTTTTTATGCAATATTAATAAACGTAACACAAAAAGAAATTCGAATAATTAAACAGAAATTATTGATGATTGAAAACGAACGATTGAAATCCTTTGTAATTAAGTCAGTTTCTAACAATACTTTAATTACACGTATTAATGGGATAATAGTTTCAGTAACGTTAGGCGAATTCGTGTGCTTAATCGATCCTCCAGCATTAAATAAGTAACATCGCGTGTCCTCGCGAAATCTTCCTCGATTCGTTGTGTGTTCTACGGAATTTAATTTTTATAAAAACATTCTCACGTTTCCTTTTGCTATTAATTTCAGTAAAATGAGGAGAGGGGGGCAAAGATAAAGTTTTAATCAATTTAAAACAAAAGTAATATTGTTATCGTGATCAAATTTTATTCTTTAACATCATACAAAAATAAATGATATAAAAGTGTAAAGAATACATATTTATATATTTCTTTTACAGTATACAAACAGAATTGTCTTAAAAAGAAAATGATAAAGCTATCCTTTGGAAATGATTGTTTTCAAAAATACATTCGTCTATATGTATCTGTATAGTGTAAATAGGGTAAAAGAAGAGTTTCATACAACACGAGATTAAAATATAAAGCTAAATACAAAGTGAGATTAAACAAACAAGATGACGAATATAATTTATTCAATCTATGTTTAATTAACCAAGTTTGCAGAGAAATGTAGAAGGATCGTTTGGGTAAAATTGAAATAGAAAAAAAAAATGAAACCTCCACCGTGACAATGTGCCATTGGTACATTGCCGTGACCAGGATTCGAACCTGGGTTACTACGGCCACAACGTAGGGTCCTAACCACTAGACGATCACGGCTGTTGGAGGACTTGCGAACGAGTTTAAAATCGGCCATACTCGAGTATCACGTCGACCAACTTGTTCATTTATCCGTGACTTCAGTACACAGCAACACGTATTCGAACAAACGCTCTATAATTGCACAATGTAATTATTACTTTCTCTAAAGGGCCATTATTTTACTTGAAACAAATAAAATTAATCCACGATATTCGAATATTTTAATTACGAGTATTTTATTACGGGTATTCGTTCGATTTATATTTTATTTATTCTTACATCACGGCTTTCCATTTAATTTATACATTTTATTTATTTATTCCAACATCACAGGTTCTCGTTTAGTTTATTATAATTTATTTACACTGTACAGTATAGATAAATTTTATTCGCTAAAGCAGCGTGGCGTGAAAGTGACCATAACAGAAAAATCACATGCCGACAAAAACGTATTTCAGTGGTAAAAGATTGAAAATAAGAACACAAATCAATGCGTAATTTCTGTAAGAGACAATAAGCGTGTTTCGACACTTTCATTTTGTTCACTCTTCGAGGTCTCAAAGCTATGTAAATTCTCGTGCCAGGAAGGCTGTGCCAGCGGAAATTAATTTCGTGCGACTTTAATCGAGGCAGGTACCTGAGGTGGGTCCGAAGAGGTTGTAACTCCTCAATAGGTGCAACGCAGAGAATGCGCCGGACACTGTGCTTCCGGTACAAATCGTCCTTGCATGCGCGTGGGAGCTCATTCCTTCGAGAAATCCTTGCGAAACTCGTGGACACTGATCGAGTCACGTGAAGTCAATATCGGATTACTCTGTTCTCTCATCAACGCATCGAACACGCAGAAATTATGAACCGAACGTAACAGTCGATGAGACGCACAGGAAAACTCCTGCAGGGTTCCATTTGTCCTATGGAGTGTACATCGAGTGTACTAATTACCAATCAATTTGAAATAAAAAATACATTCTTCGTCGCGCTGAGGACGTTTCCTCTTCGACGTCATCGCCTTATCGATCCTCCTGGTCCAGGTCGAGACGAACCTTGCTGTTAACGATCAATGTTTCTCAGGCCACGCGAATTTTGCCACCTAAATCGAATTTAATCGAATTTTTAGTAATAAAAATTCCAGATTTACAAAAATCGAATATATAGAAATATGTGACTGATAGCTTTATAAATGACACTTGTATAGTAATGCATATATTGTACGTAATATATTGTACGTAATAACACTTGTGTTGGAACTAGCAAACATTGACTCTCGTTATTATACACTCACAAATTCTTTTACTATACAGAATTATTAAAAGTCGTACTCAAAGTTGCTTCTTTAAAAAATAGTTCAACGAGTACGATTCACGAATATAATTATCGAGAAATTTAATTCGACGCGTTTTTTGTTATTATACACCCACGAGTTCATTTATCATAGAGAATTATTAAAATTCATACTCAATGAAAATATATCTTGTACATTTACAAAGATGATTAACTGAAAATTGAATTCAGCGCGTTACCCTGCCACTTTCAAGGTGAACGAGGTGTTTCACAAGTTTCTCCAGTTATCACCGGAAGTATCTATGTCTTCGAGATCCTCGACGCTTCTTCGAGACCAACTGGTTCCAAACTTCCAGACTCGAAGTTCCAGTCCACCCTGTTGACGTCTGACGTCACGTGGTACCTTCTGCATACCGTTCCTCCGGAAGAATTTCCAATTCGTCCCCGAGCAGGGTGATTCCCGCCCCTCGACGCGTGCGCAGGGACGAGCAGAACGATCGTTCCGCCCCTGAGTCGTTAGGGGTGAGTAGTCAACACGCGTTTCGAGTGGTCAAGGAAGCCAGACGGTCTGGCCAATCCGAGAATGTCAGTCGGAACCAACGAAGAACAATTGCTCGCACCCCCTCCTCCACCCTCCGGTCGTATCACGACCCTAATCTTCGATCTGCCGTTATAATAGGTCGCTCCTCGTATCTTGCATGACCGACGAAGATTCGGATCAGCAAAAATTGTTCCAGCTGGTCTCGTTTGCGGAAGTTTCCGGGAATTGGTGGCTCTGCGCAAGAAGCTTCAAGTTTTCGACCACTTCTAACTCGGAAAGTTTTCTAACAGTAAAAAGAAGAGGTTTTTCTTTACCTTGCGATTGCGGTGTATTTTATTAATAGAGATGGTTCCTGTAGCTTCGATTGCTTGAAATCCTTGAAATCCTATAGCTGGATCTTTGTGCGAGGCAATTGTGTAGGCCTTTGCACAAATGGCACCGCTTTTCGGGTGATCGACGGCCGGTAACGAACACGTGCCACCGAGCATCGGATTATGTGTGCGTGTGTCCGTATGTATGAGTGTACTCTCGAAACTTGAATATTCAAAGAAACGCAACGAAAAATTAAATAACAACTGAAAATTTTGCAGCATTTTACCTTCTTTATCTCCGAGCAGCGAACCTTCCGAAAGAACCTTCTCTTTTATCGAATACAGGAAACACATTAATTCTTCAGACTTTTCCGCAGAGTTTCATCGCGAAGTTTCGTTCCTATGTGCAACTAATAAGCTATCCGCACTTATAGTCCTCGCGTACGCAATAAGAACGTCCCACCTGCGGCACCAGACCAGACAGAAGTCGGCTACGTGTTTCTAATGTCTCTGGGACAAACGACAGCTGACACGTTCATCCAGTCCGCGAATGTTTAATGGGGTCGGTAATTATTACGAACCAAATTAGACGACAACCAACGACGACGGTCAACAGTGGGAGGGGACTGCAACATTGATGAGACCTGGTCTGGGGCTTGAAATTGTTTTTAGTCGACATCATCAATGTTGCAACCCTCGAGGACTGATAATTAATGGTCAAACGGTCGTTTCGAGGGGGGCTCTGCGACTTGTTCTTTGATCCTCGAGCGAAAAATAAGTTTTCTTCGGCTGGAAACAGGGGCTCAGACTTCCATCAGTGTATTTAGAAGCGGTTCTTGTGTGAAAATATGTGGTACTAGCTGTACACCGGAATACTATTCTTATTCTACGTATACGACTCGTTTCGTCGCACTTGGTCGCACTACGCGTCAACCACTGTCAGCCATGCCGAACAGAGAAAAACAAAAGAAACATCTACGCCGATCAGTAGCCTCCTAGCGACGCAAGAATGCATCTATAGGATATTTGGGCACCGTGCGCCGATAAAGTAACCGAACAACGCTTTTCTTTCCACTCGATTTACAAATGTTTAGATCTCAAATTGAAAACGCATTTTTTTTATCAAAATGAAACACAGCCTATGTTACTCTTGAATAGCATAGCTTTCCATTAAACTGCAAATCTTGCATTAATTTCTCAATCTTCGATGCAACACTATTAATCCAATAGCACCGATAGTATCCAATAGTATAAACGAGCGATAGAAACGTCTGGGAATTCTTCTCCAGTTCGCGGGCAGGAAATGTTAGGTTGCGGAACGATAACTTGACGAAGAAAGTTTGCAGGCGCGACGGTGATTTACGGGCGTAGCATGTCCTCGATCGTGTGCCAGAATGGGACGAGCAATTCGGGTTATACCGACCGTTCGAATTTAACCTGCGGGGGAGTAGCTCGCCGGTGGGTTAAATAACGCCATTTGTTATCGTAATATCTAATTTAGCGAGCGAGGGGTGATGCGCCTCTGCCATGTGGCCGTGATCTCACGAGGCCGCAGTACAGGTGTCTTAGGAACAACAGTTTGCTGGAACAGGTAAGGTTCGCCAGGTGCACCGGAGACCGACTTAAAGAATGGGCATGAATCATTTTGGCTGATTTAAACAATTCTTAAGTAAATATATAGATATTCATTGGTACTAATTGGAGAACAGGCTATTTTATTAGAATTAAGGAATCTTTGGAATTAGAGATTTTGGTACTGGGAAGTATTGTGTAATAGGAGTTGAGCACACAATTTTTTAAATATATGGAATCTAGATACTAATTTGTACTACTCAGGAGACAGATTGGAGAAGTGTCTGAAGCCTGGAGACTCCAGGGTCCTCAGATTTAGCTTCCAGGAGTAAGTCATGTTAGTATTGGGTTGTCCGGAAAGTCCATGTCGATTTTTGGTAAATGGTACAGGTCTCTGAATATGTCGAAGTGGTTGAAAACAAATAATATGCATACATCTCTTAAAAGGTGGAAAGGTTGTGAAACAAAATGACACCTATGTAATTCAATAAATATATATTAAAATTTAAACGTGTTTTTGAATGTTTCTTAGAAATTGCCACGAACTTTCTGGACCTAATAGCATTGATTTTAATATTGAGGAACATTGTATAATAGCACTTGAGGACAGAACGATTTTGGCAGCCCTGTAGATAGAAGGCGAGCACGGTCTTCCCGCAGAGGTAGAAAACAATCAGCGAGATTGTCTCGACATTACGAGCCGCGTTCTCGTCGCTTTGTCGGACGCTCGTTATCATTATGTGGCTCGATGCGCGATAGCGAACGCCCCCGCGATGGGCACGGGCTGCTCGTGCGAACCCAAACACCTGTCCGCGGCCAACGGGTAACGTGACATCACGTCATGTGACCTCCTGAGCCCCCTGACGCGCCCCGAAACCCCTTCAATCCCCATTACGATGCGCGACCTCAGGGTAATCTGCCTAATCGCCGTCCTGGAAACGACGGATTACACACCAGCGCCCGATAGCCTCCTACTTTTAAGCTTTGTTTATTCGAGGGCGTAACTACCGATTCAGTTGTTGCACTGAATCCACACAGCGCAATTTAATTATTTACATTCTTCATAACTTATTATGTGGGGGCATATTTCGTATTGGATACGCGTATAGATTCTTTCATGAATTCCGTGGGAATTTGAAATCGAATTTATAATTCGAATTTATAATCTCCAAAAAAAGTGCAATTGGTAATTGGACTGTAATTGGTCGTTATTGGTAATTACTGTGTTTTTTAAATAAAAGGGTTTGAGGAATACAAACGAATCTTCATTCGTAGACAACTGAGAGTGAATAAAAAATTGCTGGGACACATGTGGAGAACGATTTATACGGACGACAAGAAATCACTCATGGGCGTTAAAAAATTTCTCTTCATGTTTGACAAAGTATGTTTGAGTTCAATGTATACCAGAGTTGCAACCTCTCGCCTCGAAGGATGAGGCAGAATATATAAAAATACAAAAGCATATTTCTGAATCTTATGATTCGTTCGTTAATATTTTTATGCCACAGCGATGCGAATAAAGAGAGTCTAAGAGTGTCGGAATATTTACTATAATTCAACATTTTATTTTGCTACAAAAATAAATGTACTCGGAATACGGGGTGTCCCAGAATCAGTGTAAGAACCGGAACCAGAATTTTCTTTGCGAAAATATCGAATATTGCTTCGATTTTGAATTATTAAGGAAAAACTACCGACCAATCACAGTGCCCAAGTAGCGCGTGCTCTTCTGCGGGAGGCGGGCCCGATTTGTGGGCGGAGCATCATGGCTCTCGCGAGCCTCTCGCGGCAAAGCGCGCGCTACTCGGGCTCTGTGATTGGTCGGCGGTTTTTCGTTAATAATTCAAAAACGAACCACCGTCCGACATTTTTGCAAAGGAAACTATGGTTCAGAATCGTCTCACCTACCATCTAGCTCCGATTCTTACACTAATCCTGAAACACCCAAATTAATTAATAAATTTAATATTCTGTTATTTCGTTACGCCCCATTTCCAATAAAGAGAATCTTTCCGAAATAAGGCTGAAAAGAAGCTTAAATAAGGCGCCATAAAAAAAACCAGGGAACTAATCGGTACACCTGACACCGAGCGTACCTTCAAAAGAACCGTAGTGAGAAGGACGAGGGAGAGAGGGAGGGAGGGGGGGGGGAGGGGAGATCGTAAATAATCCGGAGTAAGGCAAGAAAAGTTTAATCGCATCTTTTGCAACGCAACGGCTCCCAAGCTGGCGGTAAATGCTCGAAGAAGGGATGGGCGAACGGTTGAAGGATGAAGAGTGGGGGGGGGGCGGGGAGGCTGGGGGGCGTCCTCGTGACGACTTGATGAGATAACTTTGCTCGAGTTGTGAAACACAACGGGGGCGTCGCGCGATTCGTGACTTCGTGGGACGAGGGTGCAAGGAATCCGTGCCTCTTGCGCGCAAGAAAAGGGGTACGGGGCGGTGGGAGGAAGGGCGGGGGCGGGGGAGGGGGAGGACTGCGAACGGGGACGTAGGATAGAATTAAGGGTCACGCGACCCCCTCTCCGCGCTGTCGTTCTCGGGTGTACAAACCGGGGTAACACGGTGTTGTGCGTGATCCCCGTTTCGTGCTGATCGTCTTTTCGGAGCGGGGGACGGAAGTTCGACGTTAAAAATACTTGTTGAAGCGCGCTACGCAACTGGTTTTGCGATTCCTCGTCTTTGGGGAACGGTAGGAGGATGGCGAGGTAGAAATGGTAAGTGAGAGAGATTTTTCAAGGGGTTTACGGTAGTAAAATTCACAAGAAGTGTCTGAAAGATATGGTGGAGATGTCGACAAATAAACTTATTTTTTTGTATGAAAATAAAGCATCGTAAGAAAATTTTATTCCACATTTTCGATTCAATTTTTTACGTAGAATCGCCCGGGACACCCTGTATACATTATATATATACGTACATGAATTATAAACAAACAAAAATTTTTGTATTCAATAAAGTGTCTTTAATATTAGCCCTTTGTAAAAGTAGATTCAAATGTATCTCGTAAATGTAGGTATCCCTAGATCGTAGGTTTGGCGTTAAACCTACCTCCTATCCAAGCCCAACCTAAGGATCCCGTGCTCGTCGTCTTTTTTTCTGCTCTTCCGTTGGACGCGCGTTGGCCTGTTGTCCGATAACAACAACCAGTCAGCCCGCCAAGAATTACTCGGATGAGTGCGGATAAGAACCGTGCACGGCGCGGTAAGCCACAGTTTGCCGACAGCCTGGGAACCAGAGGGCTGCGCACGGCTTCCATGCGCCCTCCCCCCCCCCCTCTACCCCGCGGGACCAGCTACCTTAAATGATTAAGTCCCGGTTGTTGAAGAATCGCGTTCCAGCGAAAGGATGATACTGCACTGGCGAACCGCGAATCAGGTCCAATTTGTACACTCTATATAAGGGGGCTGGAAGTTACTAGGCTCAGCTATAAGGGGGCTAGAAGTTACTAGAATCAGCCATAGCGGGTCTAGAGGTTACTAGACTCAGTTATAAGGGGGCTGGAAATCACTAGACTCAGCCATAGGGGGGACTAGAGGGTTCTGAGCTCAGCTATAGGGGGGCTAGAGGGTACTGAGCTCAGCTATAAGGAGCTAAAGAGTACCGAGCTCCGATATAGGGAGCTAGAGTGTAATAAACTCAGTTATAGGGGGGTTAGAGGTTACTAAACTCAGCTATAGAGGGCTAGAAGTTAGCAGGCTCAGACAAAGGGGGGCTAGAGGGTACTGAGCTCAGCTATATTGCTACTTGGTACCCTAAACGCTAGGACCTCCCTTGCTATTCCATGGAGGAGAGAACAAGGCTTTGGAAAGTTAAACATCACTCAACCGAGAAAGAGAAACGTCGAATAATTCCATTAATTCCATATCCAAGTAGTACTATTAGATGATACGGCGAATACCGGATAATTTCCAGGCAGTTTACGAGCAATATTAGATCCACCATTGGAACAGAACGCTTCCGCGTACGGGCATCGTTCGGACGCTAGCCTCTTGTTAATATTTTACGTCAACCGTCCTCCCTTCTACGATCAAACGCTCCTCCTATTTTTTTTTTCCTCCTCGACTCAACACACCGCCCACCCACGCACTGCCTTTCCGCGGCGTTATTTAAATCGCAAATCGATACCACCGCCGCGGAAAACACAGTTACAGAGGGAACTGCCTCGGTCATGTAATGGGAGAGCAAGATGGATCCGATAGGGCTCTTAACAAATGGGAGGATCTAGCCTTCCGCGCCTGGCGTTGATCGTCAGATTCTTGGCGCATGAATCAGAAGTCGCGAAATTGCGGGTTTTACGTATTTATGGCATGTATTATTACAAGAATATATCGAGAATAAATCTAGAATAAATCAGACATGTGTGGAATGCAGCAACGACATTTCCCGCCATTTTCGTTCGCCATTACGCCCACTTGGAATTTTTCAAGTAGAACCGCTGCTAAATTAGTCTGAATTGAAAAGTGGCATTCTCGTGATCGCGATGCTTTCTTCGGAGAAAATCAGTATCGAGATACCACGACCATAATCTCCAACTTCACACGTTTGGCACTCGTAAGGTTATCTCTTCCAAATTTTCTTTACTCTATCGTGTAGTTCAATCAAGTATGGAGGTCCAACGAGGCATGGAAACCTCGGGACACGAGGGAATGTCGGATGAAGACGCAAATAAATTATTCGAGGAAATTTTGGAGGAAGACAATAAGGAGAGCACTTCGGAATCTTGCTCGTCGGATTGCATGCCAGGGCAGCCTGAGGTTCAAAATAAATAAAAAGAATTGTTAAGAAAGCTTTAAGAAAGAATTAATTTTCTATTTGTTTTTTTTTTTTTTTTTTTACTTCACCCTCTGTATTACTATGATCAGCCTGGACAATCATCCTGGAAATTGCCAAAATTTATAGTGCCAAGTGTAATTGCCAATACTAGAGACTAATCTCTATGTAGAAACGTATATGTTAGAAAATTCTCGTACCTCATTTAAATCAGTGTCGAACAGTTAAGACTGGATAAAGCAAGAAAACTGGGACCCAAACATAGCATTTATCCTGTCGAGGTTTATATTCTGTGTTTACATTTGGCTCGAGTCGAGCGTCGAACGTAGAAAAGAACAGAGAGCGAAAGAAAAAGAGGTCCGAGGAAAAATCCAGTCGGCAGAAGCGTATCAATCGTTTAGGATCATATTACGCTACTCGCTCCCCGAGCGTCAAGTCGTTCTTGCATTTATCCAGTCAATCCTGTCTTGGACTTAGTCTTTACTTGCATAATGTATCGCAATGATCTTTTACAGAAATTTTGTGAGTGCCTACGTCTAGCGGAGAACTCTTCCAGATTCTCGTTGCGCGTGATGGAGGCGATGCGATCGTTGCAGCGCGAAGAAGATGGACTCCTGCCGACCTCCACGCCGGACGATATCGTCGGTTATATCGAGGCGAACTATCGCGACGACGGTGACCTTTACGCTCAGGTGCGAACAGCGCTGAAACAGGTCTGTTCCCAAGGGTTAGTTCCACGTCAAGGTGAAAAGCGACGGAACAGCACCGTTGCAGGCGAAAATTGTGTCTCGCGTGAGACACGATCGCGTTTCAAGGCAACTGCAAACCGTTTATCTCGTTCGAAGACACGGGTTGCATCTATCGATTCCGTTTCCAGTTCCGACTGTTAATTGTAACGCTTCCACTCTGATGCAACCGGACTGCAACCGATGGAGAAATAACAGTTTTTATTTTCGAAGGGAACCGAGATATTCTTGCTGGAAATTCTAAAAGGCGTACAAGGGTGAATTTTAAAAAAAATATCAGCTTACAGGGAACGACGGGGCGGAACTTTTTTGTATTTACAGTTTATTCGTACGACGTTTAGTTCCAGAGATAAAAATTGAAAACATCAAAGCTCTTTTTCCTGAAATTCAATTTTTTGAAATGAACTTCTAACTTTTCAATTTTTATGTTCGAAGCTAAGCGTTCCATCAGTTGATTAAAATTGAGCTGTTTCGAGAATAATTGGTGCATCGGATGTATCCTCGAAGAAACTGTTGCAAAGTAGGATATCCTCCGGACGCGCGAGAGTCGCGTCCACTTTTGAGCTCACGGTGGCTTTCACCGGTCAGATTTTTGCGGTAGATAAGCCTGTGGGACTTGTAGGCGTAAATTATGCCTTCCTGGAGAAGTTTTACTGCAGCATTGCAGTCGTAGACACTTTCTCGGATTCTTGAAAAAGATAGAGAGATGATTTACACGCTAGAAACGTCGAATGATGCCAATAATATCGAACTTTCAATTTATTGTATTTCAAATGCTCTACAAGTGTATTCTAAGATGCAACAAATATACATAGTATACATTAAATGTATTTTGAAGAATAAGGAGTCGAACGACACACGAATCGAAGGGGACGGGATTAGTCGTGTAGATAAAGCGGTCGACTGTAGATCCGAGGATCGTGGGTTCGAATCTTCGTGCTCCTTATTTTTCGTTTAGACTCCTACACGTATTTATTATATTAGGTTGTCCAGAAAGTTCGTGGTAATTTCTAAGAAACATTCAAAAACACGTTTGAATTGTAATATATGTTTATTGAATTACATAGGTGCCATTTTGTTCCACGACCTTTGCACCTTTCAAGAGATGTATGCATGTTATTTGTTTTCAACCACTTCGATATATTCAGACCTGTACCACCTATCAAAAGTCGTCATGGACTTTCCGGACAACCCAATATTAATTTATATCATAAACGCATAAAATATTATTCCAGGTCAACCATTAACCCATTTTGCTCTAATTACAGATTCGTCATGGAACTGTTGGACAACGAGTACCACTTGGTGGGTCCTGCCGCCATCTCGATCAATCAAACGACGTCCCCTGAAAATCAAGGCAAGTGCCCCTTAGTAAGTTCAACGATAGATCCTCAAGAACGTCGAAAACTTGAAAATCCTGAAGGGAACAGCTGTGACTGTGAGTCGTCCACCACTGGAGAATCTGCACCTAAAAGGAAACGTCGAAGTCCAGAAACAAGGAACGCTGTTCAGAACTATGAAGAAGAAGATGGCTTTCTTAAAGATAATCCAGAGTGCTCCTGCAGTACGACTGACGAGAACGTAAGATGAAACTGTTTACTTTATTTACTTCATTTGTAAAACAATAATTTCATTCCCCAATAAAATTTCCGGGTGAAGATTAAATAATAAATAAATTGTGCACGTGTTTGCATATAGGTGGAACCATTTGACACGTTAAGAAGTACAGGAAGGAATGGAAGAGATGAAGTACACGAAGAGATGTATGTTGGGGCAGGAGGAAATCTTCCACTGAATATTTCACAGAGAAGAGGAACGAATGATCGAGGTAGAAAGGAAAGAACGAATGATCCAGGGAAGAGTAAACTAAATGCAACGACAGTGAGAGATAAGACGGTTGTTATTGATAAAGCTAGAGAGGATTCTCTGACAGATGAAACGGTATCTGACGTTCTGCACAATGTTCTCGAGAAGTCTCGAGGTCAGACTCGAGCCAAAATATCTGATCAACACAAAAAAGATCTGGAAAGGTGGATCCAACGTTGCCAAGAGGAATGCAAACGACGAGGCAAACGACGTTTTATGAATAAATAAATTTTTAATGAATTCTCAAGCAGTTACAGGCGTGAACATTTTGATTTATATCATCGAGTACTCTGGGAAATTTGTATAAGACGTTAAAATTAAAATATTCTTTGTAACTGTGTTTCATCTGGCTTTAAATTTAAGAAATGTATACATTATAAATATTTGAAGTGATGTGTGTATAAAAATAGTCCTGTGGTTAAATAAATATTTTCATCAATTAAAGTAGTATCACAACGACGTGTTTTTTTCTGTTCTTCTTTAGATTCATTCTTATTCGTCGAGAGGGTGACTTAACTTTAGGGATGAGGAAATCCTTAAAATCCTTCCAGTTCGATTAGTGGGGATTAAATATCCAGAATCAATGGCAAACGAGAGTGCCGTGCGAATAAATCTCCTTGCCTCGTTACACTCTAAGTCTAGAGATAAAATACATGAAGATTAAGTACGCTGACTTAAAAATTGAATTATAATTCATGACCCAACTGTGTGTTTTACAAGAATTGCATTTATAATTATTATTTTAAAAAATCTGCCTCAGGGTTCCTAATGGTGATTGGTGTCGCCATCTCGTGGTGAACATGCCGAACTAAAATTCGAAGTTTGGTCAGCGCCTCTATCGGGAAAACGCCCAAGTTTGTCCTCGAATAGTTCCCCCTGTCAACGTTAGATGGCGCCATTTGTTTGTTCAAAAAAATAATAAAGGATTCAAGGGCTCCAAAATAATTCTCATATTTAATAATTATAATTAATAATTATATTAATATAAACAAATAGCGCCATCTAGCGTTGACAATGGGAACTAATCGAGGACAAACTTGAGCGTTTTCCCGACAGAGGCGCTGATCAAACTTCGAATTATAGTTCGCCTTATTCACAACTAGGTGGCGATTAACATGAAAGAGAAAAATTCTCAACATATTAATTAATTAATAATTGTTCCTCATGCTCTTTATCAATAATTTACTCTCAATCATTTAAAACCATCTAAAATTGTCATTTTCATCAACTACATTCTTTTTCCCTATTGCTAGTTTCAATTTCATTTGCCTCTTTTATATTTGTACCTGCGTTTGTACGAAATAACTTATGCTTGGGATGAATGATTTTCTTTCTTCTGTTCGTTCTTTGAAATTTATTGCAAGCATTATTACGTTGTTTTCGAACGCTATCCGAATACGACATCTTCCTTAAATATTTATACACCAATTCGGACACGGTTGATCTTTGGTTTTGTCGTTCAGGATGTTCCCGAGTTGCTAATCTATTTACCAGTTTGATTTATTGCTTTATTAATATACAAAGAATTATAAAAGAAAAAAAAAAGATGAATAAATAGTATAAGATATCCACATGTATACAATTTTTAAATTAAATAATACTATAGGCAATTTTGAAAGGAAGTAAAAATAATAGTTTGATCATACTTCATCGTTTCATTAAATTACAAAAGAACAAATATAGTTAACCAATGGTTAACTAATTTATTAATTGATAAACTTACCTGACTTCCTGTGTCTTTATTCTTCCCTTTCTTACAGTTTCATTCTTACAACCTCTGCTTCTCGGTATCATCTTGCATATTTTATAATATTTACTTGATCGAAAAATAAAACATATAGAAGGAAGGATTTTTTTTTATGGGATGTTCTAATTTAATCATTTCTTTAGAAAAAATAGAATAATTTTATTCAGGAATAATTCAATAATATACTTATACAAAAATATTAAATAACACAGTCATCAATTTCTAAACATTATTGACAGTATATAGTTGAATAGTAAGCCACGAGTAGCGCTGTTGCAACAGTAACAATAGTAGTTTACATCATGGTGGTATTGTAACTGTCAACACCAATTAATCAAGAGAATAATGTCTCATACGGTAATATTTCATCGTATTCGACAAAAATATTTTTTATTTTTTGTTCCCGCTGTTTATCCCATTTTTGCTCGTGTTAATATACATGCTTCATTATATTAACGAGACGTGATTAAAGTTTCAACAGCTTGACATTTCAACTTCAAGGTTCACCTAAATCATCAACCTCGAATCTATTGACTTTTTTAGACATTGCGATAGCGACACGTAAATGCAATAACATAAATATGATTTGTAAATATTTACCAAGTCTCTCACAATCTTATAAACAAATCCTTTATAATTTATATAATAAATATTATTATAAGAACGCGACTAAGTAGACTCTTCTACCTTTCTTATGCTTATTGTACATTACTTGTTTCAGGGAGCAATTAAAAAGGTTTCAATCACTAAAAATGCGCACCAATCCACCAAGTCCAAATCAAGAAGTTCCTCTTCTACCAAAGAGTCGGAAAGCTCTGAAAAGTTGGACTTGAAATTGGTGAAAAAGTCTGCACACTCTGAAAGAAGGGGTGAAGGTGATAGACATTCAAGACTAGTACAAAATGTGAGTTCTGATAGAGGAACTACAAAAAGATCAACCGCACTGTCTCAAAATAAATCTGTTAGAGAAAGTTCATCCTCCACATCAAAATTAAATATCAGTTCCAAAACATCTGTAACATCTAAAACAGCATCTGATCCTACAAGAAAATTAAGCAGGAGTGATGGAACAAAAAGTAGTAAATCATCTGGAAGAATACAAAGCAGTTATTCAGAGAAGAGGGGATTAACCACAGTCTTTGTGCCGTCATCTGTTACAAACAAACTTAACAGTAAATCAGTTAATAAGGAGACGTACTCTGTATTAAAAGAAAAAGCGATGGCAAGGACAAATCCAAGCGCATCAGATAAAAGTGATTCAAAAATGAAGTCTAGACATCGCAAATTATCTAGAACATTGAGTCCAAGCGAAGTGAGAGTATTACACTCTGCCAAACCAAGATCAGATTCTTTGCAAAAGGATCAGAATAATAAAAATAAATCAGAAATGTCTCAGATAGAAAACGAATACGATTACGAAGATGACTTTGAGGTAAGATATTGGTAATAAAATGGAATACTGTCTGTGCAAGATTTAATAAACTCGAGATATTTTTCAGGACTATGAATCTGATTTTCAAGAATGCACAGATAGTGAAACATCAGAAGTGAGCGAAGAATCGAGCAGCAGTCATAATAATTTACCACCATTGGATCCTATCGAATTGCACACTACAAAACAGGTATTATTATTTGCTTTATCATAGCAATATTTTATTTTAAATTTTAATTTTACCGCAGCGCAAAGTAGTGAATAACGCTGAACAGCAAAAGGAAGAAGAGCATATGCACGATTCTGGTCATTACGAACTCGCAGAAGCTAGGAGAAGAGCGGCAAGAGTAGAAGCAATTGTGAATGACCCGAAGCTGGCTTCTCTTATCGAATTAAAACAACCAGTTAACAAAGCATTTAGGTTTGTCCTAAGCAAAATCAAATTCCAAGATGATTAAACAGCTTTTTCTGTACCATTTGTATCGTTTCATTATTAAATGCTTACACAATTGCTGGATGGTTATTGGTGTAGTGTTTTAATAAGAATTTGAAGTACTTCTTTTATGATACAGTGAAGACAGATTATCCGAAAGTAAATCATTACCACTGTCTACCGATGAAGGTTTCGAAGATAGCCGTTCAGGCGATTTCACAAAATCGCCGCCGCTTTCACAGATCTCATTTATCGACTTTCGCAAGACCAAAGAGAATCAAAGAGCAAAGGTAATACGTGTTCGATAAATGTATTTTATATCGCTATCTATAACTGTTATATGCTTTTAGAAATCCAAGAAAAGTCTAAGCAGAGGCGAAGAACTTTTGGAAATGATAAAACTAGATGTCATGGAATGGTCCCTTCTGGAATGTTCGCCTATACCGTACGAAGAATTTATTAGAAACTATGGAAAATTAAATACTCAACAAGTACGAGTAGTACCTAATAATAGCAATGCTTTAATAATAATAATTAGTTTTTAACTACCGTGTTTAATATTACAGATATCTACACAGACTGGCGAAGATAACATCGACGTAGAAACACAAACGGACAAAATTATGTTTAAGAATAAGTGGACACAGTTTCCAATCACTTGTAGAAGCAATTTACAAACTAAAGAAGATTTGAATTTATTTCAAATGGTATATACAATCACCCTAATATTTAAATAGAAGATGAGGCATTTAAGACATTACACCTGAATAAATATTAAAACTTGTAGGATCAAATCGGCGTTGGTGATGATAATGAGGAAGAAACTATGAACTTTTTACCACGACCAACTTTTGATGTACTAAGATTAAGCGACTTCTTAGGTCGCGCTGGAAGAATAATGTTATCGCTGTTAGAGGAAAGAAGATCTGGTGGAAATTTATTTAAAAACGAAGAACAAGTACCCTTCAGCGACGGCGTCGTGAAGCTTTCTGTAAATTCGGTAACATTTCTGGCTGGCAAAGCAGTAACGATAATTCATTATTCAGAAGTTCTGAACAAGGTGTTAGTGACTATTCACGCTTCGACTGAAGAGGTAAGGACTAGTTATATATATATCGAAGAACTATGTCCAATTTTACGATTATATTTGAAACAGGAAATTGAGACTTCTAACAAACAAGACTACATAACTGACTGTTGCATTGGATGTATCTGGAGTATTTCTGAACCATCGATGCCGATGAAATTATTTTACTCAACCTGTCCTATCACCGCTTGTTGTTTCCATTTAACGAATTACAATGTTGTATTTGCTGGCCTGCAAGATGGGTATATCTTTTGCTTTTAACAAATATTTTAAATAACAGCTCGATAAGTATTAACAAATATTTTAAATAACAGCTCGATAAGTCTGTGGGATTTAAAGGAAGATGAAATGTGGCACCAGAAAATGACCGATACAGCCAACGAACTGAATTGGACGATACGAACGCCTACTTACACGACAGCTGCAAACATAGAATCAAACATACACGATTCACCAATCGTTACGATACGCATACTGTCTAAGATTGAAGAAAAATCGTTAGAACGATGTAACAATAAATTTGTACCCATTCAGGTTTGTTGGAATTTTTCGTGTTATACTGTTTTATGAATTGATGCTAACAATGTTTGAATTATTGATATTTTGTATTACCTAACATAATAGATATGTAGCTTAAATGAAAAAGGTTCTCTTATAATATGGAGCGTTTTACACAGCATGGGAATAAATGTCGACGATTTAGGGCTGTCGTATTGGGGTAGTATAAGGCTCGTTAAAAGTCAAGAACTTCTTTTGCAATCTGATACTCTTAAAAAGTAAATATTGTATAACAATTTGTATACCGTGCACCGAGTAACGATCCTCATCGAATTCTTTTACCACTTTAGAAGGATCGATGCGGCTGCATTTATCGATATGCATGTGGATTGCGTTGATAGTAATAATCTTTATATCGCAACTAACGGTAGCACCGTTTTGCATGCTACTTGTATTGGTAACAAAGCTAGTCCTGCCATGTACAAAAAATTGGGTACTAGTAAGTCATTACAACACTTTCACAAGTTCCAAGTTACATATCATTAACTCATCGTACTTAATATATTTCAGGTGCCTGTGGAAACGTAACTTGTATAGAAATGTGCCCATTTGATCAATCTTTCTTTTTGGTAAGATTTTCTTTCTAAGATTGATGTTTTGTAACAAATAATATCTTTCATTAATTCTTTTTATCGTAGGTTGGTTGCGACGATGGTACACTTCGATTGCATTCCTTGAATACTGAGAAACCGATTTTACAATTGAGGGATGAAGACAATATACATGCGATTAAGTCGGTGCAGTGGTCAAAGTCAAAACCATTTACAATTTTCGTACTGGACAATAATTCGCGGTAAGTGGAGTCAACGCTAATTGAGAAAATGTGTATAAAAAGAAAATGAACTCAACTTTTTTGAATACTGGTATTTTAGAATACATATATGGGATTTAACTAACAGTGATATTTACTCGACGTATTCTGTGAGTATGCAAAAATGCGGATTTATAAATAGTATGCAGCTATCGTCCTGTAAAACCGAACGAGACATGTCTCATCAATATCTGGTACATTAAATGTCTTGTATATTGTAATGTAAAAATACATATATGTATATGTATTTTTAACTTATATATTTGACTTATTTTTCAGGCCCTAGGGACGGAATCAGGGAACGTAGAAATACATAAATTAAAAGCGAATTTTTGTTACTCGAAAAAAGAAGATTACTTGCAGGAATTGAACACTTTCATGCGATACGTCGCAATTTTATAACTGAACTAAAATCGTTAATGAAAAACACTCGAAGGAATTGAATTTGTTTGTACTTCCAATGATTTTATATGTTGACTTTTTATGTTAGTTAAAGACAATCTTTTCAACACAATAATAGAATTGTAATATTCTCATTAATATTATGGAACTGCAAAGTACAAGGAAATCTTAGAAGGTGTACTGATCTGTTTAAAAGTATTTCAGAAGTATATAATTTGCAATAAACCCATTAACTTAATGAGTTGAAACACCAGATATGTACAAAATAACTACTATTTATTGCACGTTATTCACATTCACAAACATGAATCCGTCCATGAATTGTATACAAACGATGATTTTATAATATAAAGAAATATATAAATTCTATTCAGAAAAATCTTGCTGCATAACAAACTTTTATTACATCGAATATCGCTATATTCAGATATTGTGTGTACAAATCTTTATACAATGTTAAAATGATAAAAGAACATTCATCATTAAATATATACTAATTTACTCGAAACATAAACTGTAACAAATACAAAAATCATATTACCATAATGAAGATTGAAATTTCTTACGCTGCCACAGGTGGGTTGTTTAATAATATCATTGACAATGTCATTGTAACTACGTACATGTTGCATCTGGTGAGCATCAACTTGCAGATGTTGCGTTTCATCCTGTAAAAAGAACATTCATAATTTTTTAATGCAATGCTTTTGTTTCTTTATTGATTACTATCATTCAAAATTGATGTTTGATAATATTTTTCTGTATCTGTATCATAGATTGATTTAATGAATGTCAACAAATAACAAATTTACTACATAATTTGCATTTCTTTATAGTATATTGTGTTAAAAAAAATTTCAAAAGAAATTTTAATTTTATGATGTGCGATTATTGCTCTTGGATCGATCAGATTTTGGCGAGGATCAGCACCGAGGTCAAATCGGAGAAAAAGAAACCACGCGTGCATGTGGATCCAGTTATAGTAGTACACGGAGGCGCGGGCAAAATTCCACGGAAGAAACGCGATCGAATGCTTTTTGAGGTTAGGAAAATTTTCTTTAAAATACTATTATACAAGTATTGAGGATCTCTATGCATTTATAAGAAATTTGAATATACAAGAAAGTACAAAATGCACAGAATATGCAAGAGTATAAAAATACATTGAAAGTGAAGTTCATATCGTAATATTTGCAAAGCAAAATGAATTCCTAAGTTAGGTTCAATTTTTGTAGGTACATTCGAAAATATTTTATTTTGCACAAAGATCTACAGTCTAACGATAAGAATCGATTTATCGATGAAATAATTTAGTTTATAAACATTCATTATGATGACCTAGTTAGAGTTATCATTCAGAGGATCGTAAGAATCCTGTATTTTTTGTTGTACAATTTGATGTCAATTTCATTACATCCACAATTTTCGAAGCTAGAATGCTCGTGCATTTAGATTTCTGGATATAAGAATAAAGAAAGAATTCACGTTCCTGTATAGGTTAAAAATGCAGCAGTCGAAGCCTACAGCGATCTTATCAACGGCCGATCAGCAGTGCACGCAGTCGAAAGAGCAATTTCTTACATGGAGAGCAAACCGTATTTCAATTGCGCGAAAGGAGGTTCTTTAGACGTTAACGACGAAGTAGTTACGGACGCCGGTCTCGTTACGATAAACGACGCTGGATTTGTGGGTGCTGTTCGCGACATAGAACATCCCATCGCCCTAGGTTCGTTCTAAACAGTGATTCTTAGCGACTTGCGACTTTTGTAGCGACTTGGAAACATTCCTCGTTACTCAACGATACACAGTGAGAGCATAGTACGAATTCGTAAATACCCTGTCGAAAGGAAGCTAGATTTATGTTTCTCGTAAAAGTATAAAGTGTATCGTTGACTACGCTTCGCTGTATGAGACTTTTTATGACACAAGTGGACAATTCGACACGATTGAACATTCATCCGCTACGAAAATTATGACTCTGTACTAAACTCTACTCCTAATTCGAAAAAAATCGCCCACAGCGAGGAAAGTTTTGGAAAACACGGAGCACATTCTGATCGTCGAAAACGGAGCTCAGAAGTTCGCCTTGGACAACGGAATACCAATTTTACCGCCTGGTACTTTAAACGAGTACGAATCCGTGTCGTCGCATTATTTAGGCGAGGAAGGCTTCGAATACTGTACCGATCGTAAGAGTTTAACGAACGTAAGGGACTGTAATGAAAACGAACAAACGAAAGAATGCGATTCTGATTGCGTCCTAATAAGATCCGACGATGGAGAAGAAGCTAATCCTTACTGCGCGTTATCTATCGACTCCGACGATTTGCTGAACGAACCGACTGGTTTACAGGTTTGTTTTATTTTTCAGATGCTTTCTGAAGTGATAAAAGTGAGAAATGAAAATAAGTGATGAACGTTTGAATACTGTAATAATAATAAGCAGTATGCATTGGTCAGCACCACGCTGTAAGGTGCA
>NW_026533254.1:15985672-16107150 GCF_026225885.1 Hylaeus anthracinus
ATAATAATAAGCAGTATGCATTGGTCAGCACCACGCTGTAAGGTGCACAGCCAATGAGCGTGATTCCCGCGCAAACTAACAATAGACACTCTTCTTTACGAGTGATTTGCTTCAGAACACTTTGTAGTAATCGTAAACAGATCATGAAGTAACGAACAATGAAATTATTCTAATCTCCTCGCTACAATTTCAAAGAAATTAATGCATAGCTATAGTACAAGCTCTGTACATATATTAATACAAGCTACAGCGACAAACACGTAGCTATATCGACTATTCTCTTCGTTACCTTAACGAAAACTTTTTAAGTACGTACAATCGTTACCATAATGCCTAAAGAGGCCCACCTAGGTAAAACGCGATTGATCAATCGCAACTGGGAAACCGATTTTTTATTTTCCAAAGAGAATCAAAGCGCCAGATGCATAATATGTAACTTTCTATTGAAAAAGAGTAAAGTGTTCAATATTGCGCGGCATTACAATCGGTTTCACGCCGAGCAGTATAAAGCATACACGAGGGAGGAGAAACGGCAATTACTAGAAGTATATAAAAAACCTTATGGTAACGCGAGCGAGTACTCTGCATCTGATACCGCGAGTACGTCGGTGATGGATGCACCGTGGACAGATGTGCCGTTGGTGGATGCACCATTGTTGAATACAACGTTATCGAGTGCAACATTGCCAGCTGCAACATTGACGAGCACATCGATGCCTAGTACGTCGTTTGGGAATATCGATAACACCGAGAGTCGAATCGCGGCGTCGTACGCTGTCGCGTGGGAAATCGGTCGTAGCAAAAAGAGTTTCGGCGACGGGAAATTGATTAAAACTTGTACCACCGCCATGGCTGAAGCATTTCAAAATACAGATGCGGTGAATCAGTTCAAAACAGTGCCTTTGTCCCGTCAAACGATCTCTAGACGATTTATGGACATCGATAAGCATCTAGTAAAGAAACTTCGTAATTTGATTCAGAATTGTAAATATTTTTCCCTTTGCTTGGATAGAAGTACGGACTTGTATGATATTGCCTATCTTATGATTTTTATTCGAACTGTGCAATCAGATTTTTTATTGCACGAGGAATTGCTCGGTTTGGCCCCACTGAACAGCACTACCGAGGGTACATACATTTTTAATACTTTTAGAAAGGAAGTAGAGAAATTTACGGATTTTACGAAATGCACGTGTATCGTAACCGATGCAGCAGCGAGTATAAATGACACCGATAAAGATATAGTTAAATTATTAAAATACAATGTACCACATTCCCCTATATTTCATTGCATAATACACGAAAATGTGTTATACGCAAAGTCGTCGAAATTACGTTCCATAATAGATCTCGTGACTAAAGTAACTAATCTTATCAGAGGTAACAGAGGCTCGATTCAACATAAAAAATTAAAATCGTATTTGCAAGAGAAGAATGCTGCATCCAACGATTTGTTGTTGCACGCAGAAAATTGCTGGCTTAGCAGTGGGAAATTATTAGAACGTTTCTTTGCTATTCGAAAAGAATTGAACGAATTTTTAGCAGCTGAACTGAAAAGTAAAACAGTTGACATAAGAAAAGAATTACAGAGCCACGAATTTATCTGTGGATTAGCGTATTTGACAGATATATCGTTCTATCTTAATGAATTGAATCTAAAATTACAGGAAAAAGGACAAAGTATCGTCCACTTAGTCGGCAATATTAATGGATTTAGAAAGAAATTAGAACTGTTCGCGGCACAGTTTGGAAAAGAAATCCTGTCTCACTTTCCTCATTGTAAACAACTTAAGGAAGAAAATCCAGAAATGAAATTCTCGGAATTTCGAACTGATGTATTAGAGTTAATAGAAGAGTTTGATAATAGATTTAGCGATTTTAAAATTATAGAGAACGAGGTACAATTGTTTGCAGATCCCATGCATGTTTCAATTGAAAATCAAAACATTGATTTACAATCGGAATTGTGCGACCTGCAAACAGATCCATGCTTTTTGTACAGGAGAGAAACAGGCGAAGAATTTTTCAAATTGTTGACTCCAGAAAAGTATCCGAGGTTATACGATGTTGGATTAAAAATGTTTTCCATGTTCGCGTCTACCTCCTTGTGTGAAAGTATCTTCTCTACTGTAAAATTAATGAAAATGAATTACCGTGGCAAAGTAAAGGACATTACTTTATCGAGTTCGTTACGAATTGCTACTACTGAAATAAAGATTAGTATTCCAGAAATCATGACAGAAGAAAAAAGTTCTGTTTGATTCGAATAAGTTGAACAACATTTATTCATTTCAGCTAATGTTATGTGCGAGCAATGATATATATTTTTTTTCTCGCTATACCAAAGCCTGGGTCACAATGTGATTGTTCGTCGCACAAGGTTTTTTTTTTATTATAGATTCCAAATATTATTTCTACATGTACAGAAAAAAAAACTTGTTACTCATTGATCTTAAGAAACGTTATTTATTTTTATTGTTGATTGTATAAAATCCTGTATAAAAGATATTATATAATCATGAAAAAATTTGATTCCCTGTATTCTTGTTTCACGAATTTTTGTGCAATTTTTGCAATTTTTGTGTATTTAAGAAAAGAGTAAATAATGTTTAACCAATGATAGATTTCCTTAGTGCAAGAGGTAGAAAGGATTTCGAAGAATGAGTTATATAAATATTAACTCTCCAGGTTAGCGCAGTTGGTGTAGTCGCATACGATAGAAAAAGACGACTCGCAAGCGGTACATCGACAGCGGGAGATCTCGGAAAGCCTATCGGTTCAGTGAGCGCGATCGGTACGGTGCTTGGCTGCGGCGTCTACGCGGATGAACACGGCTGCGTTTCCGTTTCAGGAAACGATAAAAACATTTATTCCTATGCCCCCGCGCGAAAAATAATCGAAAGATTGCCTCGAGACGCATCGATCGATTATTCCGTGAGCGCGGAACTAGAAAACTTCGAAGCAGAAACTGGAGAATCGGATATAGGGGCCATTGCGTTGAACGCGAAGGGCGAGCCTTACGTTTCGTTTAAATGCATGCATTTCCCTTGGGCTTTCTGCCGTCAAGGTTACGTTTACTACGGAGCAGCGCAAAATGAAAAATACTGGGAAAAAGTAACCATCCTCGAGCGGCCTTTAGACTGCATGTGCAACACCTCCGACGAGGATTGAAACTGTTTTTGTAATTTTCTATATATATCAATTTGTAACATTGTGATTTTTTACTTTTGAGAATAATATTTGTATTTGTGAATACGATGTTTCCTTTTACTGATTCGAATCAATGTTTAAATATTAGTTCGTAGATATAAATTTCTCATTTAACTAATATTCGATGGAGAGCTAAGATTAATATTTTGTCCACTGTTGATGATTTATATTTTTACGTACCGGGAAGATGACGCTGTAATTCGAATCGTACGGTCCATACATAGAGAACGCTGGTATTCTACCCTTGAGAGTGACTCCAAACAGATCGTCCATCTCCAGTAGCATCGCATAAATCTCTTCGCGTCTTAATGACGTCAAGTTTTCATGCGCCACAACCTGAAAATAGCGTGGAATTCCATACTGATGTTTGATAATTTCGTAATCGTATGTATAGTAGAGGATTACCGCGCTTAACGGCGTCCACGCAAGTACACACATGTGATCCTCATCAGCATCTGTTTCCCTCAGACATAGCGTTCGATAACTATTGGTCCCGTGATCGCTGCGACTTTGTGAGTTAAAATTACCTACAATAATTTTAATTCTTAATTTCATTTTTTTTTTGTCTTAAATGGTTTAAAATACTATGATTTTTATTATAAAAACGTTATAACGATAAAAATAGATTTGTTCGGAATTTGTACCAGTCTTTTTTTCGATGTTCTTCAGGTTGACAAAAGCTACGTCTCCAAGGCCAGAAGATAAACAATCGAAGGCACTTAAATCGTCTCCGACTCTGCCTGCTATAAATTCGATTCGCTATTTAGTTAGTATTCCAATCGCAGTTTTATTCTGATTACACCAGCACGCGTTCACCTACTCTGTTTACACAGTGAATATAAATTACGAGGAATTTCCGCGTGGCTGTCGTTCAACCCAAGAACGCAGCTCTCCTCGAAAAAGTTTCCAACTACCCGTGCATCCGAGCAGTCAGATTTTCCAATTGAGATATTCCTCAAAGCTGACACAAAGGTATTCCACCCTGCGGAGACAAGGAATCCGTACAGAAAATTACTTAAAAATAATTTTTTCAAATTAATTTAAGAAAGCTTAAAGAAAGTATAACTAGGGATTCTTGAACAGTTATCCTCACCGACATCTCTGTATCCCGTGAAGCATGCTTTGGCTCCCTTGAGGTCCCTCAAACTCTTGAACCGTGAATCCTGCTTGACGACCGCCGCGATTCTGTTGAACTCGTTATTCTTTTTGACTACCGCCTGCACGATCGGCTTCAAACCCATTCTGAAACACCACTGCAGACAGTGTAGACACTACGGGGAACATCCCTTTTCTTCCCTTCCATAAACACGCGACAGTAATTTTTGCTTACTTTCTGGCGCTGAGCAGTTCTTCTGGCATCGCGACGAATATGTCCGCCTCTCTTGTTTTTATCGCCTTCAAGCACGATGCCCTCGTTGGCTCTTGTTTACAGGAAATCGTTGGTTCCACGCCGTAAACTAAGGAGGCTTCTCTGAGCCAGCGACACTTTCTGTCCTCCAAGTTGGATGAAACACACCATTGTACTCTCCTCGATGGCCGACAGCTTGCACGGTTGTTGGCTCCCAGGAAACCGGGAACTGTGATCAAACGCGATTAGATATGATACATATGAAACACTAAGGTACACTAATTCTAAATATCAAGTTCTTCTTGATAAAAGTTTCTGAAGCGGATTCACGTATGGATTAACACATAAGAAAATAATTACTTGTTGTCCTTTACGCTTGCCAAGGCTCTACTGCTACCTTTTTATCAAGATTGCAGGTGGCTAATACTCGTGATTCATTTAATCGCACGTCTCCGTTACCACGTCACCAATCGAAGAAATAGAGTAACTACAGTTCTTTCTCAATCTTTAAAAATAACGAGTAGTCCCTAAGCATTCAATATTTTAAACATAAAGACAATGTAAAATTACATTTTATCAGGAAATCCTCTGGAGTTTCCAGTGTTTCGGTGTTCACTGGCGTCGGGTGATAATTCTCCAGCAAATTGCGCAACATCCAGCTGAACTTCGCTAAGTCTAACTCGCCCATCATCTTCTGAACCTCTTCTGCCACCTCCCTAGCGGAACACGAAAATCAGTTTAAATTCGTATCAAAAGCGGAATCGACGATAAATTATGCAATGTCTGTACTAACAATCTCGCGATGACCACAGGCCATGGTTTCGAGATCCACACGCAGGGCTTGTCGAATTTCATTGGCCTCGTTGTACCGTCGGGGCAGAGGTAATTATAATTTTCTTTATCTGCTTGGCCATCCTGTGTACAGTATTTTGTTACTATCAGTCGAAACAAACTAGTTAAGAAACTATACATATACTGTATATATTTAAGTTATGATTTCATATATATGTTTAAAAAAAAATTATTGTTCTTTTTCATTCGTGGATCACGTTAACTCTCGATGCTCTAACCTTGAAATGAGCAAGAGTATCGTCTAATCTGACCCAGGCAATGTCTCCCGCGTTATCAGTGAGACACAATAAAGCTCCTTCGCGGCCGTGGTACTTATCACTCGAGTAACAGCCGACAGGATTGTCGCACGCGGCGCAAAGGTTTCTGTACTTCGCTTCTGCAAAACGAACCATCGATACACTTTCAATATTTATTCGATCGTTGTATTCGTCGATTACGTACTCAGTTTACTGTCCAACTCTGTGTCCGCTGACCATGGTCCAGCGATACACGCTGCTTCGAAGAAATTGGACACCCCGTTCACTCTGTTCTCCAGCAACGTCTTGTTAGCGTCGCATTCCCTGGGGATTATCCACTTCTCGAAGTACTGCAACAGAGGTGCGTTAATATCATCAGATTAGTGTTGTGGAAAGAGTTAGTGTTGTTCTGTGGTATGGCTAGTGTAAATGTACATGCTTGATTATCCCTTAAAGCCATCTAGTACGAGAGACGTAAAACGTTGATATAAGGCCACTGAAAGGGTCCTTTGAAGATGTTGCATCAAGTGTACTTGGATATTGACACGAATCCTTATTGAAATTTAAAACTTAAGTAACAGTTTTTAAAATTGTTTTAGAACCATTACTGATACGGTCTAATTAACTGGAAATAAAGTCTTTATCTAGGAAGATAACAGGTATGTGATTTCAGAGATAAAAGAATTATCTATATTTGTTTATGTTAAAACTTATCTTTCGCGCCTGCTTCCTTGTATAGCAACATACACGTACGTAAGATATCCCCACTCTCCCTTCTACATTGACAATATTTATATTTATTACAAAAGCTTCGAGGATTATGATGTTTGGTACCTATAGAATAAACGTTTAAATCATCGTGTAAATCCACGACCCCATAGATGTGACGTTCCCTTGCGAGGCCGCTTTCTCAAGGTCGCGTCCCTCCACTTTGACAAACACTGTTTCAAAGCATTGCCGCGCGTCGGTGCGCCAAACGCCAAGCAAAGCAATCCAAGGCAAACAAAAATTTATCTGGTCCATTAACAAGCTGAAAATAATCAATTACAGAGTTCTTCTATCTCCCTTTGAATTTTAACAACTAATTGGCTGGATACATTTACACCAGACATATTCCGTAGAATATTCATGAAAATATTAACCGTGGAGAAAGCCTTAGTCCAACCGTCGCTCGAGTCATGTCCAGGATGGCAGAACCTTCTGGCCTTAACGTCCCATATGCTTTTCACGTCCTTGTTGACTAGAACTACCATCTCGAACCGTTGCTTTTCTAAGAAATCAAAAAACAATAGGCAATCTCAATCTCAGAATTCAAACTCGGTAAAGCTGGCCGATCTGTTTTCTTTTCTTTTTTGATATGCTACTTTAGGGGAGATTAGAGTGTCCGTGGCGCGGCGATTTGACCGTGTTTTTATTCGATATAAACACAACGTTCTTAGAAACACAATGTAGCAAACCATGATTCTCTATAATGTCTAGAATAGTTATATTTATTTATATTTATTGATTTGGGGTCTTCTCGGGCCCGATTTTATCTTGTAATTACCATCTGCATATAGTCTCAGTTCGTTGGTGACTACGACGTTGTATTCGTTGTATGCAGACGCGGCGACCAGGTCCTCGGGTTCCAGTACAGTAAAATCGGCCAGTCCCATAGCCAACTGCCGCAGGCAATTCAACCTACGTAATTCGGGTATTCCCGTTAGAACGGCAATATTTTTACGACGCATCGTTAAGGAGGCCGGTTGCTTATCCGTAAACGATTACGAAAATTTATTGCAAGCTTTCCTTTAAATTCTGCTTTGGGAACGAATAAATATTGGGTTGGCCAGAAAGTCCGTTCGGATCTTAACGCGAAATATATTTACTTTGCAATATACAGGGTGTCCGAAAAATGTTGTAACACCTTGAAAGGAGTGGTTCGGGAGGTAATTTGAAACAACTTTTTCCTTAGCAAAACGTCGTACGTTTATGATTTATTTTTTTTTATTTTTTTTTTTTTTGAGTAACCACGCGTATCTTCTACTCGAGAAAAATAATACAGGATGTCCCAAGAATGTTGTAACACCTTGAAAGGGGTGATTCGGGGGGTGATTTGAAACAACTTTTTCCTTAGCGAAAATGTTGTCCGAGGCTTTGTTAAGGAAATATTAACGGAAAACACTGACCAATCAGCGGGCGCTCCATTGGCATACTCGCGCTCTGATTGGTCGGGGAGCGCGTAGCCTACGTTACCACGGCCGCTCCAACAGTACACGCGAGCTCTGATTGGTCGCGGTTTTCCGTTAATATCTCCTCAACGAAGCCTCGGACAACATTTTCGCTAAGGAAAAAGTTGTTTCAAATCACCTCCCGAACCACCTCTTTCAAGGTGTTACAATATTTTTAGGACACCCTGTATTTACTTTACAATATATTGCCCGTTTTGTTCTATGATCTTTCATCGTCTTTTGGGCAAATTCATGATTCTGGGTTTGTTAAACTTTAAACTTTTTACGTTCAGCAAAGATCACAGCCAATCGTGACTGTTGACATCCTACGCTCAAGGGCGCCGCCATCCTTCCTATCGTTCTTACGAGATCGCTATATTTGTTTCGCGCGACTAAACTAGACTCTACACCTTGACGGCATTCCTATTGAACTTTCATACTCACCTGTCGGTTTTTACGACACATCTAATTACACGCCATGTGGTCGCCAATTGTGAGCAAAGGTTAGAGATGCTTTTTGCCGTGTGCGCGGTCTCGACTATGCACAGTTTCACTGCAAGTTTCATTTTCGGTGATTCGGGGGAAATCATTTTGGAAATCGTAACACTGCTAAGAAATTATGGGTTTCAAGTGGTAAAATTTTTACTACGTCGACTTTATCGGACCTTTCAAAGTGGAATGCATTAGGTTGTAAAAGTTTCTTTCGTGAGTTGCATTCAATTATTTTCTGTGGCAGTATTTATATAAATAGATGATCTAATTTTTTGGACATTGATGCTATAACAGTAATGGAGCGAAATGAATTGTGCACAATTTTGTAATGTAACATAAGACATAAAATATTGTGTATGTATTAATTATTAATAAAACGAAAGAAACTTTTGAGACAACCTAATATAATATCGCAATAAAAGTAAAGCGTTTAGTTCTCTTTCGTAACTCTCATTTGTTTACGAATTAAGAATAAGTTGCAATTAATCTACTTATTTACACTAATTCTAACATCTATGTATAGACTATTACTACTAGACTATAATATATCTAACATATATTTATATCTATCTATATAAATAATGCTAAAGCAAACTACGTACGTCTATTATTAGTAAAATGTTCTCACTCACATACGAGGTCTTCTTTGCAATCTTTGCATTCCTCCGCGTTAGCATGTTGATGGAAAAGCACAGTGAAGATGAGTAAAATGAATAATCGAGCGTACATTTTCAGCGTCCAGTGGACACCAAAAATGTTTGTCCACTCAACCCGCATGATTTTCATGAAAAAATCTTAACCTTGCAATCCTTTTTCCCTTTACCGAAGCCTCACTCGCGATTATCACTGGTTGAATATATTTCATACGAGAGTCGGTGTGAAAAAAGAATGTAGAAATAGTTTCATGGTGCAAGAATCACAGTTATCGCTCGATTGTAACTCGCGGGGTAAGCACTATTTCTCTTCTCACTCGTACCGACGCACGTTCTTCGTTTGATTCATTGGCTATACATATATACCGACGAAAACGCTGAATAATTAATTTGTTGTGTTATCACACTTCCTCGGTGCGAAGTCACTCCGAAAGCTATCAAATTTTCTATTATTCGCCTCGCTAATCAATTATATCTTCACAAGTGATTATGTGAAAGCTTTAATTTCACTGCTACAGTGTTTAGTTACGTATGATCGCAATTTTCATTTTATGTCTGAAACACATTAGACACGTTAACGTTACACATCTTCTAAACGTTTTATTACTGCTACCATTCTTCGACTTCGAGAAAAAGATTCCATTATAAGCGGTAGGTTCCACGCAAGTGTTCAGAATTGCTCGCTGTGCCACTGATTTAAGAAATCCGAAGATGCAACTGTCTCGATCACTTTCGCCTATCCTTGAAAACACTCGTCAAGCAAAAATCCGATGCGTAACGGAGCACACGACGTCACACTGTCTACGCGTTTAATTTGATATAATGCATGCGGTTTAGTATCCTTTGCCGACGTACCTCCAGCCCCAAAATTCTCTTCCGTACCATAACCAGTTCGCTGCACTTCGGTCTCCTGACGTTTAAAATAGAATTATAGAAGGACAGGGGCGGCCAGCGGTCTCGAGAGGAGTATCATCGACTGACGGATTTACGAGAAACGAGTCGAATGATTCAGCGGCGTCGAGCTTTTTTTAATTCAACCAGTCAACAGGTTCCAAGCGTAACAACACTACTTTTCGGCCGAATTCACCGCATGGCATTTCCGACAAACACCAACAAACACTGGAGGGGGAATTTCCACGCGGTGGTTAAACGTGTCTTCGTCGCACGCAGCTTCGCGGCGACTGGATTGAATCTAACGATGCTGGATTAAATAAACGCGCGTACACACTGGACGACGTTAACGTCCGTTGAGCTGGTTCGACGAATTCGTCGAAAGCTTTTGGAAACGAATCGTCATCACGGAGCGTACGGCTAACCGTGCATGAAAACACTTGTTGCGTTTAACGTTTAGGGTATAGAAAGCACTGTTCATGTGTTACAACTTTATTCGTATGATAACTTACGTTAGGTTAGATTAAAATGTTTGTTTGATTTTGGGTGATGTCTCGCTGTACCTCGAATGGTTATTAACACTTTACCGACTGGTAGCGATTGGGCATATCGTTCAGTAATATTTTTTATTTGAAGAACATTGGTACTATTCAATCTTTATTTCATCTGTCATGAATCGTTTTTTGATTGATATTTATGTAATATATTATAATTCATACAATGATCAATATAATAGATAAAGTATCGGTTTACCAGTCGGTAAAGTGTTAACTTGATGAGGACTTTTATGAATTCGCCCAAAAGATGGAGAAAAGTCATAGAAAAAAATTGAGAATATATTTCTTGACCAACCTATTATTTGCAATATTATAGAAATATTAGATTATATCAAGTGCATTATAAAGATTGTTATTATGATAGATCGTCTCCTGTTTCTAGTCGAATGATTCTATTTTTAGTAGATGTTCATCTACACAATACATATGCACACATACTTTTGTCTGGCTTTTGTCGACTACAAGATGCGCAGATCTTGCTCAGCAAATGTTGAATACATTAGCATTTCATATTCGATAGGTGAGTAAGCCCACACTTTATTTCGTTTCAATGTTCAGTACAATCTATGTAACGAACATATACCAATAATAAAACCATTCGGATGTTTCATCCCTGGTCGGGTGTTAATCCCGTATCAGGTAGTTTACTATGGCCACAGGATTATCTGTTCGAAATAATAGAGTCCAGAAACCTATTCTACACGACGTTCGAGGGTCTGAAGTAAGCTATTTATGATTTACATCTTTATTGCCGTCATAATGCGCAAAAAGAATATTCTGGTACGCGAGAACATTCCGCATGGAAAACATTTATCTTTCCATGTGTACATCATTTCGATGAGTTATAGATTGTCGCAGCGATCGTTTTCTTCTCTGTTTTCTGCGTATTTTCCCGATGAGTCTACAATGTATCGTAATAAAACAATTTCAATGCAAAATGGCAGTCTTACGATAGCACGGTTCTGATTATTCGTTGTATGCACGGAAGTAGTCAATCCTTTCTTTTTTGCGATAACTTGCAGCGCTTTTCTTTGATTACTGCAACCAACACAAGCAAACTTAACCCCCCAATTAGTAATATAACCTAAAAATATAATTATTCTTTCGAAGATTCCATTGATCGATGGATCGCTTTTAGATCGTCTGTTCAAACCTGTTAATAATTTCTAAAATTGATCCACTACAGTACTATTATTTTCAATGAATTTTCAAGTCTGCAATATATTGAATTTTTCAATATATTAGAATAATTAAAATCCGATTCTTAGGCAATCCAACAATTATTTTAAATAACGTGTTTGCTAGGCGTGCGCACGTACGAGGAGTTCCATTACGACGGAGTTAATTAAAAGACAACGCGAAGATTAATATCGCCCCGCGTTTCCTGTAACGTTCATCTTGCAATCATGATTTCTCTTATGTATAAGTCTTCTCGTGAAGAGAACCGAGTCGTCAATGAGTACTAAATTACTTCGTTGATGCCACAATTGTCAGACATGACAATTGCAAACGAATCATTGTCATTGCGTGCAGCATCGTTCTATTCCAATCGCATTGACTCGTGGTCATCGTTGTTTATACAGTTGTAATAGTATCAAGAAAAAAAATATATACAACTCCTAATGAGGTATCCTTTGTTCTTTATGAATTTATCGCTCGCGTATTTCGTGTAACGTAAACATTTTACGATCGAGCTAAATTTAATCATCAATAGGGGCGTTGTAGCGTGAGCCGATCATGCCTACTACTTCCTTTATTATCTCTCAAACCAACGCTGTATGATCAAATACTTCCGTTACTACTTTCGACGATTTAATATTCTTTGTATTTAGTCAGAATTTTCTATGAATTTTTTACGCGGCGTAAACTTATCTACGAGAACGTCAAAACTTAAAATTGACTGCGTAAAACGTTTAAAAGCGCACAGGAGCCAGAACCAACCTCCGAGTTGATTTCAGCGATAGGTGCGGAAAAAGTAGGAAACTCCGAGACAAGGACAGAGAGGGCGATACAACAATTGCAGGAGAGACGAGGACAGGGCGATTAGGCTAGCATGATTTTTTTCCAGGATATTGAAGCAAAGAAGCAATATTTTCTAATAATTCTGGTTTTAATATATTCGTTACACTTTGGCGGATGCGACTCCAAGGCCTGATTTTGCAATTTCGGCCTTAAAACTTTATAAACAGTAAAATGAAGATAGCAAACGTCCTTTTACTGTTTATAAAGTTTGACAACATGAAACTGTCAGAGAATGCATGAACTGGCCTGATCCCTTTTTTATTTATCTAATCTGACGTAGTAGAATAAGTTTTCCCGTGTAAGTTTTTATTTTAATCTAAAAAAAAGTGTAACGCGCAAATGAAGATGCATCGTAGCGAGTGTGTGATAACGAGTACGCAGAAAAGCTGGTCGTTGGTTATTTGTAGAACGGGAAGCAAGAAACGACAAAGATGACGTTAAACTTGCGTGAATTAAAAATTTCGAAATTTTTTCGAATGACAGATACACATCTTTGACATAAAGTAGGCGACACATTTCAAATATAGAAAAGTTGCGAATTCCATTTTTGGACTATATCAAACGATATGGTATCGCACTTTTGATTTACTTGTGTTTCTTATCTTAATTAATCTCCATCTCCTCTATGTCCTAATATAACCACAATTTACATTACCATGTAAGAAGTAATCCAATACTTTCACTTGTTCGATCAACAGTAAACTTACCAGTGTGTTCTGATTTTAGGAAATGGTGATATGTGAATTTTTGCTTAAACCCTGCTCCTTGAAAGTGGTCAATATGATTTAATTGGAGTATTTGCGATGCGTTAATTACTCTAGAATTATAAAAAAAATGAAATTGAATTACAAACAGTTGCCTATAAAGGCACATTACTTTTTCTTCATGGCAGGTAAATATAATTTTATTCTATCATTAAGATGTCACTTCTGTTACATATAATATATACTTCTTATTTCAGCAATGGGTCCAATTCTTCCATTTTTACCAGTTTATGGTAAACAGCTCGGTGTATCCCCATTAGTCATGGGCAGCATCACAGCTGTATTACCGATTCTGTTTTTAATCGCAAAGCCAGCCTTTGGCTTTCTTGTAGATTACTTTGACTCCTGGAAAAAATCAATTTTTGTAGCATTACTAGCAGTAACAAGCACTTGTTACGTCTGTATGTGCTTCTTACCAGTACTTCCAGGACCAGTTTTACCGGATCATAGATTTATTAACATATCTTGTGACCTTTTACCGCATTGTTCATTAGAAGTAAGCTTTCATAGTCTTGTAAACGTGAATTCTAAATTTCTTAAACGTTTTTGATTCCTAACTTATTTAAGGACATTTCAAGACCAGATTTGTGCACTGGAGCAAAGAATACAACGTGCCACTGGACATGTAAAGATGAACACTTTTCTACAACGATACTATTTCAAGCTGTTAAAGGGGAAGCAAGCTTTTCCTCGAATACTACATGTTTAATTAATGCAAATTCTACCTCATATTGTTCACAAAGTACTAACTGTAACGTCACCTGTGATGATTTCAAAGACAAACATTGTCTATACTCATCTGCAACTTTCTGGGGATTTGTCTTTTTGATGTGTCTTGGTAATATTGGTTTCAATGTAAGCAACAGTATAAGCGATGCGATTTGCTTCGATATACTAGGTATTGCATAATTCCATTCTTAATATAGCTCTGTACTTAGTGTTTAATATTATTTATTTTTTCTATTAATTTAATGAACTTACAGGCGTAGGTGGTGAAATGGGATATGGTAGACAACGCGTTTGGGGAACAATAGGTTTCGGAATTACTGCCTCTTTGGCTGGAAGTTTAGTCGATTATTGGTCTAAAGGAGAAATAATCAAAATTTACACACCCGCATTTCTATTGGTCTTCGTGTTTTCGTTCATCGATCTATTCTGTTGTAAAAAATTAAAAGTGAGTATTTCACGCATCGATCAACAGACTGTTCTATCAACTTTCTTAATCACCTGTAATCCATCAAAGATATTTCTTGCAGCTGCCAATTATGGTAGGATCGACAAATATATTAAAAGACGTGTCTCAGCTTTTAAAATTGAAGCATATAATAATATTTCTCTGCTTTGCGACGATTGCTGGCATTCTAGACAGCTTTATAATTTACTTTTTATTTTGGTAAATTGTTACGTTTGTATTGTTTAGTTTTTGGTAATTTGTATACATTTATTTAAACTGTTAACTAAATATCTTTTAACAATTAAAATACATTGGAAAACGTAAAACGGATAACAGAAGAATAGCAGAAACACAGATTACTGTTATAATCGCATTCACATAGAAACGATATGTTTTCAACAGGTACTTAGAAGATTTAGCTATGACAACTGGTCATATGAATGAAATTAAATTAATAGAAGGTTTAATAGTTGCCGCGGAAACTTTGGGCGGCGAGATAATATTTTTTTCCTTGTCTGGTAAACCTTTTGTCTTTTTCCTTTACTTTCACGCTGTTAGAATGTTTCAATAAATAATTACGCTTTTAACAGGTAAAATTTTAAAGAAGCTAGGATTCGGATATACTTTTACGTTTTGTTTCGTATGTTACGCTATACGTCTTGGTTTAATTTCTTTGGCGTCTACGCCATGGTGGATAATTCCGATAGAACTATTTATGCAAGGACCTACGTATGCACTTTGTTATACGACAATAGTTGCATATGCTAGTAAGGTCGCGCCAACTGGCACGTCAGCTACCGTTCAAGGAATCGTAGCTGGCATGGATGATGGTTTTGGTAATTAAATTTTGAAAAATAGACGCACCACTGTGTTTAATATAACGATAAGATTATTTGTCGCATTTCTCTCTATTCATTTATTACTCATATCTGTTTCAGGTTTCGCGATAGGTAGTTTGATAGGTGGCATATTCTACAAAATATTTGGAGGCGTAATAACGTTACGAATATTTTCGTTCACTGCTGCTATAACTGCCTTTATGTATCTTGTTTTACACGTGGCATACTTGAAACATATGACGCCAGGTACGATTATTCTAAATCTTTGATCATTTTAAAAATATTCTGATTATTAACCACTCTAATTATAATCCTTGATCTTTTTACAGACACGAGAAGAAACGTCGAATGGAAAACGCCTGAAGAAGCAAAGGACAAATGCGTAGTCGCAGAAGCATAATAATTGTATGACAAAAATAAAAACGAACTTATTTCCATTAGAAATATACATATGGGTCACTCCAAGCCAAACAAAAAAAAGTGGTCGATTTGCCATGAAATTCCTCACATAGATGCTTAACTTACATTGTTACATATTTAATTACAGTGTAAATATTTTTATATCTAATAAATCACTTTTACAATTTTTATATAGTACACGTTGTTATGAATCAAATAAGCAGAATGGTTTTAAAAATAAAAATAGACTATGATAATGTTTAAAATGTGCATTTTTATTATAAAATCGAAATGCTCCTTTTTTGCACGACATTATAATAATTGACAAGCAAATGTTTAAAATCAATTTATTCAAAGATAACGATATACTTTTAAGAAACGTATACCTTAATTTAATATTCTTGCACTCGATTATTAGGAAGGAATAATTAATATTCTCAATATTTAAAATGTATGGTTTATCATACCACATCCGTAAAATGTCAAACTTTAAACTATTGGGGAGAAAGAGGGAAACCATCGCACATGACGGTTTGTATAAAACTTAACAGCTGTTATGTTCGCGGTTATCACGTGATTGGCGAGAGAAAAATGACAGATGCTTGGCGTTTGGACACCTTGCCATCTGATGTTCTCATATTAATTTTCGATTATTGTCATGCATTCGATTTGGTGCGACTCAGCGAAGTGTGCACTAGATTTTACGACATTATAAGCGGAGAAACGCTTTGGGTTAAAAAGAGCAAACAGCCGGTCGTGACGAATCAAACTTCAAGAAAATTTCGTGACAGGTTTGTTAGGTTATACTTACTCTTTATCCAAAAACTGATATTATAATTATATTTTTAACGGAATCATTAGTATTTTCGACGACGTATCTTCCTTTGTACATCCTTATCCATTTCAAATACTATGATATATATTCACTTATAAAATGTTGTATGTATATCGTAATGTGTATTTGACATCTAGAAACTCCAAGGTGATTCTTAATTATTACACAAATACGTAAACAGAATCCATATTTACACTTAATTTAATAGAAAAAAGCATGAAATTTTGTAACGAAATAACAGTCAGTATATTATTTCTATTTTTCCACCCAAACAATATTTAGTGGAAAGATTAGAATATTAATTATTATAACCTTCCGATGAAAAGCTAAAATTGAAACACTCGCTATTATATGAAAATGATTTCGATTGTATAGGTGTAATCCATTATTATGTCTACGCACAAAATGGCACGTATCACACAATTGGCAATACGGCAGATACAAGAAGAAAGTTCTCTTCTCACAGAAAACAAAGCTCATGCCATGGATTCAATTAACTGGGGACACTTTGTGGTGGAGCGGCGGAAATCAATTGTGTGGCCTGAGACGTTCAGAGTCTTTCCATGAAAACAGACCCATTTTAGTTAGAGAAAATGTTAGAAGCGATATATGCAAGTTTATCGTCAGAAATGAATGTATCATAACTGGTCACAGGTAATCAAGTTGTACATCACTAAAAAAATTTTAAACAAATTTCAAGTGTGCATTGTCATTTAGTTATAAATTTGTTACAGAGATGGAAGTATAAAATTTTGGACAAAATCAAGATGCAACGAATATTTAGACTTTTACTTTAGTATAGACAGAGCACATACTTGTGATATAAATGCTATAGACGAGACTAGCGATGCGATTATGTCTGGCTCTGGTGATGGAACAGTGAAGGTAATTTTTCGTTAGATACAAAATAATGTCTAATGGTTTGTACAATGAACATTGAAAATTATTAAGGTTGCGTGGTATTAAAAAATATCGATGTTTAGGTTTGGGGACCTGTTGGTCAGACAATCCTAAATGTACCTTTAACAACTATAAACATTACTGACAGGGTGTGGTCTCTTTCTGCAGACCCAACCGGTAGAAAGTTTGCCGTGGGTTCAGCTGGAAATAGCGACTGTCCACCGCTTCACATATTTGATCTTGAATGGTGCGTTACGATTTACGTTAAGCACAAGGAAATTGTCGACAAATGTGTGTTGTATATACAGCCATGTGTTTTTATATATTTTCAAACATGAAAGATCCAATAATATAACAAAAACATTTTAGTTACAGCCAATCTGATATACTAAAACACAATTGGCGAAGAGGGGCGGGAATATTAGACATGGTTTGGGATAATCCACAAACTCTGCTTACCTGTGGGTATGACACTTACGTTCGAAAATGGGACCTGAGGTAACTTTTCAAATGGATCTTAGAATGTCAATTAAGAATTCACTCTTTTAGTAATTCTATAATCTCATTTCATTAATGGATATTCCTTCAGGACTGGAACATGTGTATACTCGTGGCCAGATCCAACAGATGCAACTTTATATTGTTTATCGTCAGATTATTACTATAGCATGATCACGGGATCTCAATTTAACTGCAAGGCTGTTCTCTGGGATCAAAGACAGAAGAGCTATGTACAAGTGAGTAGTTGAACATTTTTTTTAACGATAATCATAGTTAACTTGATAGTTATATAATACTGTATACATGAATATATATTTTTTTTCAGGTTTATTTCATGGATCTCTGCAGAATGTCAAGTCCTGTTTACTGTCTAAGTTTCGACAGTACTCACTTATACGGAGCAACAGATCAACATTTAGTTGAATTTACATTCTCAGGATATTCCTACAAAGAAACCAATTATAAAGAAATTCTTAGATACGAACAAATAAGGGCGAACAGGACCAGCCCAGACTGGATTGTATAGAATGGACCAACAATTGTTAATTGTGAATCCTTAGAAAAGAATCTTGTTATATTAATTGTACAAAATAAACGATAACCTAGGATTCGAGTATAGCGAGACACTTAATAATTTTTTGGAGTATTGGAAACTTCAATAGTAGGTTATAAAGTAAGTCATGCTGAAACAATTATTAACACTTTATTACGTTAATAAATATTCTCTTTCTCACGACTTGCTTAGAAACGACGCCTATAAAATATAAAAAATTCGATTTGGTCAATACACGAAGCTTCTATATATTTATTTCAATAGTAATAATTTTCAAAATTTTAATGTAACACAACCAGATAAATTTGTAACAAACAAAAATAAATATATTTATCCAACATGATTTTATTATCTCTAATCCTTCGTCCTTTTATATATTTAAAAAAAAAGTAACAGTACCGTATTCGTTATAATGACCTTTCACTATGTAGGATATGAATATATTCGGACGTTATACGCTGCAAATCCAAACCCAAAATTAAGTATTAAGTAACTTCTTGCAATAACGTAATTTGTATTCCGCAACTCATTCGACCCCTAAAGCATTTGTCTAATCATGTAGTTCAAAATGCCACCGTTCTTATAATACGTTAAATCTACTTCGGTGTCGAACCGTACGATTACATTGAACCTTTTTTTGCCATTATCCGTGGTAACGGTAATCACCTGGCCAGGCTGACAATTGTGAGGAATCGTTATATCGTATAACTCCAGCCCCGTCAATCCTAAAGACTCTGCAGTTTGCCCAGGTAGATATTGCAGCGGAATAATACCCATACCTACTAAATTTGACCTGCAAAAATATGAGAACAGCAATAAAATATCCTTATTCTCCAGAACCTTCTCAATAATTGTACGCTTCGATGATACCTTTTCACCAAAGGTTGTACATAACGATATCGAATAAAATTGTTTTTAGCGTAGTTTCGTAATTAGAAAATATATATTTACCTATGTATTCTTTCATACGATTCTGCTATAACAGCTCGAATTCCCAGAAGATACGGTCCCTTCGCGGCCCAATCTCTAGAAGATCCAGATCCGTATTCCTTACCCACAAGTATAATTAATGGCGTCTCGTCGTTTGCATACTTTTCAGCCGCGTCGAAAACATCCATCTACAAGTCAATCGGCAATTACGATCGTACATATTATATGTAGATTATTACTTGATTACAAGTTTCATACGAACCTCCTCGTTAGTAGGAATGTAAATAGTACGTGGTCCAGGTTTTCCAACGAACTTGTTCACCAGGCGAATGTTAGCGAATGTGCCTCGCGCCATCACAGCATCGTTCCCCCTACGCGACCCGTAAGAATTAAACTCCTTCGGCGTCAATCTACAAATAAAAGCAAAAATAATTCATGACAAATTATATTTTTTATATTTAAATTATACGAAACGTTGGCCGTTGTATATTCTAATTTCAAACGTACCCGTGACTCGCAAGGTATCGCGCCGCTGGTGAATTACGCGCGATGCTACCAGCTGGACTAATGTGATCCGTCGTAACAGAATCTCCAAGATTGAGAAGAACACGTGCCCTTCTCACTGGTTTCAATTCTGGTAGTTGCTGAACGTAATCGAAATCATTTATTTATTTTAAAACAAACTTACACCTAATATTTCTCTTAAATTTCTTAAACGAACCTTATATAAACTATCGAAGTACGGTGGATTCTTGATGTAGGTGGAAGTCGGATCCCACGGATACAGTTTACCGTCAGGGGCTGCCAAAGTTGCCCAACTGTTGCTGCCTACCTCTATCTTGCTGTAAACTTCTTTGAACATAGCTGGTATCACGTATTTTTGTTCGACAGCTTGAATAGTTGCTCTCGTAGGCCAGATGTCTTGTAAATATATCGGAGTACCATCCCCTCGACGCCCTAAAAATGTTCCATATTGTTATAAACCAGCAATGACTCATCATGGTTTAGGAGAAGACGTCTGTTTACCCAGTGGCTCCGTTTCGAAGTCTATGTCCACTGTTCCAGCTATGGCGTAAGCAATTACTAACAACGGTGACGCCAGGTAATTTGCTCGTGTATGAGGATGAATTCTACCCTCGAAGTTTCGGTTGCCAGACAAGACGCCGCAGCATATGAGTTCGTTCTGATTAAATGAAGGTAATGGCGGTTGAGGTCAAGATTAAAATTAAAACTTAAGAATAGGGCGACTGAAGCAAACGAGAAGTCATATTGTTACCTTATCAATAGTGTCGGCGATGACGTCAGGGAGAGGACCACTATTACCGATACAAGTCATACACCCGTAACCGACAATGTCGAACCCTAATTTGGTCAGGTAAGGAACCACTCCACTTTCCTCCAGGTAATAAGTGACGACGCCTGATCCAGGAGACAATGATGTCTTTATATAGGGTGCTACGGTCAAACCAGCTTCGACGGCATTCTTTGCAAGAAGACCTAAAATTCAAACAATACTCATTCGACTTTACATCTCAGTTTAACGATAAATGAATTTTAAGAGACGTCGCATCACACGTGGAATGTAGATTCTATATTATACATCTAAGAAAGATCCTAAACGTTCTCATTTACCTGCTCCAAGCATGACACTGGGATTGCTAGTATTAGTACAGCTTGTAATTGCAGCAATAACCACCGAGCCGTGTCTTAATTTGTAATCCTTGCCTTCGAACTCGAACATAGCTACGGAATCTACCTTTTCGGGGCTTAAGCCGTACCCCTTGAATCCTACCTGAAAATGAAAATCCTTTATTGTCCCCTGTAATTAATACAGCTATTCAAAACTCTGAGAACAGGTTCAAACGTTTAACAAAATTTCGAACTACAAACTAGTAAATCTAACAAGAGAAAATTATAGTTAAGATTAATCGAAAAGTTCACGAAGTAGACACCTGAAATTTTTCATTCAGAACAGTTTGACGACCCAAGAATGTGAATGAACTTTCAGCATCTAGAATTCATTATCCAACAAATGATTCGCTGAAGAAGCATTTTCGCATGACCGGCCAGCAGTTCTACGTTTGTTTCAACATTCAATACTCAAAGCACAAGCTCGCTGTGGCGACATAATTATTTTTACATCCTCTGAATTAAGAGTCTATTTAATTGCAATAAAACATATGTACATGTATATACAGTCAGAATATTCTGAAGATCTTCATACCAGAAAACCGAACGTAGATAAAGGCTTGTACAAGACTCTAAAATTGTTTCCCTTTTTTCAGAGGTTCCAATACTTGGTAAATTGCAGTATTCATTTAAGAACTCGTTGGGAGGCTATTGAAGGTATTGTAATCGCTTCTTGGAAGGTAAGCCAATCTAAGACGACGCCTAAATATCCAAGGGTAAACCCTGGCCTGTGAGGGATACTCATTGTTTTGTACTATTAGACGTTCGACGTCATCGTCTGGGCTTTTCCTCGCGCCGAGGGTTGCTTTCATAAATTCTACAACCGTCGAGCACTGTTACTTCTCCATTCTTTAAACTTTGCGGAAATAGATACAATTGAAAAGGAGGAAACCTTCGCGACGATGGGCTATTTATCATAGAGACGCTAGAAAAACAATCTGCCACCCCACTAAAATTTTAAATATTAATTGCAAAAACAGATTCACGATTGTAATAGCGTACAGGTTCATAATTGCGAAAACGAGCGTAGAGAAATTTATAATTGCAAAAAGTCGCCAGGAATGGTGGTAACTTGATAGCAAGACCAATCGTTGCAATACGAAGCATGGCAAATATCTGTATATAAGACTACAGTTTGCAACAAAATGTGTGGAGCTTCGCAAAACTAACAGCTGTTGTATCAGCAATTTTAGCGAGGTTGCACGACGTTCTTGGCTTCGCTGAAGACAGTGGCCTGAGTTATCTGCGAAATTAAAGATCGATCGATCATCGTTAACTATACAAAATCATTTTCTTTCGTCGAGGATCATTCCTAGATTAACAATTTTATGATAGATGTTAATATGGAGAACATTTAGTATACGTTTTTTTCTTATTGTAATAGTTGTAATCGCATTGCATTGGTATACGTACATATCGTAACAGTAACACTGTTGAAAATTGATACAAAGTACGAGCAGTATCAATACTTTTGAACAGGTATCCAAATAATTTAATATAAAGTGATACTTCATTATCAGACATAGTAACAATATATAATATATACTCGAAGAAGAGAACATTGGATTTGATGTAGAAGAAATGTTAGCTCTCTAATTCACGTGCATGAGTTTTCAGCAAATGTCCTTGCCGTGATAGCATAGTAACGCGATTCCGATGTTGAAACATCTTTCAATAGAAATCGATCGATCTCTTGTTTTTAAAATCACAAGCGCTCGTTGCTGCTTTATCACGTTCGCGCGATTACCATTTCCAATTTGAAAGTACAGTCAGTGCTTCGCAATTGAAATACAATAATCTACCAACGGATCGTTTGATTTTCATGTATTATTTTCTAGTCTTTCTTTGTGTGCACATAACTAGTTCATAGATTGATCCATGTAATCAACAACATTGTCTTTGTAAACAATGATTTCATGATTGTTTACTGTATTATCTAAGCGTCTTGACACTTTTGGGATAGAAAATCCTCGACTACCTGGACACGGATGATACAGTGGAAACTTGTAGAACGTTCACCGGGGTTGGTCAGGATGCACCGCTGTACTGGAGGAGTGGGGGGTGCTCCGGAACCCTATAAAGGTGACTCGACGAACGTGGAAGGTCATCAGTGTACAATTAACAGTGCGAGTGGTTCGTTATCGTCGCGATCGGAGTCAGAGTGCGGGTCTCCACGTTTCTGCTTTAGTATTTCGTTAAGTGCTTAAAGTTTAACGTATCGTGAAAATTGTATTCTCGACGTTCTTCTAAGAACAGAATTAGTATTAGTCATTTCGCTACAGTTTCATCTCTCAGAAACAAATTTCTTTGGTTCTTCGATATTTGCTCAACAAGTTTCGGAGATCTTCGTCCTTCCTGCAACCCACAGTCGAAGAACTCAAGAAGGAGATATTCTACAGTGGGGGTTGCTATCGGATGAAATCTCGTCCGGTGTGGGTGGAATTATAGCCTCACCGGGTAGGATTCATCCAATGTCTGCCCCTGTTCAGCGATAACATCAAGCTCCACAGGGATATTCGACGTCTTGTTATCAGGGGCGAAGTATTCGTCTAGTGAAACGCTGGAACAAAGTCGTGACTAGATCGAAATACTCGTCCCTGATGCCGAGATTAATCAGCATCGACGTGACCATCGAGCCTCAATGTCTTCTCAAACGTCCCGTTTATTTTTCTTTGGTGATCTAACTGTATGGTGAATCGAAAGATCATAAAGCTAGATCAGCAAGGCAAAGTGTACGAGACATAGCATCACGGACTCAACGTACTCTGTCGTACAGAGACCAAGGAAGGTAACGGAGAATTTTGTCTACATTTGACTGGAAACTTTGCGTTTCTGGTGTTCCATGGGATTCCAATGTCTGCAAAACTGCTTTCAACATGCACAACAGAGCACAGCTTTCGGATGAAAGAGTCTGGAGGAACTCTTGCTGCGATGTGTGCCATGAGAAATTCATATCACAGCAGTAGTTACCTGGGAGTCTTTCATTTTTGTTCAACACCTTTGTAACAATGAAAAACACTGGGAAACAGCACTTTTGTTGATATTCCGAGTACAGGATGGGATGAACGTAATCCCGTTTGACGATATGATTGATCGTCACTGGGTTATGTTTGTCCCATACGAGTACTAACTAGTCATCGCCTGGGTACCTTGCACTATCGCTAAACGCTTGCACCGCTGATGTCGAATTCTTATGTTACATTATATGATAATTTTTAAATAGTTTTTACCTTGTTTGTAAGGCATTTCTTGAAGTCACTTTTCATGTCTACCACGGATACACGATCATGGGGCCTTTTTGGACCACTCACGCTAGACACCACGGTACTTAGATCCAGCGTCACTACTTCTGAGAACTTGGGATCTTGGCTTTCGTCGTCGTAGTTCCTCAACATGCGTATGGTGGTCAAATACTTCTCGATTCGATTGATGTGGTCTTCATCTCTGCCTGTAGAGGACAATTTCATAAGCAATTCTTTTTTCTATTCGACTATGATTTTAAGAATGTTCCAGCGTTACCTGTTTGTCTCAGATAATTTAAACTCTGCTGATCAACTGGGAAGAAACCAACTGTAGCGCCATATTCTGGACACATGTTCGATATCGTGGCACGATCCGCGATGCTTAGCTGAGATACACCTGGTCCGAAGAATTCTACAAACTTCCCAACTACTCCAATTTGTCGCAAATTCTGCAAGTACACGAGAATATCTGTTGAGAAATAGTTGCACCAGGTGCGAGTTTTATTTGTACTTGAAAAATTTGTACCTTCGTGATTGTGAGAACAAGATCGGTCGAAGTAGCGTACTGGTTCAAAACTCCTTCTAATCTATATCCTACAACTTTTGGTAGTAACATCGATATCGCTTGTCCTAACATAACAGCTTCAGCTTCGATTCCTCCAACACCCCATCCTAGTACACCGAGACCATTGATCATAGTTGTATGAGAGTCTGTTCCAACCACACTATCGGGATAGAGCAAGCCATTGGTACTGAATACAACTCTCGCTAGGTATTCTAAATTAACTTGGTGCACTATTCCACTTCCTGGAGGTACGATCAACATATTTTCGAATGCTTTGGCTCCCCATTTTAAAAACATGAAACGTTCCTTGTTTCTCTCAAATTCAAGATCCTCATTCTTTTTAAGAGCGTCGTTGCTAGAAAAAAGATGCGATCCTTATCAAAACTCTTATCTTCTTTACTTCAGACAACTACTATCTGTTATGAATATGAACGCATTATCTTTCTGCTAATTTTAATTTCAAATGAAGCATAACTATTTTTAGACTTTGATTCAAAGTAGTTATATAATCATAAGTTCATTTTTGTTAAAAAAAAAAACGAACTTATGTTTAGATCCAGAAAATTTTTTTAGCTTAATTTACCTTCTAATAAAATCAACTTGTATCGAATGATCGATAACAAGATCTGACGGGCAAATAGGGTTTATTTTATCTGGATCACCTCCCAATCTTTTAACAGCATCTCTCATAGCAGCGAAATCCACCACTGCTGGCACCCCAGTGAAATCCTGTTATAATTTATGTAATTTAAAATGCACGTTAACTTGAATGTAACTTAAAGACTCATCTATGTTTTATAATTAATTAAATATAATTTGTAATAATTTTATACACACCTGTAATATTACTCTAGATGGTTTGAAAGCTAATTCCACTCCTTCATTGTGAGTCTGGTTAACTTCCCAATTTAATATTTTATCAACATCAGATGTCTTTACTTGAAACTCGTCGCAATTCCTAACAGCACTTTCCAGGAGAACTCTAACCGAGAATGGTAACCTGTCTACACAGATCATTGAACATAATTATACTTCTTTAATCTGGTCAGTGTATACAAATGCTCTAAAGCATTCGATTATTCATAGATATTTACCATATTTCTTTCCAAAATGAGTGACGTCATAGTATTTGTATTCCTTTGATCCAACTTTAATGGACTTGAGTATGTTGTTAAATGGATTATCTTCTGAAAATCAATGAAATTCATTCATTCTTGTACAGAATTATAACATAAATATTGTAAAATAAAATAAATAAATTTATTTAAAATTTGTTATTAAAACTTATAGAGAACTTTTATAAATATAAGAATTTGTTACAAAGCATGCACAGAAGGTCTTTAAGTTTTGACTCAGAAAAGGTATTCTATCGAATTGTTTATACATAGCAATCCAATTGACAATTCATATTCAAATATCTACACTCGTATCTTTACACTATGATATAAATTTATCGTTGCAATACATTATTTATTATAATTAAAAGTGACTTAATGAGAATTATATCAAATTTCACTTCATTTGTCACACACGATGAGGGAGAAACAAGGGAGACCAATTTGACACATTGCTTCGAAACAAATGAACACACAAAAAAAACATTACAATTTAATTACTTGTCACACGTAACAGGTGTCACAATTAATGCAATCACAACTCGTGTCAAGCGTCACGTTTATAATTGCATTTCTCTTAATTCATGTAACAGAACAATCACAAATTTAGTATTGCCGCGCGTTGTCACGAGAAAATGATATAAGTACACAGAATTCGAGACGTTTCTTTTGCGGTGTTTTCTCTTAAATTAGAACAGCATTCATAAATTATACAAATCTAATACTATAATAAATGGAGCGATATTTCTATTCTCTCGTAAAAGATGGCTAAATTAAACGACTAAATTGAAGATGACATGTATTATTTTCGCTAATATTTACATGTATTTCTTAAAATAACTAGGAGCAAACAAAGTGGTTCTTCACACTTACCAGCCATGATTGTCACTGTAGAAGTCACGTCGTCCAGTTTGCTTACGAGGTGATAGTATTTATACAGGGTGACGCAAAGAGTTTCTTTTCGCGAGTAAACATGGTATTTTGATGTAGTAAAACATGAGGTAATATTACAATGGGAATACTTATTTACGAGTTTAATTCAACGGCGTGAAAAGTCGAGCAAAAGTATCGAAGTTTGCTAAAATTAATGCGCTAGAATTAAATAAAGATATTTTATCCGTAATTGTATATGAAAAATATTGAGGTATGAATTGAGGTATTTTGAATACATTCCTGCGACGATTTCATAATATTTAGCAATAGTTTGCACGAATGCGAACAAAACCACATTGTAGCAACGTTGTTATGAAATTTTTGATACTCCATTAAATATTTCGCATTTTGCAAAAAAAAAAACTCCTGTAATATTTCATATGCTATATGGCCAGTTGACTTAATTAAGTTTGCAACTCTGATTCGAAGACTAAAACTGAATATAAACTGTAAAGAATGTAGGATTAAAGTTCGACGAGAAGGATAGACAGGAATAGATTAAGATCCGCTTCGTCTTCTTGCATGCAATTTTCTTGCACAATTTATAACAAAGTTAGTTGAATCGCCTATAGGCGATATTATTATAATGACATAATCTATTTTTATTTATACACGAAGGAATAATTCATAAAATCATCGAGTTAATCTTAATAACAGCGCTTCGTGATATGATCTATTCTTATTTATAAATGAAGGAATAATTAACCCTTATTTGAATACGTGTTTATGTTCAAAGTTCTAACGCGCGTTGTAGAATTTCGAAAGAATCGAGATAATGGATGAAATATTCCATTATAGGTGTTTTACGATAACCTCTGGAATATCTTCGCCGAAATACCTTATCACTATACTCTATGCTAATGAATGGCCTTCTGTACTGCTTATAAGAAACAATAATAACAATACTGTTATGAATATTCATATTTTGCGACTAGATTGTGACATTGTAAATATGAAAATTGAACATAACCCCAAAGAATGTAATAATAAACAAAAAGTACATTTACTGGCAATATTGTGTACATTCTTATCATATTATAATTGCACAGTATACAAAATTCATCTCAGCTTTCAATCTTTGAACCTATATATACATCAGTAGCGTCATTAGATATTTTGGAACCCTTGATGAGACAATATAAGAAAACTTCATTATAAAATAGTTGTTTTCCTATACCAACTTTTTATTACAGTAAGTTATACTTACAATGTAAATATGTATCCCTAAACAAGAATCCAAAGTAAACAAGGCTAATCTTACAATTAGTTACAGCCCTGGCATCCTTTGTTCCTAATACTTATTTCTTGCATACCCTGTATATGGTCGATAGGTCGATAGTAAATTCTCGAACACTATATCGAATAATATGATTACCTGTTGCGGCATAGTTCTGATTGGTTTTTATATGTAAACGTAACAAATCCCAATAGTTCGTTTGTGACTATTTGTGACAGATACGTCAAATCGAATTGCTTCCAGTAAATATTTAATTCTTGTCGAAAGTAGTTTATTAACACAAACTAAGACATGGAGAAAAACTTAGAAAAAACGCTGGATGACGTGTAAGTTAAATAGAAGAATAGATATTACTCTCGTGGAAGGAGAAGCATATTAATAGTTGTTTATATTATTACTCACAATGTCAACATTTGTATAACATGGTATTTCTGTTAGCATGCATCGGATTCTATTGAAATTTGTATCAGTTGACGAACAATTTTGTCATAAAACTGTTAAATGATCACAAATCTTATTTATAGAAATAATACTGATGGCATAATTGGCTGCGTTTTGGCTGACCATGCAGGATTATGTTTAGGAGGTATTTCTTTTAAACGATATTTCCAATTCAATATAAACATAAAATAACATAATAAAATACAAATATTTTTAGTTAAAGGGAATGCATCTACAGAGAGCGCAGGAATAATTGCAGCTATCGCGGATCAAGTTGCAAAATTGGAGCCCAAACAGTCTGCTCCAATCATATGTCTTCAGAATGATAGCAGGTAACAAGACAAATTTTTATACTTTAATATTTTATATTCTTTGTAATTGGAAGAAAATTGATGCTAAGTTTAAATTATTAACTGAGGAATTTATTAAAACAACATTGAAACTGAACAAGTTTTTTTAAATAAAAGGATGTAGTTAATAATAAATACGAAAAACATTATAAATAACTTTGTAGGATATGCCTTATACAACGTCAAGGTCCTGTTGTAGGTGCAATTTATAAGGATGTCTCTGTGTAAAATAATTTCTGTTACTCGAACTAATAATACTGGTTATATTTAAGCTAAGTCCATTATGTTTAGAACTATCTTGTTAAATATATATATGTATATACATGTATATACATAAACTCTGAATAAATAATTTTTATGTAACTTCGTTGAGATAAAGGAGCTTACACTTGGTTGATTTGAACTATAACAGTATAGAAAATATGTAATTATTAAATTTTATAAGGTTTACATTAGTTCTGCACTGCAGCACCTTTGTAAATAATTTGTATGTAAATATCAATAAACCATCATCATCAACAAAGTTAAGGTCAGTCGCTTTTCTTGTGTCTATTTCTGCGCTCGTACCACTTGTTTGTACCGAGCCTAATTAGATCGTGATGCTCATAGATCCAAGACACAAGTACAACTATAAACAGTATTACTCCGATAATTAGATGTAAGACTTTATCGTCAGGGAAGAAGTAAGTCTGAAACGTACAAAGTTTAAAATGTTAATCCAACACTTTCCAATAATACTTGGGAAGTTATGGAATGATCCTCTTACATGAGACACATTGGTGACTAAAGCTGCTATAAAAAGAGAAGCGGAAAACATTGGCTTTGGTACTAATCCACGTAATGGACGGTATATCGTATCTTTATATCTTCTGTTGATGAAAATGGTTGAGTGGACAATTCTTAGGCTCATATTTACGCAATTTCCAAGGATGAAACCAACTGGTCCGAACCAAATGGCAAATAAGTACGATGCACCTAAGAATGCGATCGACTCGTAAATCATAATTAAATTGCTTTTGTTTATAGTTGCACTGTCAGCTGTTGCATTCGTGTAACATTCTGTTACTCCATTTATTCCCAACAATAGAATAGCCAAGCAATGCGCTCGCATTAAAAGAATTGGTAGATGCGAAGTCAACTTTGCACCGCCGTACAACCATAAAAGAGTGCTCGAGTAAGACTGTCCAAACACCAAAACGACCAAACCGATAGACGTGACGGCTGAACATAAATGTGTAAGAACATTTACGCTTTCTTGAATTTTTACCTAAAGCACATATTTTATTAATTACTCCATAATGATGTGTATCGTATTTCTACCTCTCGTCAGCTACTTACAGGATTTTGATCATTAATTGGTTTGTCACGTTTGATCATTTGGGTAAAATAGAAATACCCACTCTCCTCTATTGGACGGAAAATAAATCTTGCTGCTAGAGAACCTAGATTGTTCACAATTTCGTATGTTCCCTTTAAAAACACGAAAACAGTGTTAATTTTTTAAACAAGAAGGATAATTAAATACTTATCTGTAATTAAATACCTGTTCAGTGAATGTTAATACTGGCATTACTGTCATAATTAATCTTTCTCCTTCAGTCAGAATTTGTTTTAAAATTCCTTGTCTAAAGAAACTCCATGTAAGGATAGTCAATTTTTTATCTAAGTACGATTCCTAAAAGATAACTATTTGTACAAGCGCTATATATACGAGATGCGTTTTAATACATACTTTGTTCTCTAGATATCCAGGCAAAAAGTCTTTTACTGTTTCGAATGGAAATTCTCTCACGACGTATTCGTCGCTATTGTCTTTTATCGACATTCTTCTCTTTAACTTACACTTATTCATTTTTTTAATATAATAATGAAAATATGCATAGTGACTAGTAGTATAAAATATTGCCGCGATTAGTTGAGCTGCGCCAAATGCGAATAACGCATTTTCTGGATTGTGAAGTATCAATGGTACAAACGTCATGGTACGAATGGCGATCATGATAGTATCGAGTATAATCTAAAAAAATTAAAAAAATTATTTCTTACAACAGGATAGATAGAATCAATTCAAACAGTTTTAAGTCGAGTTCTTACTTTCAGCCTAACAAACAAAAATGCACTTGCAACCAGTTGTACAATTAAAGATGACAATTCGATAATACAAGATAAAGCAACTGCCCAAACTGCAAATGTGTAATATGGCGGTAATGCTTCAGCTGTTGATAAGATAGAAAGCCAGATATATCCAAATGTTACAGACATTAGAAAGCAAATAGGAACCCTGTAAAAATATTATAAAGTGTGTTTCAGTGTTATTAAGTGTTATTATATAGTTTAGGATTATTTTGTTTTGAGAACTAACGTCATCCATAATAAATTAACAACTTGGGCCCAATTATGTTCTGCTGTGTTTGTTAAACATGCTTTCATGAATGGTTCTCTGGATAAGAATAGGATCATTGATTCCAGCAGCAGCAATCTAACATTTATAACTCCCAGAACTGCTTGGCCCACGTGTCGGACAACAAAAGCATTTAAAACAAACGTGACACCTCGACATAGGATCTACAAATAAAATTGTTATAATTACTATGTGCTACAATTCCTTGGAGATTTATTATATTGAAGAAATAATTCTTCCAGATTATCAGTAATTAGATATAGTAATTTAAAATATCGATAATATTAGTATTGTTTGCTTTTACAGTAAGTCCTCCAGTTACACAATTTTGGGTTGTATAAAATCATTGATACAGAGTTTGCCAAATAAAGTTTCTTTGTCTTTTTTATAATAGAATATGTATAAGATAGTACACCAAATGTATTGTAGGCAGAATCAGAGCAGGGTCAAATTTCACAAGGCTTGCAACTAATACTTTTCGCAAGTAAAAATTATTTGACAGTATCTACATTCCCCTCTCTCTAATAGTGTCAATTATTCTTGAACCATATTTGATCTTTCTTCCTAGAAATACAGTGGATTTATACAATTTAATTCGGAAATCTTTAAAATGAATAAATAGCGTAAGTCGAGGATTTGCTGTAAAGGTAAAATAAAGCTTTTCAATGAAACCGAAACGACAGTTCTCGCCATGAAATAATTACGATAGTTCGAACGGTCGTTACGTTGGTAAAATACCTGAAACACAATATTGAAGGAAGCATTTTCCAAGCTGCTTTTCAAAATGGTTTGCGACATTTTTCTGGACGATCGTGCGAAAGTATAAATCTTTCGAGATTCCCGCCCAAAGTGGTGTCAACGAAATTTCGAGGTTATGTGAACACTTTAATGATACCTAAAACATCAATTTGATCATTTTTCGGAAATTTCCTTCGCGCTCCCGACCGACCAGAATACAGCAAATAGAAAAGCCAAGAATTTCCTCATACTGAATCCAACGGCTTTCATGACGTAATTGCGTCGTGATCCCCTATATATATGTAATATATCGCGTCTAGTAATATTCTCTCACGCATCTTCGTCTATTTTTGTGTTTTCGCTAGTGAGAAATTGCCCTAAAAAACAAAAGCCTCTCCTAACCTATAATAAGACAGTGGTTTGTTCAGTTTGGTTCGGTTTCGTAGCGTACGAGGTTAGGTTAGGTACGAGCTAGCAGACTACGGTGGACTACGGTTAGCTACGGTATCGACAGTTATAACTGGTTACAACGAAAGTAAACGACGGTTAACTTGTGATGTCGTTACATAATAAATACACGTGCTCGTTGATAACGCGTAGCAATTTCGTTAACGTCTACGAACAATCGTAAAATCTTAAAGCACATATCGCACTTGTACTTCCCATAAATCGTGTTCAACGTTCTGTCAAATAGCTCTTTACAATGGTTAATCTTTCGAACGATACTTTTTAGCTTATTAATTTAGCAACACGTTTAAATCGTTTCATTAGTATGTTTCACAAGTCTTGAAAATGTTAACGCGATAAGAAACTATAACACTAACCAGAAATGTTGCACGACAAGAATTTCGAGGGGAACACAGACACGATAAATGTTATCCTCACATCATCTATCGTAAGTAAACAATTCATATTTGCGTAATTAGTATAAGATCGATTTGTACGCGTGTTAGTTACTGCTATCACTAATCCACGTGTCAGATTTTTTTTTCGTTGTCAGTAGATTCGTGAAGATTATTCAGTGATCATTTTCTTACGATTTTATTCAGAATCCGGACTTCGATGTTGAGGTGGAATTTTTTCTACGAGTGTTTATCGCTTGCTTAAAATTATTTCAGGTGGACATATATCAGTATTGCAAAAATTTTAATGTTAATTGTACATAAGTTCTCGAAAAAACAGGCGTTTCTTATTCTGTCCTGGATTTTACGAAGATATTTTAAAGTAATTTTAATTTTAGATAATTTCCTCTTAACGTAACGTACGAAAATTATTAAGAAAGAAAATTGTCACAAAGAAATAATTTTTTTAGCACCATATTTTTTCGATATCTTAAGATTACCGACATTTTTACTAACGCAGTAATGTAGCTAATTAAAAAAAAGAATTTAAACGCGTAGATATATGCTGACCTTTACATAACTTTAAATTATCAAATTCACATGTACAGATGTGACAACAAAGCAATTGTACTTAATAATATTAACATTGACTTTAGAAGAAAGTTTTCTAAATCGCAAATAAAATTAATATTTCACTTGAACAGACCTTGCGAATCTAGGTACCTCGTCAAAAAATAGTTTTAATTGTACCCCGCAACTTCTAATGCGATTCCTGCGTAAATCATGTTGCAGATGCATATTAAAATATTATTTTCAATTCACGACAGTCAGGTGCCCTCGCAGGAACCGTTTGCGACTTGACATTTTTCCCATTGGATACGCTTAAAACACGCTTGCAAAGCCAGCATGGTTTCATTAAATCTGGCGGTTTTAGACGGTTGTATCGGGGATTGGGTCCTGTGATGGCAGGATCCCCCCCGTCCGGTAAATTCCGATTAATCATACTTTTTCCAATCAACAAAAATAATTTCGTACTAATAAGCACATTACTTGCAGCTGCCATATTCTTTATAACTTACGACGGAATCAAAGAAGTTTTACAACCTCACATACCTCAACAGTATCACTCGTTTATACATATGATCGCCGCGTCGTTTGGAGAAATGGTAAAATTTGTTTATATACGCTTAGATCCTAACAAGGATTGTTCACGAAGAAAAAAAATTAGTGGTCCTTCTGAATATCAGGATATTTCGTAGTTTTACATTTCTTTCTTTTTTTAAATTCTTTAATTCGAATACAATGGTGGGTTAAAGCTCAATTTTCTAAAAATACGATCTACCAAATTATATCACCAATATGATTTGAGATTCTACTAACAGGTCGCATGCCTTATTCGGGTCCCAGTAGAAGTAGTGAAACAAAGAAAACAAGCGCTTTTACACGATAGACAAAGATTAGCACTAAGAACTTTATACCGTGGCTATGGGAGCACTGTGCTTCGCGATTTACCGTTTGGTTTCGTTCAAATGCCCCTGTGGGAATATTTTAAACTCTGTTGGACACGACAAGCGGGCCGCGAATGTACACCTGTGGAAGGTGCCTTCTGTGGATCAGTATCAGGTAGAAAAAATAAAAATTGCATTTAATGTATAACCTATTTATAAACGCCGCAACGAAATATTTATGTAATCATTGATTTTTTTTATAGTGGCTATATCCGCGGCTGTGACGACGCCTTTGGACGTTGCAAAAACTAGAATAATGTTGTCGAATACGTCGGCAGATAAAGAGGAAGTAAAAATATCGATAATGTTGAAGGAGGTTTATCGAAGTTGTGGCATGAGAGGGTATAGACATTGTCAAATTTTGTATTGAAAATTATCATTGTTACGCAAATAATAATTGGTGCCTAACGTCCCTAGGCTTTTTGCAGGCTTTCTTCCAAGAGTGGGCGGCTTTACCATTAGCGGATTCGTTTTCTTTGGCGTTTATGAGAAAATTAGGGAAATCCTATCGCCGTAACGTTTTAAAAACTAAATATTGGTGACGGACACGTTTCTCGTCAAACACGTCATATTGCTCAATCAAGCGCACCAGCAAAGCATTTATTTATAGAGATTTATAACAAAAGGTAATGCCACTGTAATAAAAACGAATACAATTGTCTATTTTTTAAAATAATAATACATTGTTCCTTATAATATCTTTTATTATAGCTCTTAAAAGGGACCGCGATTTATCTTGGAATAAATTTTCTTTTACTAAAGAAAGGCACTGGATTAAATATAAGGCAAATTCGAATACTTGCACTTCACATTTTTATCGATGTTAGTAACACCATGTGTTATAACTTAATAAATTTTTGTCCATGACCTAGTCGTGACAAAGGTTGAAAATTACATTTTTAAAAGTGTATTGTCGGATCGTAATACGCTAACTTTATATTTACCACAATTTTTCTCAAAGGTATATGCTTCATAAAAAAAAAAAGTATGAACAGTATTACAAAAATGTAAAATAAGTATATTTAAAAATAGATCTCAAGGGTAGAAGTTTCCTTTACATGTACGTGCAAGTATGTATCCTGACTAAGTATATTGCACATTGATCTGCATTTACAACATTCACTTACATAGAGCGGTATAATATACGAGAGATAAGAGAACTATAGTAACTTCTAATATCCATTTTGTTACGTAAACGAACAACAATGTGTTTTCTTAGGCTCTTCGATTACATCAATTGTCTCTTTTATACTTTGTACATTCACTGGGTCGGATATAAAGTCTTGTGCAATTTCATTAAACAATTCAGCTAAAAATATGGACTAATAAATATATACGATTTATAGTATCGATGCAAGTCTAACATGTGTGTGTATATTCTTACCAACATTTTCCCCTGTTTTGCTAGATGTTATGAAGAACTTAGCTTGTATGCCTGTTGTATATGTTTCCACAACATCTATTTCAGGTGATGGAATTGCACCGTGGTCTAAGATATCCTTTTTTGTACCACAAATATATACTTTACAATCCTCTTCAACACTTCTGAGCTCCCTTACCCAGAATTTTGCCCTCTGAAATGTATTTAATTTCGTAATGTCGTAACACACTACAGCAGCTTTTGCTCCACGGTAATATATCCTAGTCATTGCATCATATCTACAAGAATATACATCATTAGCAACAAAATTTAACAATGAGAAATTAAAAGAAACTGAGTGCTTACTTTTCGCTGCCTGCAGTGTCCCATATTCCCATAATAAACTTGTTCCCATCGTGTTGTATTTGTTTAGCTGCAAACGCAGCGCCTATAGTCTAAGGAAAGTGGAACTGAGTTAATTTGTTTTACGATGCACCTTCTAGACGATTCTCAGCGCAAATCTTAATAACTTTATTTTAGAATATTCCTTCCATGCCGCGGACTAAGAGAAACAAGACGGCCTAAATTAGTATTATCTCTCGATCGACCCAAGTTTTTACAATTTGCACAAAATTTAATAATATCGACCCTTTCGCATTCCTTACAAAAACTTGATGCAAATTCGTTTCAAATTATTTAGTGTAAAATTTAACAAGAATCATAGGAATTGCTTGATAATGTAAATACCTAAAAAGAGAATCTAGTATGTAATGTATCTTTTTATAAAGTACACTTACATTTTGATAGGAAAGACTCTCATTGAATCTTTCGTTTACGAAACGTTCCACAAGACTTGTCTTCCCTACAGCCGCGTTACCCAGTAATACGACTTTCAAGTCGACCCGTCTCATGCCTAAACAATGTTAACTCCTCCGAAATATAGAATTATTACAGCGAAATAAATACTATCTTTTTCTGTAACATTTAGGTTAGAATTATCTCGATATGTATTCAATCAGCAATGAATCACTGTTTAATCACTGTAAATAAAGTTCAAATGATTGTCGTGTCATTCGATACGAACGACTGTTTGATTAATGATTCAGCATTATCTGGTCAAAAATGGAAAGTCAACCAACAAATCAAGTACCTACACAACGCACTTAATAATTCATTTCTTGTTATAGATGGCGCTTTTATTTGTCACAATTTAAATAAATTATTTATGTTACAACACTATTATTCTATAGAAGATAATAATCTAAAAACAAAAATAAATCTGCCGAGGTATTTTTGTAATATCGTTTTCTTACCGAATTTTTTATATTTGAGTTTGCTTGCTGATATTTAAGTTCGAAAATATATTTTTAGAATTTTCATTTGTCAACACATTTCGTTACAATTTTGTATTCTTTTCGAATTATAAAATAGGTTATGTTATATCAATATTTGTTTGCATTAAAGAATGATCAACATGATTTTAATTTTCGCTCACTTCAATTAGTACAACATGCATCAAAACTTACTACATTTTACACTTCAATTTTTGTTACTTACTTTGCTTACTAATAATTAAAATTTGAATATTTTTTGAAAGCATAGGAGGAAAAATAATTAGATTAGATTTATCTTTGTACTTTTATACTTCTTTCATCACACCTTATAATGGTTTTCAATAAATATTTCTCTTAATAAATTACAATGCATTTTAACAGTTACTGAAAAATAATGACTGTATTTGAATCTGTTTCTTTGTTTTATTATAAGCATACAATTGAGTATGCTTTATAACATTGAAATTAACAATAAACATGAAACTAGAAACTAGTCAATAGTTTTCATATACGCGCACAGATAGAGTTCTCATTTTATAAGCACCTTTGGCTTTACTTAGCTTTTCCTTGTGCGGCAACTGCAGCTATAGCAGCCTTGACAGTTTCTTCGTCGCCTAAGAACTTCATAGACACAACTGGTTTGAAATTTTCGTCTAATTCGTAGACGAATGGAATACCAGTTGGCAGATTCAATCCCATGATATCTTCGTTACTCATCTCTGAAAAAGGAATGGAGTTAATATACAATTATTTAAAACTTCCTTTCTTTGAAAAAATAACTGCTTACGATCCAGATGCTTGACTATTCCACGCAAGCTATTTCCATGAGCAGCAATGATAATTCGCTTTCCTTCCTTCAACTGTGGAATAATAGTATTATTCCAATATGGTAAAGTCCTCTCAATCGTCAATTTTAAAGATTCAAATTTAGGAAAATCTTCTTCTTTCAGTTCATTGGCATATCGTGGATCTTTTACTATGACATCGTAATACTTGTGGTCTCGTTCCATAGGTGGAGGTGGTGTATCAAAGGACCTTCTCCAAATTTGTACTTGCTCTTCTCCATATTTGGTCGCTGTTTCAGCTTTGTTCAATCCAGTGAGAGCTCCATAATGACGTTCATTCAATCGCCATGTTCTGTGAATGGGAATGTTCTCTTGCCCTATTTCCTTAAGAATTGCTGCCAAAGTGTCATTAGCCCTTGTCAATACTGATGTATGAGCAACATCAAAGACTAAACCTTCATTTTTTATTGCCTTTCCTGCAGCTTCTGCTTCTTTTCTGCCTAGAATTGTGATCACATGTTACAGAATATTTATTATGGAATGGAATTCATTAATTCTTTGAATGAATCAAAAATAGAGATGTGTTTTTAAGAAAGAAGGATATGCATCTAACCATGGGCTTGAAGGGATTAAATTCAGAAAAAATAAAGGTTATATCTTGTTATTCTATAAGTGTAAAATTACAGTATTTATTAACTGTTTCATGGACACGATAACGAAATGCATCGATAGATCTTAAAAAGCGTGTTATGATATTTCAATCAGCTCGACCTTTTGCCCTTGAAGCCACTCTCAAGAGTTGCCATCATAAGATCACTCACCTTTTTCAGATAAATTGGCATCGTACCATCCGCAGAATTGGTTCAACTTATTCCATTCGCTCTCTCCATGGCGTACCATAACAATCACGTATTTCGACATTTTTGTTTTAGAACCAAAGTCGCGTAAAAGAGAAACACGATTAACCAGCGCAGATCTGTGCTCAATACTCCGGCACAACTGCTTGATTCGTAAACCCCCACCACCTGTCACAGATTTCGATCGTGCGAGCACCTTATTTAAAATTTTACACGACCACATTCTGTCGTTCAACGATCTCAGTTACAGATAATTTCTCAACTGTAGAATCAGAAATTAGTATTCATTGAAAAATGGCTTGTTGAGAGCCGTACACAGTTGCAGATCTTAATACTTTATCTCCCTACGTTTTCATTTAGTAAGCAGCGAAATATTTCGCGCCACTGAAGAGAAAGGTTAGTTTTTATTGAACGTCACGGCGTTCCTAAAACTTCGTTTCTTTGCAATTACTGGCGAAATGATAGGCTGTAGTGAAACCATGTGACTTGGGTAAAAACTTATCAACTTATCACTTATCTGTTGTTCGTTTTGTGTTTTTTTAATCATTAATCATTAATCATTAATTTTGTGTTTTTTTAATTATACTTACAATTTTGCTTATTGCCTCTTATGCCTCATTTTTTCCATCAACGCGTTTCAAAAGTCCACAAATTACAGTTTGAGAAACACTGACCACTGACGTATATACAAAAACAGTATCAAATAGATAGCATAAAATAGCATTCGATAACAATGTTTAGAAGTACAATTACTACTGACTGTATTTAAAATACAAGTATTACTGACTGTATACAGTTTTACTATGATAATAAAGAATTGTGTGATTTTTTAGAAAAGTCGTCTTGTTCGATTATAAATAGACATAACCTTCGTAAATGTCACAAGTATTGAAGTTACTTTTAAATATATTTTTAAATGATGTTATTCAAATAGCAAACATAATCGTGCAGCAATTGTAACATTCAATGATTTGTAGAGGAATCTATTAGTTATTGTTTATGTACGATGGAACATTCGAACAATGAACGACTTGACAATTCTTCTTCACTGTTAAACAAGGATTTTTTACAAATTTCGTGCAATTGGCAGATCAATAATAAACTGTTTCACGATGCCTTCACCATAGCAGCCTCGTCTCAAAAACTTGAGAAGTAATGAAAATATATCAACATCTCATTTTAAGCATATTCAATAAAAAAGCAATCTGACTTTGATTACAGGATTAATATCGATGATATAGTTTCCTTGGATACATGTATATTATTGCAACCAGTTGAATCCAAAGAACCATGCATGCTGGATATAAAACTGACTAACCATCAAAGGATATCTCATATTGCTGTAGTGTCAGAGGCCTATGTGTTAGAGTTTTTCAAAGAATTTGGTGAATATGAAAAAACAGTATTTGCAGAATTCGAGGATGAATTTGAGGATAGCTTTGTTTACATCGCGGAAACTGCAATTATTCCATCTGCTACAGAAGCTAGCATTAAGGTATAAGAATTACACGCAATACAGTTTTAAAAGTTTCAAGAAAAGGTACTCAAAGTAGAATTTTCCATTTCAGTTTACAAAAATAAAGAGCAAAACTTTAGGTATGTGGGTATATGGTATAAAGCTCTACTTAACAGAGCCTGATAACGATTCTACGAGTTTTCCGACTGATATTTTTAATCCTGAAATAATTAAAAATTTCCTTACTAAGCTAAATTTTAATACAAAAGAAAATGATGCTTCCATTGATGTTCAATCGTGTTATAAGAATATCTTGAATTCATCGAAAAATAGAAGTATCGAAGAAAGTACTGAAAAAGAGGCGGCGCTCGGTACCAGTACTAAGAACGAGACTGTATCGGATATTACGCAACTTAAGACTTATATTGATAATAAATTCCATGATATGGAAATAAAAGTGATGAAAAGCATCGATGAGATGGAGCAAAGGACCAACCAAAAACTGGATACCATTTTACAAAAATTAGAATCACAATTTAATGCCAAGTGATATTCACTTTATACCATTTAAATGAAATAAGTACACTTGTAAATAACTAAATCGTGTATTTAATGTAACTCAATATGTACAATAGAAGAAAAAACAATGATTTTGAAAATAATACTGTTTTGTAATATTTTTTTCATAAACTCGAAAATTCAAAAAATTGATAAACTTCTTGGAAGTAGTTCATTTTGCCATGGTTATCCATTTTCATATAGACATCATAATGTCACAAAATTTTTTAAATTTTCGATTTAGCAAACGAGTGTAATTTAAAATTATATGTACTAAAGCTACATGTATTATGTGTTTCAAACCTTTTATAATACACTGTGTAAGAATGTACCAAAATTTATACTAGATCTCACCTAATTCTTGAATGTTTTAATTTTATACATGTATGTAAAAAACATAGAACTGTAAAGATTATCATAACATATCAATGTAATGAAACAAAGTTTAAACATAACACTACTTTAATCTGCATTATCTTGTGGAGGATCCCATTGATGAAGTTGCTTCCTCCACAATCTTACCATGCCGTCCCATCCTCTTCTACTGTATTTAATATGCTTTGGAGGTGTTCTTGGGTGTTCTCTTGTACGCTTATCTCTGAAATGAATTTAAAAATATATAATGTGAATATTAAGAAATTTTTCAATATCCCATCAATAATATCTTTGCATATAAAATCATTACTTAGGCACAGCCTCAAGATATCTATCGTATCCGATGGTATTCTTTCCATAATCTATTTCTTTTTGCCTATGTGCTAATATTTTAGGATTTGTTTCGTATTCTATGCGTCTTCTACTACTGTCAGAAGAATTTGTAGTGGTACTTGAATCACTGTTACGCCTAGTACGTAAAAATTTTCTATCCTCGCAATATACATTCTTTTCTCCAGGTCTTTTGCGAAAACTATATAAATCTTCTGGCTTATTTCTTACATTATCTTCGAATTTTATGGCATTCCCATTAGCTAGTTTATTTTCTTCGCATTTGACTTTATTATCTTGTACATTTAAATTGGTATCTTCCTCTTTTTTCTGATCTTTGTTGTCATACGAATTATTTTCCACAGGTTCAGTCTTAACAGGACTTTTAGGTTTTACAACATTTTTATTTGACTCTATTATTTTATCAAGCTCACTTGATCTCATACAAATGGCTTCATTAAGAAGAGCATCTTCTTCAGCATCCAATTCCAGACATAACTCTTCTTTGTCTAGATCCATTTTACTTAAATTGTAGGAATTGTAACACGATCTACGAGTTAAAAAACTGATATAAAGTAAAGTGTATGTATTAACTGGAAAAATAATTCAAGTAGTACGAGGAGCAGACGATACCTTAATAAAACTAACCTAAACAAATGTAACAACTTTGTTATTAGAACATAATGGGTAATTGTTGATTACACGCTTTAGCAATAAATGTAAGAAATCGATAAATTACACGTTTTTCTCAACTGTAAACAAGAAATTTAGGTCGGGTTACATTGCACTTAATTTTAAACGAACGACTGGATAATTTCAATTCCTACAAGTGATACAAATTCTACGATGCGCGCCTTTTCTGACAATAATAACAATAACAATAGACAGAGAAAACTCATAGTTTGATAAGAGCTTAGGTAATTGGAGATGATTTAGGGATAATAAAGGAGGGTTATAAAGCTTCTATAGTAAATCCAAGCGAAAGATAAACTTGGATAAACTCTAATAACGCAAATAGGCGATTTACAAAAGATTCTCACTGCTCGAAAGTATGTGTGTTTTTATACTCAAGGAGAATTTGAAACGAATTTAATGTATTTATACTAATTATGCAGAATGAATATATCTGTTTTTACATTTGTATGTGTGTATTTTAAATATATTGTAAGAATTAAGGGTCTATTTAAAAAAATTATTTATAGTTGAAATTGTTTTCTTTCATGTTAATCGCCATCTGGTGGTGAACAACCTGAACTAAAATTCGAAGTTTGGTCAGCGCCTCTATCAGGAAAACGCCCAAGTTTGTCCTCGATTAGTTCCCATTGTCAACGCTAGATAGCGCCATTTGTTTATATTAATATAAAAAATAAATATATCTTATAAAAAATTAGTAGACAAGCATTGTGATATTAAAATATAAATGAGAATTATTCTGCAACCCTTGAATCCCTTATTATTTTTTTTTAACAAACAAATGGTGCCATCTAACGTTGACAGGGGGAACTATTTGAGGACAAACTTGGGCGTTTTCCCGATAGAGGCGTTGACTAAACTTCGAATTTTAGTTCGCCCTATTTACCACCAAATGGCGATTAACATGAAAGAGAAAAATTTCAACTATAAATATTTTTTTTAAATAGCCATTAATTTAATTATTAAATTAATATCAGAGCTGTGATTATGTTATATAGTATACTTAATTATGTACGAGTATGAAAAAATGAGTTTTTAATAGTATAAGAAAATATATATTACAAGAGTAATAGTACAATAAATTAAATGCAACAGTAGAGTATAGATCATTTACATAATAATTGTATACCTTTTTCAATAAAATACTTTCAATATATTGTTGTTCTTTTTCTCATCAGTCTTTATAATTTATTATAAGTCCAAATGTATTCCAAAACCCTTGTTAACCTGAACATAATCTTCCCTCTCTTGATGAGCAACTTCAAAACAATCATTTGCGTTGTTGGTCCTTATAAAACATGTATACTACAAGTATAATAGCCACTTTTATCCAAAATTTCATTATTTATACCCCTTTACACTTAACACACTATTAATTATAATGATTTCAATGTTTTATTTTTCTTCCTTTTCTCTAAATTGTATATCTTATGTTTTTTGTTTCATTAGTTTCAATTTGTCGTTTAATTGTGTAGTAGTAACTGGTAATTAATGCCTATGAAGAATTTATTCTCTTGGTGAAAGAATGTAGTAGAAACCATTTGTAAAGTATCGCAGAATTGTTTCAAACACCATTTCTCTGAATACTTCTGCAATGTAGAAGTATCATGTAGATATATTAATATAATAAAGTAATAATGTTATATTCAAACATGTATTTAAAGTGGGAGAGAGTGTACAGAGTAAAGAGTTGTGTACTCTTATTGAACCAAATAAGCTTATGGATGCCTCAGACATTGCTTTGGATTTACTTGAGCATTACTTGTCCTTGGTGAAGTTTATCAATTCTGGTAAAAGAACATTCAGTACATATCATTATATAGAAACAATAACAAAATAAAAGAACGCTGCGTGACAACACATCCGTTGCACGTATTCTAATTAAAAAAAAAAGCGATCCTTGAGAAAAAGCCCACCACAAATTGATGACACTATCGAGTCTAAATATGGGAAGGACGAGGACCGTCCACCCACGCTATACCCACTCCATTTGTTTTCACGCTATCAAAAATTCCCAACTGCTTCTATTCATTCAAAATATTTCATTTAATGTATCAATACTACATTTGATATCAGTACTTCATTACACACTAATCTATCTTAGACTTCCATTCCCTCTTGAGCGACTGATCTTTCCATCTCTCTAAACTACATTGGCTATACAATTTTTGTTTTCTTTATGAAAAGAAGTATTAAAAGAAAACTCTACTTAACACTTTATCTACCAAGGCTGTTCTATTCCAGGCCTATTTATTCATAGCCTTTTTTTATTCCAATGCCTATATAGAACTTCTATGCGCAACTGTACAAAGAAGTTTTGTTTTTAATAATACTACAGGTTCTTAAATAGATGCGAGAAGGTATAATAATAAGAAAAACTACCATTAATTTCCTACAATAAGCTCAGTGGTTGTTTTTTTTTTTTTTTTAATTGAAACATAAGTGATCCATGTCTTATTGGATCTCCAACAGGCCCTGACTCAGTGTACTGTTAGTCCATTGCTTTTTAGAGGTCCTGTACGTTATAACGGCATTCACTTTCAGAGCCTCCGGGTAGCGCGGATCCGCTGCGATCTCAGTCAACCAAGAGACGCCGTCTCGCGTGGATCAACAGGTGTTCTTGCTCGTGCAAAAAGCGATCATCAGCATGGGTAAGTTTTCCTTATAAACTGATCTGTTCACACAAACCAATTGGACAAAAGTCCAGATACTGCGTTGGGCAGTGAACAGCTCGAGCATGTTGGGACTCGTTTGGGCCGCGAAAGCAATAAATTGTAGACGAAACCCACGCTGCATACTTGTTAAGGTATGCGGGATGAGACACGCTATGTATTCATAATGTTAGACGCTCTGCTGACGCTATTCTGCTGACAGAACAATAGTATCTAAATGGCTATAACGATACAAAATTACCATGCTCAATGTATTTGAAGAACTTTGCTAATATTGAATTTCTATAACGTTCTGGACCGCTTCGTTGGAAAGAAGAATTTAGTTGTTCAGTATTTTTCTGAAAGATGGAAGAATTGTGCTTTAGATTTTTAAGGAAGATATAGTTGTAACAAGTATTTTTAGAGTTTGACAACTGCAGGAATATATTTTTCTCATATTATTTTAAATATTACATTTAAGTAGCATTGCATAACATTACATATTGAATATTAATTTTTAAATTTCGAGCGCTATGTATTAATATTAATCAAGAAGTTAATTCATGGTGGCTTTCATTGTACGCTACGCGGCGAACGAATGATGGTTTAAATGTCACAGACAAATGTCAGAAAGGAAAAGTAACGTTGAAGCGCGTCTGCTTGCTGGTAGCGATCGAAATAATTGAGTTACGAATTATAAGCCACGAAAAGAAAGTACTGTGGTACATATGATGTAACACTGTACGCATTTTTTTTTTTTTATTTTGGTAAACGGTGAATCAGCGATCACGTTCGTAACACTCGCATGCTTGCGCCTCGTTAAGCATTGACCTAGAAAAGAATAAGAACATCTTGATGAGTAAAAAAGAATGCAAATCCACGTTTTAAAGTAGGTTGATTTTTCTCTCCTTTTGCGGAATGAAGGGAAGCAAAAATATCTGTAACTTAGAAAAGTATATATATAGTTTGCTTAACTTTCTTCTTTTACTATTTTTTAAACGACGAGGTGTAAATTAAAATGTATAACTAGAAAAGCAGGTCGCGTTTATGCAAGTGTCGTATCTTGTTAACGAAATGTCAGAGGGGTATCGGTTCTGCGTGATCTGTATCCTGAAACAGGAGCAGCCTGATATCAAACACACCACGCGGAACCACGACCTCGTCGTCCTTGCAAAAGACGTGCTTGAGCGCTGCTTAGGATCGATGGTAGATCAGATAAAAATAGTGCCTGGCCGAGTGTATCCTCCCACTCACAATAATAGAGTCAAAGATCAGTTCAAGGACATTGACCTTGCAACTATTTCGTATTCATCCGTACTGATCTACCTCTAGCTATAACGCACCTCTGAAGCTTTTATTTGCATAATCAATCATTTTCCTTATATTGCAAAGACGGTGTGATTATATTCTCTCATAATTGAATAGGTAAAGTAACAAAAAATTAGCTCAAGGGAACCGTTCCTGCAACTGTTTTGCATTTCACCATGAACACGCTGATCTATCTCAGGCTTTAATGCGATTCTGAAACATTTATTCACATAATTAATTGTTGTTTTTCTTGTACTGCGAAGACAATGTGACTCTATCCTCAAGACCGTAAGAATGACTCGTCGGAAAAGGGATTGTCTGTCGCACGGCATTGACTCCCTTACCAGACGGCCCAGTTTTCACAGTTTACTACGTCTGCTTAATGACAGAGTACGTTCACGCGCTCCCTTGCACAACTTTTTGACGCACCGAATGAAACCTGTTTAAAATTGCCAATTATATTTTCAATGCGTGCAAAGTGATGCAAATGAGGCGGTTATTTTCATGGTAGCAATCGTTCACTCAGAAAGACAAGCGTTGCATTACCAGTTACCTTTAAATTACAGAAGAATACATACCAAAAACTGAAGTTGGTGTTTTCTTTCTTTTTTCAGGGACCGCGCACGTTTGCAGTATAGCGGCCATGCTCGTCGTAAGTTTAACTCGAAGCATGTCGAATCACGGAGAGAAATCGGGAAAACGACGATGTCTTGGCACTGGCCACGCTCTCGGACCATTTCCATATTTTTCCTTCTTCCTCTGTCACAACTTTACGCAACTTCAGAAGGAAAATCGTTTACCAATTCTGCGCTTATACTCTGTTGCATAAACTCACGGAACATTGATCCTTTCACGAATGGAAAGTTAGATAAATGATGTATGAATCACTGTAAAGTGCATATAATCGATTCACGATGGACCAAACGTCTGTTTTCTTATGTCGAGATAAAGACACTCTGGTTTAAACAATCTTGATACCACTATAAATATTACAAATTGTTTTGCGAATAAATATTTCACGGTATTAAAAACAAATAGAGTATTAACAGTACCTTTCTCGTGATCACGGGGAAAACAGGAGAAAATGTGTTTCAAATGTTGTTTCAATTAAGGCCTATTGAAGATACTTTCACGGACGTAGACTCCCTCCTAATTACAGAGTAGTAATGGAGAAATATGCTTTAAATATGCGATACTCTCTCTTTTAAATTAAGGTACACGTAAGCTGTTTTTTAATAGAGCTAAATTATTGTTAATTCCTAGTTATTGCAGAGCTACTGATTTATCTTTTAATAGAAAAACAGCCTGTTCTATCAACTGGAAATTATCATTATCTGCTGGTGCAGTCTCTTAGCTTTGAACCGATAATCTTCTTTCATAGAGCGTCATGCAGTTTACTCTATTGTATCTGATTAGGTCCTCCTCGTCACAGCGGAAGCAGGCGACATGATGCGTAAGAGCATCGTCTTCGACAAAAACACCCCAGACGTGTTCTACTGCCCGCAGCAGAAGCCAACGGGTTTCAAGAAGATGATCGTAAACGCGAAACCGTTATCCAAGCTGTGCCAATTCGAGGGGAAACCGATACCTCCAGATTACAAAAGCGATTGTTACAACGACGTGGACGAAACGGAGTACGCCTGCAAAGAGAAATACAGAATTATGGTGAGTCATCATCGATGAGATCACCAGGCCCACTGAAATTTCTTCGTCGAAAGCAGTCATCAGAAAAACAACAAATATAGTATTAGTATGCGAACGATACGGTATGCAGAAGTTTACGCGCTTCACAGTAAAGTAGAGAGCGAGCTAGATGAAGTTAAAGCAGGAATTTCCAACTATAGTGAAGAAATCATATTGAAATGTATATCTCCATATAAAATTATTGGGGCTTGTGTGCTTTAGCCGCATTTCATGGCGTGTTTCGTTAACGCGTCTACACTTCCATGGCACGAGGTTCGATCAGAGACTATTAACTACATACATTAATTATATGTTAATCCTTAAGGGTACTTCATCAATATCATTTAAAGTATTCTTCAACAACATGATTCAGAAGGCCCTCTTAGATCCTCCTGATTCTATCAAAACTAACTTTGTGTCCACCATGATGAAAATAAAATTGCACAATGAATTTCATTAAAACGAAAAGTCTCTAATCGAACCTTGAAGAGCACACGATAAAAGTATGCCAAGCGAATGTCAGTTTTACCCAAGATGCACGCATCATCCGATCATCGTAGCGCCGTGTCCATCACGTGTAACGGATTGGTGTCGGTTTTTTTTTTCTTGCAGAAGCGATTCAGAAACGCGGAAGGGAATGAGAAAGCTGCGGATGACTTCGTCAAGAAATAGATGAGAATCAGTGCTGCACGGCCGAAACTGCGTGTGCCAATTTTGCAATGCGCGATTAATGCTCAAGCTTGCATCCCACAGTCTCATAATTGTAAAGCACTTTTTTTTTTTTTTTTTTTTGAAAGTTGAAGTAGACTGTCCACTGCTATTCGCCTGAACGGTTGGATGAATCCTGAAAATAGAAAATTATATTAGTTCCACGATCACTTAGTTAACATTTGCAAGATAATTAAGGTGAAAAGCATCGGTAGCAAACAGCTTTACACTGGTGACTACTGGTACGATTACCTTAGTCTGTAATAGTACAAAGCATTTAATTTATATTATTATCGTTACTTTACTGTATGTAAAATTCTGGTAGGATTGGACGTTAAAAGATATTCTCAGACTGTTCCTTTTAATGTTGAAATATTAGAATTAGAAGGACTAAACTGTACCGGTGCTCTGTACTTTCCGAGCTTGGTGGGTGTTCTGTATTTTTGACAATAACATTAATAAAACTAACAATAACGGAGTTGGGCAAATTGATCATTAATCCGCCATACGATGCCTTCAAAAGCTGCTTCGAGAGATCAGAAACTAGTTTTACGCGATATTACGTAATTCCTGATATTTTTATAACCGTTTTGCTCACTAACTTTGCATTATTCATTACGTCGTGAACGGTTGATTTCATTTGATACTTTTGTACACGTGAATGCTAGCTTGTTTCACAAACTAAGAATAAAATTTCGCTGCATTAATACAAATTGTTTCATCATTTACTTCAAAGAAATTCATTTGTTTTAAGTTGACCTTAGTTTACAATGTTGAAGCTCTTTTATGTTTCTAAATATAAAAATAAAATTCAAGAAATTATAAGATCTATATATTATTACTCAAAGTAAAATTCAGAACCTTGAATCGTGAAGTGAATCAGAAGACTGCATCAGAGATGTGTACACTGGGGTAGGTAGCACTTCACATTAAGTCTCAGCTAAAAAGAAATAGGATAAAATAATTACCTATTCTCTTCAATTTTTCTCATACTTATTCTCTGTTTGTACATTAGTGTCATATATGTATCTTTGTTTTAGACGAGACTACATCCGCCAGGAAGTGTAACACCTTACAATGGAGCACGTCTGTCAAGGTTTCTTACTTTTGATAGCGATCTGTATAAGAATAAAAATCAGATTTAAAATGTTAGGCGATGAGAACAATCTTCCATACGTATCTCTCTTATTGACAAATTGTCGACGATTATTTTAGAATATCATTTTTACGTCGTAACTTCCCGAGAGAGTATCTTAACGGAACAAGTTCGAATAATCAAGCTTTTGTTGCCATTAATCCATCGATAAATTGATGTCCTCAACTTTCGTAACATTTCAAACTCTTCGATCGATTTTTGTCTTATTGATAAATTTGTATAATATGTTGGCAATGTTAATTGTAAATAATTCAAGTTCCTGTAACTTTCTCTCGCTTTAAAAGTCTGACTCAATCTTATTTAAAAGCATGCTCGTTGTTATTAAAGTATTTAACGTTCCTATTCACTGTAAAGTGTACAAAGGTTTCTTAGCATATTTTTGTAATATATTTGTAACATAACGCATTGTAAAGAGATATAGTAATATATGTGAATAAATATGATGTTTGATTTTGTATATTACTGATTGTATATACAATGCACTAGCAAGTCTCTTTTTATATTATTTTACCTGAACACATTTGATATATTCTTCAGTTTTTTTAATAAAATCGTTTGAAACACTATTTAATGTACATAATGGAATGTTTCAGAGTGGAGTTTAGAATAAAATACTGTATATATAATTTATACAATATATTAAACAAACTATTTTAAATATACATATGGTTTCCCTCTAGAAACTCAACATTTACTAGTTAGACTATTTTGGTGATGATGTACTTACATAAACAGTTGCACGAAACTTAAATATAATAATTTAAAAAGAAAGAAAAAGAAAAATCTTTTCAGCGAGGAAGAAGTTTTTCATATTTATAAATCTAAACGAAAATGATTGTAGAAGGTGAAATTTCTCGTTCAATTTGCTTAATGTTTAATATACTATTATAAAATATACAAACTATATATAAAATAATATGAATAATTTATATATTCATAAATGAAATATCACATACTAAAGAATAGTATAGTACAGCTATACACTTTTGTTATTCACTTTTGATAACATAAATTATCAGTTACTAATAAACACGTTTCGGTAGTTTATAGAAACAGATAAGAAATCTGTCTACGTAAAAAATTGATATACATATCGAATGTAACTAACTTGCACAATTTTCCCAAACGACTTACACACGTAATAGAATCAATTGAATTTTCAATCAAACATAAATTAGTAGTTGCACATACTTTCAGAGGTATTCGTCTATCTTAATAATATTTCACTTTTAAAACTCCATTACGAATTGATTCACCAAGCATAAAAAGAGGGAGAAGAGTATCATACTCTATGTTATATATTGCAGGAACATCAGCTTTGAAAGCATATCATAACATAAGTGAAAGAGATCAAAGTGCATCACCCCGTCCACTCCATTTGCAATTTACTAACAAAGGAAACATCGAGACATACTGTACACGCGTCGATCGTATATGCTTCGACGTTCCCTTGCGAAAATTACCATTCTCTCACTAAACGTTCATTCGCGTTGTTCATCTCCGTTTGGAGGAAATTTCATTTTACAAAATTAATTTTCCACCGTTCGAAGCACGAATCTGCGCCACCTGTTCAGGAGTGAGGATGAGCTTGCTTCCGTTGGGCAATGCTAAGGCATAATGGCTTCCAGTATCGTTAACGACCACCACCAACTGCGTGTTCGGACTTTGAACCGGCTGAGCAGGCTTCACAGGCGTTATAGAGATGCCACCTTGGCTCATACGTTGTATTATCTGTTGAGGTATGGAACCCTTCGGTGTGGCTACTGTGACGTTTGAGGTAATAGTTGGCTTATGCCTAGATTGTACAACATTTTTACGAGGCGTGGTCTTCGCTTTCCCCGTTTCAGAACCTGCTTTCTTAGTAACGATCATCTCGATCTCGTCGTCGCTGTCGCTGAGAACGATCAAACAATTGGATTTATTCTGAGTTGCATTTTCTGAAGGTGCACTCGGTTTCCTTGGTTTCAGTGATTTGACAGAATTCACTCGTTGCTGGGGAAGGTTTCTGGGTTGTCTGGCGTTATTAGTTCGCGGAAAAGTCCCTCTGATAGGCATATTGCTTCTTATAACCGCGCCATTTGGGTGTGGATAACTCGGGCGTGATGGGTATCTGTTTTGTGGATGCGGGTATCTATTTTGCGTGGGATTCGGATGTGTTGGAACAGGAAGATGTTGATGTATATTCTGTGGAAGAAAATGAGGATTGGCAGGTAGGAAGTCACGTTGTGGCGGATGGGGCGCTGTCATCACGTATGGCATGTAACCAGGGTGATTGATGAATTGTTGAGGAGCCATCATCTGTGGCCCTTGAGGCTGCAACGATGGAGGAGGAACGTAACCAGTTTGAGGATTCTGAATGATATAATTCTGCCCTCCGTGAACGTAGTAACCTTGCTGCATCTGTGGTATGATATTCGAGACTACGGATCCATGCTGCACGATCGTATTGGGCGAAACGACAGTCGCGGCATTCGGCTGCATCACGTAATAATTCATTGGATTAGGCTCAGTTTTAATCATCATGTAATTGGCGTTGACGTTCGCAGTGTAACCGTTGTCGACCTGACACGGAGTGTAGTCGTAAATCGGGCCTTCGTCCTTGATATCCAATTCCGAATGCACGCTCTCAATGTTCTCGACTTTGTTGATCGTTTCTAAGGAAGGCACTATTTGTTTAAAATTATTTTCTACCACAGCCTCGTGATTCTCAAGGTTTTGATTCTCCGCCACGGCTTCGTGATTTTCTACCGTAGGTTCATTATTCTCTACTGGAGCCTCGTGATTGTCGGTGGCGTTAGGACTGGAAGCTTTTGTCGAATCGGTAGAGTTTTCTAGGTTACCTATGTGGTCTTCTTTGACTGCAAGTTTTTCTTTGTCGATTTTTACAGTCAAAGGAGCAGCTACCAGCGATTCCGCTGCCTCTTGTAGCTCGTCTACTTTGATGCTTTGTAATTTATGTTCGAATGACTTCAATCTTCTATTGGCAGCTGAAAGAATATAATAAAAGTTATTGTTATCAGTAGAAGGTATTGTTTATATTTATAGTAAACTGGTATACTTACACGGACGTTTATTTTTCCTTTTGCGAGAGCTCGGTAGAATCCACTCTTGGTCTGAGTCCTCCTCGTTCGTCCAACCATCAGCGAGTTTGACTTTCGAACTAAAGTAAGGAGTGGATGCACCGGTCTGTGCGCTGGGAGCCGCATAGACTGCCTCAAGGTTGGGCCATTCTTCCAGCTTGTTCTCCTCGATCTCATCGTCTGAATAAAATTGTTCTGTGTAGGAGGAGATGCCGCGTGCTCGCAACACTCTTCGTGTTTGTTGTCCTGTTTCAGTAACAACAATAAATAATTTATGAACACCGATAAATGAAGACAGTAACACGTTTCTATGAGATTGTGTCTACTGCTTCTTTTACCTTCTTCACAGTTCGAATCTTCCTTGGACTCTTCTTCGGCTCCTGTGCTTTCCTGGCTATTGTCTTCGCTTCTTTGTGACTCGCTTTGCGTGTTTTCGCCTTGACGTTCTTTGTGGTCTTGGGGCTCGTGTTTACTGTCTTCTGCGTGACTGGTGTGCTCCTTTTGGCATTCTTTGCTCTTGACGGTGTTGCTTTGGGCGCCAGTTGGGGATAGGGTAGACTGCGGTAACGTTTGTAACGATGCATCTCCGGAAGTTGGCAGTGGATAGCCCTGCGATCCAAGAACCCACCAATTAGAGCCGACACCCTCCCCAGATGAGTCCTGACACTCCATACTGCTACAACATACAGCAGCTTGTCTGCTCGACAAAGAAATCAACGTTACTAAAAAAATGCGGATGAATTCCCCCCTTAATGGTCATAAACAGATTGTAGCAATTTTTAGAGGTTCTATATAGAATGAACGTTTAATTTGGGAATATTATGCGTTGTTCACGAGGTGATACAACTTACAATTAAGAACGTAAAGATCAAAGATATTCAATATATATCATGTGTTTAGAGGTCATTATTCCCAAATTAAACTTAACATGATGGAATGAATGGTGTCGGTAGAATTTGATGTTCCTTTTATTATTACATCACGTGCTTCGATATAAATAAAAATAAATATACCCTTCTTTTAAATTGGTTAATTCCTTTTGAAGTTTTGCTCTGGCTTTCTTCAATGAGTCGCAGATAGCTGGTTCCATTTCCTTTAAAGACTCGAGTAGATCTGACAATTTCTTGACCAGTTTCAGTTCACACAGAGGAATAGCCTCATTCTAAAAAAATGATCATTCGATCGATCGATCAATTAATTAAAAATTTAGTTGGTTAATGCCAAACACTGATTTATGGTAACACGTCGCACAATGTCCTTATATTATCCTTACACTTCACTTCTCTTGGTCCCGACGCGGGACATTATGCGAAGCATTATGATACCGTTTCGTTGATAAAAAATCTACTACAACTTTTTAAAAATTATTATTACAGCAATGCATTCGACGTTGGTGGGCAGACAGTTCGCGAGTAACTGAGGTATTTGTCCACGCATTATTTTCGACAGAAGTAAAATGTCAGAAGGGTCAAAGCAAACCATGATTGTAGGTAAACAAAGCAAGAAATTTCTAGACCGCGACACTGTTTACACAAATACTGACGTGAGTGTAGATCCATCGTTCCTCTACCGCAATATGCCTCTTGTATTTTTTTTAACACCATCTTTCTTAATGAACAATCTGGTTCTTTTGACCGAAAATTCGATCTCTTTTAATGGAACTTAATGAGATATTTTTTATTTTTTTGAACAATATTTTCGTTTTTGTTAACTAACAAAAATAATTCAAATGAAAATGAAAAATGATCTACATACGTCATCATCTGTATCAGCACTCGGACTGCCGTTCTTGTGTAAGAAGGAAGCTATGAGGTCCTTCAGTGAAGCAATGCTGTCTGCTACGAGTTGAAATTTCGAAGCACTCAGTTCCAATAGCATCCCATTAAAATCATCCACTTCTTGTTTACAGTCCCGCGTTTTCTCACTCCTCGTTCTTCGAAGGTTATATCCAATTTCACTGTCCTCGTCGAATGAGAGATCATCCTCCATCACTTCTTCTTGCAACATCGACCTCAATTCACTCAAAGAAAGATTCTGTTTCTTCTCAGATTCCATCTCGTTATCTCTACTTTTGCTACTTTGACCCGATTGCAATTCTTCAACAGACCCATTACTTTCTTTCTTAGTCGTAAATTGAACATGTTCCTTCGTTTCTTCGACAAGACTAGCGTTATCTTCCGATGTGCTATGACCACTTTGAGTTTCGCTCAATTTTTCGTCGTCGGATTTTGATATGGTTGATATTTGGTGCGTTTCTCTAACTGTGTGAAAATTACTGGAACTTTTGTCGCCCAACTTGAAGCATTCGGCACTGATAATTTCGTTCAATTTCTCATCGTCAGTCTTGGAAACGCTGGACAGGTTATCAGCGGGTTCACTTTTACTTGTACAGAGATCTATTGTGTCTAAATATTGTCTCACCGAGTTCAACTCTAACTTATCTTGTGAGGTATTTGTCGAAGATGCGTTTACATCGTCTGTCCCCCTCCCTTCGCTTGGATTCGTTTTTAAATTACCCAATATACCGCTAATTATTTTTATATTACATTTTTCGTTACTGCTATTCGAGAATCCCTTGAACATTTTCTCAGGCGTACTTAAATCAGAAGACGTTTCAACTGAACTATTCGTGTCATAACCGCTTGACTTTACATTTGTACAGTGCGTCTTACCGCACTCTGTACTCATTTCCGAACACTTCGATAAGCTTCTCGACCTTTTCCCATTGACGGTGTCTAAATTAACTTTTTCCTTATTTTTATTATTACTACTATCGTTATTATTATTATTATTATTATTATTATTATTATTATTATTATTACAGGTGCTTGTACTACTCAGATTTGTGTCTTCGTTAATTAAGGAGCCTGTAGCACTGTCGCTAGTGCACTTGCAGTCGCTTAGAACCTTTTCATCGCATTTATTTACTCTTTTTCTCGATCTTGAAGGCAAACCATTGCTCCACCGTGATTTTTTCCTTTTGTGCTTGGCTCTTTTCCTCATCAAATCTGACTGTTCCAGTGTTTTATTTCCTAAACCTGTTTTCAACTTTGGCTTGATGGGCTGAAACAATAATAAATAATTAGAAGAAATCACATAACACAACGGTACGTTCGATTAATTTATCTCGGTTAGTACCTTCACCGTAGATAGGATTTTATTATCGAGACAGTGCCTATATATTCGTAGATCACTTTTAAGGAATTGTGGAAAATAAATATATCTTGCTCCGTAGCGATCGGTTCCTAAGACTGTTTCGAACTGGTCTTCCCATGGTTGCTTAGCTATTTCCTCTTGCACAGTTTTCCTAGTGTGCTAAAATATTTGTTCTCTTAAAGATAGAAGTTTAATGTATTTGCTTATTATACAGCTTCATTCTATGTAGTGAGCTTAATCAAATTCTTTTTATCGTACCATAACCGTATCACAGATTGTTTTCAGAAGCCAGACTTTTTGCTTGAAAGTTAACTCCTCGAAATCCTTCCCATTCAGCAGAGGGGCATCGGGAAAAATGTTCCAGAATTCTGGTTCGACGCCAATGGTTTCTAGAACCTAAAAATCTTTGATCACATTTCCTGTCACTGCAATGCACAATCGCGATCCGTGCATAAAAATATTCTATTTTGTGAGGTCATTTGTTGCATAACGGATGCACGTTTCAATTAATGATGCGACAATGGCAAATGCTTACTTTGACGGCATCCTGATGCTTTCCCTCGTAGACTTTGAACCAGCTTTTTATTTTGTAGGCTAAAATGTTAGTCCAGAATTCGTATGGCATGGGTGGTATCTTCCTCAACTTCGCTTTGGTGATGGGAGAGCTGAAGTTAAAAGACATAAGAAACTTTATCACAATCTATGACACCTTTCACTTGATGTCATTTTAAATACTTCTTTGGATTACGTATTTCCTTACCTTAACAAGGATGTCATGATATTTGCCAACTGCTTTGAAGCTCTTGGTATTAGAAGCATACGTTCCATTTCATACATAGATAAATGAGGTATATTCAGACTTTCCTTGGTAAGATGAAGAAAATGAAAAATTTGTGGTAGCTGAAACACAAATACTTGTGTAAAATATTAAGCATTACGTGAAATTCAGAGACATCATTAATAATAGGGCTAAGTACCTCCCACATAGATTCCATTTCCTCTCTGGTTTTATCTCGGAAAATGTTCTCCTGTTCCCAGTTGGCTATCGACTGCTCCTCCCCCTCTAACTTCCGTTTTCTGTTCTTCTGCGGCATTTTCTGCAACAGAAATTTGTGCAAATTTTAATTGTGTAATGAAGTATTTTCTGTTACTCAACTGCTACAAATATTATTTTATGGTATCAATATATCAACACACTCTTGTCTTGGCTCGTTGAGCATATTTTCAAGAGCAGGTCAGAGTAACTCAAGCACACGTGAAAGTGTCATTAATTAGACAGAATGGAGCTTAAAAAGTTTGTTTTCCTTTCCAGCGTACAATCATTGTTATCTTCCACCGCGCCATTAACATAAAATACACAATGCTGACCTAGTAGAAGCTCTCTACCGCCAATGCAGTTTTAAAGGCCGTGTGTCTTTCCACTCTATCTTCTAAATTAGATCTAGTTCAGCATTTAATAAGCTTTATTAAGTTTCCTACTTATTGCATACGTTCTCGTGTCCTGAGGGTAGCATTTACTTGCAATCTTGATAAGACAAGAAACATTTATTTAAAACTAAACGTTTCCGTGAATATTTGCTGTAATTAACAATGGGACTTTTCGCTATGTGAATAATTACTGTGTACATTGTTTAACGTATTACAGACACGACATTACATATAAAGATCCTTGAAAAGGTTTGAAGAATGTCACAATAAAAGTTTAAAAATTGTAAAGCTTGTCTTATGATATGATTAATTCAGATTTCTTATAAATATAATAAGTAATTGAAGAGTTAAGATTGTACCATTACGTCGTTTTCTGAGCTTAGACAACTGTATAATGTACTCGCGTTTAATATAGATAAGGTATTTGTCGAACAGTCGTGTTTGAGAAGTCCCATTAGAGTGTGAAGAATAGTTAACATTTTCGCTAGGCGGTTAGCGGTTGTAGTTCTCGCGTAATGTGAAACGATCGTCGACGTTCTCGTAACTTCGTTTTTTATCTCGCTGGGAGATCGTAAAAGCTGTACAGAGAATTGACAATTTAAACGATGTACGTTGTTTGGTCGACCTTGTACTCTTCTTACAAAGTCGTTTACACATGACGCCGAGCAGGAAGAATGATATCATTTTAGCATAATATTAATTTTAATTTTATATTCATTATGATGGCTCCTCCCACTTCGTCTCACATTCCTTCGCTTCTTCCCTTCATTGGACGTAAGTGGAGGCTGACACGATTCGCAGTAGGGTAACCTTGAGCAGCCAAATAATTTTGTCTCGACTCAGGAGGAGGTCTACATTTCTCTGAAATTTTGTAATGACTTAAATAAAGCTGATAGATAGCATTAGACTAGTTACAAGAATAATTTTGTGAGAACTGATTTACCGAAGTAAAGGTTTTTTTTTTTTTTGATATTCGAAAGACAGTAACGAAAGTTGCTCGACGAGGGTTGTCGATGCATGTACTTGTTATCGGGCTTATTATTCGAGCTCCTTCGACGAAAGCGTGAATAGACATCGCATTAGACCGCGTGCATCTCGTCATCCCTTTGGCCAAGTGCACGAAAGATCTATTTCAAGGGGAAACGATAAAACACAGCCGTCTGTAATTATCTGTGTCATCGCGCATGCACTATGGCTAAAGAAAACAAGACACATCGGCACGTGAGGGTCCTGTCGGCGTTAAAAGGATGCCCATGCTAGCGTTCAACCCCAGTCCGTTGACAGACATCTCTCACCGATGGTTTACAACGTCCTAAACGCTTTCCCAGCCACCCTAATTGCGTGAAAATATTTTCTGACCAAACGAGGCCTCTCGCAAACTCGAACGAGACTGTGTTCTTAAACTTCTCGACAATTTCGAAAGTATCCAAACTCCTGCGCTTCAAATAGGATCCGCATCGAATTTCCGCAGACCTGCGTCGAATTTTCTGCAACAGAAACGTTTCTTTTTAGGAAAGTCAAAAATCGAATTCAACTCGATTCTTTTTCTTCGATCGATTTTTGAACAAAGTTGGCCTGGAGAGTGGCAGATCGTCGCGCGACGAATTCAAAGCCGTGATAGTTTCGCTTGTGAATTTATTATAGCAATCTGGACACCGATGCGATGCCGATCAAGCTCTACTATCGAGGTTACTCGAGAACGGATCACGAAAACGAAACGGCGCCGGATGAAACTTCTTACAAGACGACCAACAAGGCCACGTTGAATTATTTGAGAAATCACGATCTGAATCTACCTTATTCTATCAACACGGTTCACTTGCAGAACCCGTACAAGCAATCCCAACGACTGGAAGGATACTCAACGAGGGAGAACTTTAAAGTGCGATCAGGGTCGGTGAAGGTGAAGTATTACAGTATTGTCTCGAAATAAGTAACTATCCCCACCTTTTATACTGTATTTTGATTAAATGGTAATCGTAAAAGCATTCTGGTTTCCTCGTGTTAAATATTTTCGAAGTACTAGTGGTCGTTATATTCAGATTGGAAAAACTAGGAAAAAGAATCAAAGACATTTCAGTAAATGTAGATCAGCAGAAATATTCGTGAAGTAATTAAAAAAAGTATTGTACAATGAATACTTGTTATAAGTAATTTGAATGCAAAAATGCGAAACTTTATACGAAATAAATACTTTTCAAGATCATGTATCGATCAAGGGACACGACGCTAAGATGGAGGGCCAATAAAAATGCAGTGTCGAAGAGGGACACCTCCATGCTGCAACATTACGATCACGACGACGATAAGAATATAAGGTAATTCGCTACGAAGACGATAACGATTCCATTCCAACAAAAAGAGACCAATATGTACTAAGAAATGTTAATAAACACATATCTTCCAACCAATAGGAAACATGAAAATGTGCAACAGTGTTTTAACAATTCAGACATAAACAATTCTCTGAAACAATACTGCACGAACAGTTCGCTTCATGGCTTGCGTTACGTTGGCGACTCAAACCTAACGATCATGGAAAGGTAACTGTATTTATTTGTATTTTCATTCCGTACTCAACCCGTCCCTTCCAACGTGGATGCTTCTGAAAACATAACAAGAAAATGAAAAAAATTAATTAAACTTTATTTGAGAGTATTTTCTTGAAATATTTGAAGAATTTTGAAGAATTTTGAAGAATCACAGTTTTTCTTTCAGAATCTTCTGGATAATCTCGTTCACGCTTGCGGTTGCAACTGCCAGTTACTACATCTGGTATCTGTACTGGAAATGGTCCTTGTCGCCTATCATCATCTCCTTGAGCCCTGAATCTGCATCGTTGAACGAAATTCCGTTTCCCTCGATCACCCTTTGCAACATGAACAATGTGAAAAATAGCGACGCAGTGCGCATTAACGCTGGGTGAGCGATACAGAAACTATCGACGCACGGGTATCGTATAAGCAGAACATTTGTCTATGTTATTTACAACGACGTAGCAATAGTCGATCGGCAATGGTAAAATGCGATAATCGTAAAATAAAAGGCAAATACTAACGGTTTACCAACTGGGTAGTCTATTAATCATCTTTTTGCCATGGCAGAAGTAGTACTTTCTTTATCTATTACTGAATAAAAGATATTATTGAATTTGATTACTTGTTCAAACCTTATGTTAATGCTAGATATGAGAAGATATTGAAAATAAAATATTGAGACGACTGTTCGTTGATAGAAATGACGCACGGCTGAAGCTGTTGTTAGAAGACAGATGCAACTTCGATTCCAACATAACGGCCTTCGATCTCGACGAGAGCACGATAACATGGAGTAGCATGCTGCATTTTATGATCAATGTATGTACGTAACACATTACGATACACTTCTACCTTGTGGTTTATTTAGATAATCGAGTGTACACACGCGCTGTTTACCTTCTGTCTGTACAACCAAGTATCCTGGACTTATCTTAACGTATCTACTTATGGTAAACAAGATCCCCATCGATGATCTTTCGCGGTGTCGCCATTGCAATTATGTTCGTACATATTAAATTACGTGCTTGGTTACTCACTTTTGTATCCAACTACATTTATTTATACGAAAATTGTTGCAATTAATTTCTCTCCCCTCGAACAAATATTCTGTAAAAGTGTATCGTCGATAAATAAAAATAATTCCTTCGTTGGTATCGATATTTCCATCGAGGATTTTTTTAATTCTTCGACAGATGTCGCAAACCTGCACGGAGATGTTGCATTTGTGCTCCTGGCATGGTAACGTTACCGAATGTGCGAGGATCTTCAATCCTACTATGACCGATGAGGGAATATGCTGCAACTTCAACTCTGTGCACAGGAAATATCTATTTTACAATCCGTGAGTAATTTTCATAATAGTTGGACGAGAATTTTAGATGGGGTAAAAAATTACTTTCCTTGTTTGAAATGTATATAGAGATAGCGTGACTGCAGGCATGTCCCTATGCCCTTCAAACATAACAATGCGACTGCCAATGAGTAAAAGAGAGAAGTTAACCCCTAGCTAGATGGTATCCAGAGCCACTCAAGTGTCCTTAAACCAACAATCTGCCTCCAAACATCAACTTTTTAACTTTTAAAGCTACAAATAGTAGGACAATTGTCCAATAGAGCTACAATTTTAAAATCCAGAATCAGAGACTCCTAGAGACTAAACCCAGACACCCTTGGTTTTAGCAGAAGTAACTCCGACTTTAGTTACTTCATCCTGGGAGTTCACTTTAGAAGGAAAGTTTCTAGTAGCTTCGATGTACCTTCCAGACGAGATTGGCCCGACCTGAACATCACGTACCCGTACAGTAGCATCGATTGGAACCCTGAAACTGGCTACGACGAAAACGTGGCCGCCGATTCTCTGCCATGGAGGCCGTACGGCGCTGGACAATTCTACGGTTTAACTTTGGTCCTCGACGCGGACGTAGCGGAATATTATTGTTCGTCCACTGCCAGCGTGGGTTTCAAGGTACTATTACTTTCGTGCGTACGAGAAAATTTGAATCTGTTATTCGTTGAACATAAAAAGAATAGAAAAGAATTCTATAGAAGGTTAATAATTTATTCATTTTAGGGATTCAGCTTGCAATAGTGAAACAGAATTTGTGTTCCAGTTCCTTCAAAGCACTATTGTTCAATATAAGCTCCGGTAACTTAGACAGCCTTCCCCACTCTGTCTCCGTTACCATAGTGCAGGGACGTCTGCTGATGTTGCGTTATGTGTGCACATCCTACGCGAATATAATTATAATATCAATGACACGTTTTGCATTTATGGGGCCTCTAACACAAAATGAAACTCGAGGTCCCATTTAACATGAAATACAAAGATGTAATCAATGTTTTAGCAGAGATGTTTGAATACTTATTGCGTTATTAATTTCAAATAACAAATTAAAGATCGGTTAAGATTAGACTTGCCAAATAGCGAATAAAGGATGAAGATTGACTTTTAGTAACTAAGCAAACATAAACAGACAACAACAATAACTGTTTTCCTAAAGATGCATGTCTCTCGTGACCTAGGCCACTTGCCAATCCAAGAACCCTTAGTTACAATAGATGTAAACACGAAAGGTACAAGGGTGGCACGCGATTGTTCAACACAGTAAGTCTTTTTGTAGATGCTGCTGCACAACCCAGTGGAGACCCCTAAAATAGCCGAATTCGCGTTCACTGTGACTCCGGGTGAGGAGACCAGGGTAATCATAACGCCTCGGATATCGACCGCCAGCATGTCGATAATCTCCATTCCTCAGAAGAAGAGGAAGTGCTTCTTCACGACCGAGCGAAAGCTGCGCTACTACAGGACCTACACGCAGAGGAATTGCGTATTGGAATGCGAGGCGAACTTCACCCAAAAAATTTGTCACTGCGTCCAGTATTACATGCCCAGTAATTTCTAACGCCACGATAAACCATAAGGCTTCATGTTTCTTTAGCTTGAACGAGAGGTTGTGACCGCGACCCAATGCTTCAGCTGTTTATTATTCGCAGAGTCCTCGAACACGCCGATCTGCGAGAAGAAAGACGATGCATGCGCGACGAACGCTCGAAGAGCGATGGAAATGAAACTTTACGACGAGGACAGTGGCTTAACTTCTTTAAACGTTTCGGGAACGTGAGTCCTCCGATTCATCTCTATAGAATTAACGTCTAGTTGAACGTTGAAGATGCTGTTGTTTACAGGCCCAGCTGCAACTGCTATCCAGGGTGCTTCGAGATCAACTACAACGTCGAGATTTCGCAGAGTAAATTAGTTCCCAACTTCAATATCGCCGAGGGCTATGTGAAGAAGAGCAAAAAATATTTCACGTAATTTTCATTTTGTGTTGAAGTCCACGATGTAGATTTTATGTACAGTATGAGGCACGTTCAACAGGTCTTCTGGATCTATTTTTAGGAATAGAAGAGAATGTTAGAGGCAAATGTTCGATTTCACGAGGCCCATAGAGTACTATTGCTATTTTAGTTGCAATTTCATGAGTCAAGGGCATCTGAAAATTATTCATATATATATATATATATTCATTTTAACAAGGAAACGTGTATTTCGACGTATCTTTTAGCAATCTTCTATTGCGATCCATAGTCTAAATTGAAATTCTCTTTCTTCAACAGCGAGAACATGGCAGTGGTTCACCTATTTTTCGTCGAGTCCCAGTTCACCAAATACGTGAAAAACGAACTGTTTGGATTCACGGAGTTCCTTTGTAAGTAGTAAAAAATGACCGGTTCGAATGTTATGTATGCGGAGCAAGAACTCGATGACCGAGATAAGGCTTGGATATTATTTCAGTAATTCGATCGACGTTTCTTTTTTTACGAGTACGTTCTCAGACACCTGATCTACGGATGGACAAAATTCTGGTTAAAATTACAATCACGAATACCGAATTAAAAATAAAATATATCGTGATGAATAAATAAAGTTGCAAGTACCCGATCGAATAAGCGTTTCGATTCAAATTAAATTTTGCCCATCTGTGATTTCATGCTCATTCTCGTGCTTTATTCTCAATGTATTGACCGTTCAAGGTCACTAATCAACAGCCTCCCATTTGATTTATAATTCCCTTTCGCCTCGTTCGTTCGTTCGACTGCGATCCTCGTTTATTTTCCTGCACATTCTTTCTACTTATTTATCAAATTTCCTTGTTATTTTCAATAGCTATTCGAGAGTCTCGAGATTCTTATAATTGAATTCTCTTTGTACAGCAAGCACGGGTGGCTTATTGGGACTCTTCATGGGCTTTAGCTTCCTCTCGCTGGTGGAAATTGTTTATTTCCTAACGCTGCGGATCTGCTGTCGTATATATAAAAACAATCAAGCTGCTCGTAACATTCTTCAGGTGCAGCCGTTAGATCAGAGCCAGAACGTAATTTACCCATTTGTACAGTAATTTTTGCTGAAGAATCTTATTTTTAAAAGTTCACAAACATACGAGCAATACATGTAAATAATTATCGAAATAATATACGAAATATACGATTCAGTGTGCTGTGCTAATTACATTAAAAAAAAAATATTCCCTAAATATAACGTGTCCAAATTAGGCATTTTTTATTATAGTACCTGGTAACTGTTGTAAATCAGGTAATCTTAAATTTTTGATGTTAATATCTTATTTTAAATATTTTAACTATTGTCAAAGTGACAATAATATTTGACCTTTCAATTTTATAAATTACTTGACAAAAACATGAAATACAATATACTATAATTCTACGTATTAACGATCCAAAATCAGCCAAAATTCAGTGTAACAGTTTCTTGAATTGACCACAATTAAACTAGAAATTATTGTATGAATTCCGACACAGAGACCAAGTGCGTTACTAGTAGATAATTAGCTGTATTCTACGCAATTAAAACCTGTCATCGCGACGCAACAATTAAGGACATCCATAAACACAAGAAAAATGAAATTCTGTAACGCAGTTGGTCGTGTCAACTGAACTGTCACATTTCTGAAATATCGTGGACCAGTTTTTCCAAAACACAGGTAATCCTGTCTCCGAATAAATGTATCTTTTCAATTGACTTACCTTCAGCGCGAGATTCCTGGCCAAACTTCAACCGTAGTCAGGCAACATCCTTGCGAGTAATTTAACGTGATGTCAGACCGTGACGGCAATTTCCAAACTCGTTGAAATCCAAAAAGCTCACGTATCCAGGAACTAAACACAGTTTACTATTCCCCACGACGCCATGTTTATTTCCGTATGGAACGGGTGTAACTGCGTCCACTCACCGCCGCGTAATGTCGTCGACTGATGTCACGGCATCACGGCGTTCATCGAACTGCTCACGCATGCGCACTACGGACCGCGAATTTTCGAATAATCTCTCTCAAGTATTTTATTTACTTCTTATTCGACACGTTTTCTCATCGAATTTCTAATTTACTGTAAATATATATATATATATATATATATATATATATATATATATATATATATGTAGTTTTAATATGAATTTTCTTGGAAACGAGTTCAGACATTTAAAATAAAGACACATTTGAGTGTAAATAATGTTTTAAAGGAAAAGAGTATACAATAAATGCGAAATAAACGTAGAAAAATAAACCTTTCGATACTTTACATATAAAAGATAGTTATTATTGGAATTAAACGATTACTGTCGCTGTTCAGGCGTGTCAATCTTCCCGTTCATCTACTAAATAAAATTCACGTGAGTCTTCAAAAATGAAAATGTCCAGCGGACATCATTTATTATTATACCTAATGTCTGATATAATCGTGCGCTAACTTTTAATCGGTACGGTTTCTTATCTAGGCAATAATCAATATGATACATGTTACATTCAAAATTATAATTCTAGTTATATTGACAGCAGACTAATCTAAAGTGACAATCTTTTTTTCTTCTTTACGACTGTTCGTTCCTTCATACAAAACGGTGTGTGTATACACGCATATAAGTTTCTTCACAGTGGCTTCACCACCGCGCGCTATTCGTCACTATTGTAGCTCCGTTTTGCAAGTAATCCTCTTTTTTTTCTCTCTCTCTCTCTCTCTCTGCCAGCGACATCGTTCAGAACTGAAACATTTTATAAATCTTCCTTTTTTTCTCACGTTTTTTTTCTTTCGATTCGATTTGATTAAAAAACCTCGCGGAAGTTGAAGCCAAAGGAAAACGGAAGATTGAAACTTAAGTTTTTAAACAGCGCATGGCGGAATACATTCGCTTTGTCTATAGCGTGTTTACATGATGAAAGTAATTCTTTTTTTTTTTGCTGTTGTTGTTTTCGTTTAACTACATCCTCCGTAAAAGTGTCTTCGGAATTCTCACGTGGCGAGCGATGAAAATACCGAGGTCACCAATTTATTCGTGGGACAAAGTTACGTCAGAAATGGACAAAATTTTATTCGAAAATACGATAACAAATAAAATCAACGTATAGCAGTTTATTCGTAACGATCATTCGAAAATGAACGTATGAACAACCGTTTGTATTTTATTCGTTATTCGACATTTTTATCTGGATAAGAATTTTGCTCATTTCTGGTTTCTGGTATCGTCATAGCGTCGACGATGAGAATACCGATGAATTCATCCGAGGTCCTCAGCGAAAGGACGAAAATAATGATTATTCTTCTCTCTTCGTCTTCATCTTACAATTTCAATTTCATTCATTTTTTTTTTTTTTTATGTATAACTTTACAATCCTACAATAGCTTATAGAAAGTGCGTAGATTTCCAAAAATTTTTACAATGGCAAATGAAAAAATATCTCGATAGATACCCTGAAAATAAATTACGTTAAATATACAGTCTCACGTCGTTATTCGCGGTTTTTAACCAATGTTTCTCTTATTACTTTTTTTTCCCCCATTTTGTCGTCGTGATAAAAAATTTGCGAGACGTCGTCTCGCTTTTGTTTTCTTCTTCCTCTTACTTTCCACAAAGAAGGATGTCCCGGTTTCTACTTATCTTACAAAGAGGCCATACGACTCATTTCCTTACATCTCGTTCGTAAGAAAGAAAGGTAAGTTAAACTCCTTCTATCCCGTCTATTTCAAAGATACCGTTCTTCTAATCGCTTCGAAGACTTAACAATACGACAATGAACAGATAATTTAATAGGAACGTGTTCTTTTATTATCAAAAATTCGTATGATCAGCAATTATTGCTCATACAACGTGTATCATGTAAAAATTAATCTATATCGTCGCGATAGGACTGCATATTTTTTCCCATTATTTTTTTTTTTTATCCCCCTTCATCCATTAACGTCCTTCGTTTTAATTAAGAAACTCCGTAAAATTGCACGCTATGTCTAAGGTCTATTCATGGGTTTCCTTTCTCTACGCCTTTAAATTTTTTTTTTTTTTTTGTTTGTATACGAATACGTTTCTAAATATTTACGGTATCCCGTGTGTTTCACCGTATACCGTTCTGTGTATATTCGTTCTTTTTCCCCACCTCGTTTCGTCATTACTTTTCTTTTCCCGTTGTTTGGCTAGACGATGAACATCGTTATCGAACAGAAAAAGAAACGGAAAAAGTAAACTAACGCAAATACTATTTCGCTTTCGTCTCGAATGGAACGGCGTCTGCGGCAACGAGGAAAGTTTGTACAAAAAAGAAACAGTGTTTATCATCTTCCTTCGAGCACGGACGAGAAATCTGTACACGTTTTTTAGACTTATTACAATACTTAATACAAAGTTTTACGTATTATTCGTTCACCTCGGTCAATCCTTATCTGGACTTGCAGATATTCAGCCGGAGAATAGGCGAAAAATTGTCTTACAATTATCTAGAGGAGACGAACGAATCCAGATAAAGACTAATTAACGACAATGGCGTGCGCAAACGGTTAAGCCGTCGGTCCTTCGAAAATGAACGCAATTAAAAGGGTCGAACGTTTTAAGGATACTATTAATCTTTTCGACCCGAAAACTCGTGCAAGCACATTATCTTCAAGCGCTTCGAAGATCCGCGTGTAGTTACAGGGAATTTGAGCTGCGTAACGACCCTGAAACCTCGACCCTCGAACTTCTAGACGATCAAAGAAGGATACGATGCAATCATATTCGTGTTCATTGTTAAACTCGGGTTCCAAACGTGACGCATAAAAGTAAATTTTTCTTTGTTTGTTTCAACGATCAAATTAGTGCTAGCTTATGTACAACTGATGCGAAAATAAATCGGGTAGGTCAGGACATATAATGTTTTCACTTGAGGCTCAGGAAGACGCTTCCAGGCGTTTTGATTAAAATGGAAGCTCCGAATTGTTTTGTTTCGTCCGCGATATATTATCTAAATGCGCGAATAAAATTGTAAGGAGCCACGTGACCACTATACAGAATAAATCTGACACCTCTAAAGATTAATTGTTTTAATATCGAAAGAATTTCTAGCAAACTCCGCAATTATACCAAAATTCAGGACACTTTTCAATTAGGAAAAATGGTGAGATTGGTGAATGGTGATATAAAAATTGATCACTGTTTTATTCTTAGTATTATATTATTTAATGGGAGTGTTTTGCGGACCCATAGCTCCTTCGACAATTTTCACGGACGCAGTTCCTAAAATTACTTATTCACCTAGTACTTCGTACTTACAATCCCCATCGACCTCTTGTTGGCAGGTCTCTTAACGTAGGTACAATATATAAAAGTGCGCTTCTCTCTCTCTCTCTCTCTCTCTCTCTCTCTCTCTCTCTCTCTCTCTCGCTCTCTCTCATACTCGAAAAAAAGGGCTCGAGAGTTTCTGGTACAAAAGAAGTGTCGACAATGTAGGGTTCTCGTAGAAATTACGTCGCTCGAGGAAATTAGGGGTTCCCGTTGCTGGACGATTCTGAAAAATGATCTGGACCTCGACAATCGTGAACTCTGCGCTCTTAACAGAAACTACCAAGGTAATCGAAACACTTTCTCAGTCGGTTTGCCAAATCGTTCTGAACTAAGAAGGCCGTGTACGATACGAGCCTATGCAGATCTGTTATCGAGATGAGCGTTGATAGATGATCTGTGGTGTTCAGTCTGCCTCTGTGTCGCGACTATAGTCGAATCAAATTTAATTAGTCACTCAAGGCCACGTCAAACTCCCACTTTTACTTGCTTCCGTGTTTGAGAAACGGAAAGGAGCGTTTACGGTAGAGTCGGGCAATTGTTTATTTAGCGAATTTTGTAATCGGTTAATAACAGTCATCATCGAAGTTATCACCGTAGGATAGTTTACGTCAAAGAAAAATATATATCAATTATATCGTTATAACGAAACACTGAATAAAAAATTGTTATTGTCTAGGTAAGTAGAAATATAAAACCTCGCTTAAAGTAAAACGTTTTGTCATTTAGATACGTTAAAACACGAAACTCTTTATAAAATGTACATATTTCTATCCCCTTAATATAAAATATTTGATCGTCCAAATAAGTAAAAGCATAAAACTGTACTATATAATTTGTATAATATTTTACTTTAACGTAAATTGCATCCTATGCCGATAATTTACAGATGATCACATGCGTTCGATCAGCACTTTGCCCAACACTAGATCGCAAGCATCTATGGGCAAAACTTCGCTCGAATAACAGATGACTTTGATCGTACAATTCTGATTGTATTTTTCATTGAAAATATAACGAATCAGACGTCGTCTATTCTTTATATGAAATTGCGTTATCTAGTATTTCGTTCGTCTCTGGTCGCAAGTACGTCTTTCCGTCTTTCAAGCACACTTACGGAACGAAATGAGAAAGAGAGGATAGCCAAACCAGTATGGTGGGGATAGATAGCTCCTCGGTAGCCTTGAGCGGCCGGTTGATTCCGACGATAGTCACAGATTTACGGCAATGGCACATCAGACTGGTGCGACCGACATCGAGTAATCGCACACAACAATACATTTGCTGGGGCCGGCGAATCGTGCAATATCGTTAGACTTCCTGTAAAAGCAAAACAGAGATGAAACAAGATAGCTGTCCCGCGTCATTTTCAAATACGTGCATCGTTTATTTTTGCCACAGCTCGATAACAGATGGAATTAGATCCATAGCGCGTATGATCGTTTCGGTTCGGGACGATCCGCCAAGCATGCTGGAAAAGTTTCGTGGCATTTAAATAATATCTGTATCGTATACGGGGCCTTTAAAGTCGGATACCTTACTGGGCGTTGTAGTCTCCTCCGCACGGCCGATCCTCTAATTATTTCGAGCGGCGGTGTTAGCTAGCACGATTGTTTTTTTTTTCGTATTTGATTTTTTTTTTTTTTTATTTACTTTTTGTTTTGTCACGACGAAGTGTGCGGTAAATGCGATTCATCGGTGTCCAACGGATTAAGAACTATTTTGTCATGCTTTCACTCGCCTAATCGAACGAAAGTGAGTCGCTTCGTAAAACGTAACGGTCAGAGCCCTCCTCTTCGACCTGGGGACATCGTATAATTAGTAATATTTACAAACTCTGCTCGTTCAAAAGTGCCGTTAAGCGAAATAAGAGAGGCGATATCGTGTATCAGACACCCTGACCTACCGAGTGCCTGCTATACGTGTTTATATATATATATTTTTTTTATACTTTTTTTTTGCTACTTCGAAATCGTATGGACTAAAGGTGGCTGAATTTGAAAAGGAAAAAAAGAAGAAGAAGAAGAAGAAGAAGAAGAAGAAGAAGAAGAAGAAAAAGAAAAAGAAGTAATAGAGTTAAATGAAGCGTTAGTGTTCTCCATTGACTATCATGTTACGTACTTGGTGTGTCGTAATCAGGGATGGGGTACGTTCGAACGAATACGTAATCGAAATAAGTACCGAATAACGAACGTACGTATTCGATGCTCCGAACAAATTACGAATTACTTGATTTGTTATTCTATTTTTTTACTTTTTCTACTGTTCCGACGAAAATTGTAATAGCTAGAGACAGACTTGGAATTCGTAAGATATTCGGCGCTCGAATGGTCGTTTATTCGAGGTACAAATTTTCCCCGTCCCTGGTCGTGATCAGAGATGGGCAAAACCTTAAGCTTCGAATAAATCGGAAGTTTGCTGATATGTTTGTCTCGCTTCCTTCTTTGGAAAATGTTCAAAAGAGGAAAAGAGATAATAAACGTATCGCAAACTTCAGATTTATTCGAAGCCCAGGATTTTGCCAATCACTCGTGACCGAAGGAAACAATTGCACTGATAAACTGAGACGAGCGTCACTCAGTCTTGGGGGGGGGGGGAGAGGGGGGGGAAACAAAAAAAGAAAAGAAAAACGGACCCCATAGGTTTTATTCTGTTCGACGTTTCGTAAACGACCAAGCGAGCACGCGGGGGCACGAGCCGGCGAACGGAAGCCAGGGAAAACACCGAAAGAAGTATCTAATCTAATCCAGAAATACTGTAGCAGGTATTATGACCACGTTAAAAGTAAATTAAACGTAATTATCGTATTTTTATATTTTTACAAGTTATATCGATTAAAACAAAGAAATCCCCTGAAAATGGATACCCCAGAATTCTCCGCGATATAACCTCGAGAAAAATCGATGCAGAAGGTGTTTCGATCACTTTGTGATCGAACGCGTTTAGATAGCGTTCCCTTTGTAATACTTCGTAACTGACGGTCGCTTTATACACTGTATAAAAGAATTATTTTGAGACATCACCGAGCCATCGTCTTATTAACAGCGATTCCTTTGTTTTCCCATTTCCCTTTTCTTTCGTACAAAAAACATCGGTCGGGGTGAGAAGATGAAATCTACTCGCGATTCAATTAGTAACGCTTCCTAGGCGAATTCCGAAGGGCGATTGCTTATCGTTCGAATCTCGATTAGAAGTACAATGATGTCTCGCTTCTTGATTACAATCGCGTTAAAAAATGCTCAATGTTCGTGGCAGCTTGAAAAATTTTAAAAACATCGGCTTAACTTGAAACTAGTGCCGCAGGATGGATAACAGATGGCAATACAGACTAAAAACGTTTGGAGGCTATGGCCAGTAGATGAGATTTTTGATAAAAAAGCTACTTTTTCAAATAAAATAGTAGTGCTGAAAACCTTACAGAATAAGAATCCACTACGAAGAATAAATTCTTGACAAATTCCCTGTTCGCGGCAATCTCGAGTTTTTCCATGGAGAAGCGAGACATTCGTGTAAAACAAACGATGATCGAAGATGGAAAAAAATGCCTGGTCGCGAAAAACAACGTTAGACGATAATGATACACGAGTAACAGCCGGTTCTTTATCCTCGATCAGCGTGAGTGTGTTTCTGAAGAAGAAAAAAAAAAAAGTATCGTTGACGCCACAGTTTACCGACCAGTCGGAGCTATGGTATCGTCGATACTTTTCTTTTTTTTTTTTTTTTTTTTATTATAAACCGAATAGATTCTCTCCGATTCACATCGTTATTCGAAGTAGTTTCAGCGACGGCGCTCGTGCTGTCGCTCCTAACAAGTGGGGGATATAAAAATTAATTGTATGTATATGTATAGATAATCTAGTCAGCTAATTGCCGTTTACAAACTAGCAACTATTTAGTTAACTGATATTCAATATAGTTCACGGCCTTAAAATTATAAAACAGATTAGTCTGCTCGTCGATATTCACTATTAATTATTGCAGCTCCGGTGAGATATAAATCTTCGTCACATGTGGCGTCACTTCTGTCGTTAATTTCTTAGTTTTCATTTTTAGTGTTCTTCTACACAGGGATGGGCGGGTTCGAACGATTTCGTAATTGAAAATAATTACCGAATACAGAATATATTATATATTTTATCATCGTCTAAAACATGTGGTATATAAGCCCTTAACTGTGGATTGCCTCATGAGGCACGGCTGAAGATGTCGTCCATTTTGTAATTTTAATCCTCATTGCACAAATGATATAAATGCAATATGAATGTATATTTCATACACAAAAAGTGATAAGCTCATGACTAAGGGTATAATGCACTTATTAAATTGTAACAAACGGAAAATGTAACTTGCTCTGGTTTTTTTTTTCTCCACAGTTAAAGGAACTCAAGTAACTACTGTCTGATAAGTAAAGAATACTTATATTCATTTTCAAATATACGTTATTGTTTCAGGTCGTGTGCGTATGGTATTGGCCTGATTCTTCGAATTTATTTATGAGCAAACGAAGAGATCATCATTATTCTCGTTATAACTGTTGCACGAATCATGGAATACAAATTAGTAACGTACTTAGTCAGATATTTTTCGAAGTCAATTTTGCCCATCCCTGTTTCTATGTCGTGGTCGTTATGTCATTGCAATAAGCGCAATCGTTTCTTTTTATTCTGAACCCGAATGACTGGACGGAAGAGGGCTCGCTCAAATCACGATATCGTTCCTCGCCACGACTTCCGTTTGAACGCGCGTAAAGATAATGCTTGTTTCTTAACAATAATTGTCCACGCTTTTTTCCATTCTTTAATCGTTATCCAGCTATTAAGGTTCGATTATCAAAGGAGACGACCGAGATAACATAAATGTTTAATTTCGTTTTCCTATTTAAATCAGTGAAGAAAGGATCGAGGTTCAGGCGTATTAAGCGCTTGGATTCGCTCGGGAATATTTCGCTATAGCGTTAGTGAAATGTGCATTGGCATGGACAATGTGCTACTAGAGCGATCGGGTTATTGCGCTTCCTGCCTAATAAAGAATTACTTCCAGCTATCGCACGTTATCGTTCGAATGAATCATGAAACCTCGACGCTAAATCCACGCTGCCGTTATCTTGCTTTTGCTTTGATTAACCCCAGAAAGACTGAAGCACGAGTACGTTACGTTACGCAACGATTCTTAATCCCCACCATAATCCTACATATTCTGCGACTGAGATTTATAGACGAAACATGTCTGTTACGTTTATTTTAATTAATTCAGAATTAAGTTTTTATTGTTCGAATTCTGTACTCATTAAAATTAATAGACCCTTCCCTTTCCTTGCATATTTTGTTAATGTTCTCAACGAATTAAAACTAATTTTTGAATAACAACATACAAGGCACAAGCAACAAGAGAAATTTTGTATCCTAACCTCGACGAGCTCCCCCCGTTAGTCTTTCTAGGGTTTACTCTGCTTTGGAGTGGGAGATGATTCATACATAAATATAAAAAAATCAAACAAAAGTCAATGTGCAAATTCGATTTGTAAATCAATTTAACGAAATTCCTAGCAACCGTTTCAACGAACGAGATTTGTTATTCGATCCGACGTCACTGGTTTTTTTCCCTTCTAATAACGCGATTATCCTCGAGAGAGAAAATATAAAATCATTCTCTTTCATCCTTTTCCTTCTCTAATATCGTTTCGTAATTCGATCGCATGAAAGATTCTCTTGATTTTCGAGCCCGCACTCTTCCGAGTCACGTGTATGTTTCGTTCAGAAATTATATACGCCCGCGCAAAATATCGTTAAGTCTCTCTCTCTTTCCGATACCCTTCCTGGTGCGTTTGAATTTTCGTACACGTGTATACCCCCGGCTGCGTCAAACGCCAAACAATATCCAACCACTAGAACCTAAATCTCCGCACAGTCACTCCTGGAAACTCGTCTCGAATTGTTGTTCCACGTTTTTGCATTCTCGCACGCACGCGTTCGTGTGTGTGTCTGTGTACCGTGTTTCCTCAATGTTAATTACTATTTGTTGCTTTTTTTCCTCTCTCTCTCTCTCTCTTTCATTTTTTAAAAAGGTTAAAAAATTAACCCCTTTACCAGCTCCTGAAAGGTATTCTCTAGCTGAATCATTTAGGCTCTGGGAAGGTCACCTGACACTTGTAGACTTCTTCGAGCATTACCGCTTGTCCTTGACCTTGGCTGACGGTAACGGGAGTCGTGGCGTTCACAACGACAACCTGTTGACCTTGCTGCGCTTGCTGGGGCTGCTGCTGCTGTTGCTGCTGCTGATTGCTCGCGTTCGGTTGCTGTGCGTTGCTTGCATTGTTCGTGTTCTGATTCCTGGCTGTTTGGCCGTACTTTTCGTGAATTGCACGATGACGCTTCAATGCGAAACGATCGGAAAATCCGATCTCACATATATCACATCTGAAAAAAAACGACATCGCTCGTTAGATTACACTATTTTTTTGTTTGTATAATCGAGCTGAAGTTTTTCTTTTGCTCTTGAAAAGGATAAGCGATAATACGTTACCTGTGCGGCTTTTCACCAGTATGGACTTTCGCGTGATTTTTCAGATGTGTAGCTTGATTAAAGGCCGAACCACATATACTACATTTGTAAGGTTTTTCACCGGTATGGATTCTTCTGTGATTCCAAAGGGTCGAATGTCTGGCAAATGTTTTTTCACACACTTCACACTGATAGGGGCGTTCACCAGAATGAATTCTTTCGTGGTTCTTTAAGTGAGGACTTTGAGAGAACTGCATACCACAAACACTGCATTTGAATGGTTTCTCACCAGTATGCACTCGTCCATGGTTTTTCAGATAAGCAGCTATAAAGATGAAAGCGAATATTTTAAGTGCATATTGGGTTCTCATGAGTTACCTCGAGTTGCATTGTTTTCATTTTCATTTATTCACCTTTTGCGAAAGCTAAGCCGCAAATATCACACTTGAAAGGTTTGTCCCCAGAATGGAGTCTCTTGTGGGACCAAAGCGACGAATATCGGGAAAATGTTCCATCGCACACGTTACAATGGAACGGTTTCTCTGCCTGGTTTTGACTGTTCTGTTTGCCACCTGCAATTTAAGAAACACCCAAATTCTTAGTTTTCCTCGAAGGGCCAGTTCTACAAAAGGATATGATTCGAGATGATTCGATGAATAGGCAATGAGAGACACTGAAGCGTGTGTGGTTTTTTTTTAACGAGTTTCTTTTGCACATTTCTTCCTAACACATCCAAAAATAAAAATTAGTTTTTTTTCGATAATATACGTACATCATACCCAAATTTGAACATGTGTGTTACGAGTGTTAATACAGAAGATAAGAAATAAAGTACAGAGTCGGATGTTACGAGTTGATTAGTTTTGTGTTGTAAAAATAATTACAATAAGTACTAAAATGTCCTCTTTGCGGTCTATATGCGAACTATGTGGTAGCAATGTTAAAGTTGACCAAATTTATAAAACTGTCCCTTAGGGGAGATTTCATTCCATGCAATGATACTTAAATTTAGGTATCGACTGTTGTACCAAAAAGGAAACAGAATATATAGCAACCAAATTTTTAACGTTTTTAAACATTGTAAAAAACCAAGTTAGTGAATGCTTATCAATTTCCTTCTACCCACAATAGTATGCAAATAAAAGAAAATCAGTATGGAAAGAAGCTTGTTGAATAAATTTGTGATATGCATTTATTATTCCTATTATAAGTGCGAAAAATGAAGTTTTGGAGTTCACGAGAAGAATGTAGAATGAATGTTATTCAATGATCCTAAACATGAGTTTGTATGAAATAACGACAACAGGATATAATTCTTCACCTAAAAAAGGCATCGGAATCAATCATCGGTGGGATGATCGTGGAATGTATTATATAATATAAATCCCGTGTTCTTTTTGGCTGTAACTTTTCCGACTTACTTCCTATGATGATGCGGCCTGTTGCCTTGCAGCCGCCACACTTCGCGAGGGAACTGATTCCGGAATCTAGTTTTTCGTCGTGTTTATCTACCATACACCGCCCGATGTACGATCATGACAGTAATGAAACGATAGAAGTAGAAGAAAGGTGATTATGATGTAGGAAGAAAAATGTTTCTCATTGTCATATACAAATCTCAACATCTCCTAACTTCAACGTCCAATAGGACAACTACCATTTTAAAGCAGAGCAGCGTTGTATTATTTCAACAAACATTTTCCTTCAGACTGCGCGATAACTTTTACTTACCGATAAAAATTATTCCTGTACCATTACACTTGTGACACTTGGTAACACTGGTTACACCCCTTCGTTTTACAGGATGATGACCAGGTTTGATAGCTGTGAACATAACATTCTATTTAAACTTACGTCTCCTTTCTGTGGACTGCAGTTATTAAAGTGAGTCCTCGAGATAAGCAAGATTTTATTCGAATCTCTAGTATCACCCCATATAATAAAGAACCGATGAAACCTACTCTTTTTAATTTTAGTAGGATGATGTTCACAAGGGTCCTCGCTACCACAATCTTCGCAAAGCTGCACCTTCGGTTTCTGATGCATGTTTGTTTTATGGCTCTTCAATTCTCCTGGTAGCGCAAAGCATGCTCCGCATATATCACAGGTATACGGTCTCTCTGGTGTTGTTGCGACAGTAACCGTTGTCGGTGTTTGTACAACAACTTGCTGTGGTTGTTGCTGAAGATTACTAGGCGTCGTGTTGTGAATCCGTTTGTGATGATTCAGTAAGCTCATGTGTCCAAAGACCAAACCACAAATATCGCACTTGAAGGTCGCGTTGGTAGCAGCCGCAATGCTCATTTGGTTCAGTAATGTGTTGTAACCAACAGGTTGCACGTCGAAACGGTAACAACCCTTGTCGTCGGTGGTAATCGCACCGATTGTGCTCACAGCGTTCGTTTGAACCTTTTGCAGCATGTTGACATTGTAATAGAAAGGAAATTCCGCAGTAGCCGATTGCTGCTGAGATTTGTCCTCCTTCTTGTCCGTCGTGACATACATCTGCTGAGACTGCTGCTGCTGCTGCGTCTGCTGACCCTGTGCAGCTTGTTGCTGCTGTATTTGCTGTGGGTCAAACATTGCTGCTTGTTGCTGAAAATATATAGCAAATCATAAGTCTCAGCATTATTATCTTGATATGTACAGAAGAGTAAACTAGTTTCATGAATATTTTAATAATTAACTAACCTGTCTCTGATCGCCGTAACTCGAATTACTCTGCTCTGTCTGAGTAAAACTATTGGTTTGCTCTGTTTGAGTGAACATGGAACACTTCACTGGCTGCTCGATCGGTTGGCTCTGTTGAACGGTATTTATCGTTAGATACTATGATAATTGCCTAACACTTTTAAAAAACAATAACATTCTACTATACGTTGCCTCAGTTGACATTCTACGTACAGTGGTATACGTTATGCGCATCAAACTTCAAAGAAAAGCGAACAAATATTGTTGAGTAAAGAAAACTCATTTCCTCTTTACATCGTTGCGGGTATACAAGGTGCATACCTGTTGTATTTGATCAGGACGGGTTGTGTTCAACCACACCACGTTGTTGCCATTTGATTCTAGGGCCATTGATGTGTTGCCTTTGACCCTGCACAATCGGTAGGCATTTATTAAACCAAAATTAAAACAGACCTGTCGACTCCAATTCCCTCCCTGATCAAAGCCACATCAAAGTAGAAAGGAATGGCATACAGTTACTGATAAGAGTATTCGAATGCTTGCAATCTATATCATTAACAAATTACAAAAATTATGACTGAGTTATGAATGCAAGTTTTGAGTTTGTGTAAAATCACAAGCAAGTTTAAGGAAATGTATAGAATTTCTAAAATATTGGGTGTAAATGTACTATTTACAAAGAACATGAAGATATTTTAAGTATTTTCTGTAAACAGTATGTTTACCTTCAATTTTCTTGTAAATTCTATACATATTTTTAAATTTGCTTGTACCAATACATTCTCAAGTCCTGCATTATACTTGAGTTGAAATTTTACCTGAAAAACAAATTTAAGAGATGTATTATTGTATTTGCTAACAGCATAAATCGCAAGTATTAGAATAATTTTGTAAGCAACTGCAGATCACGCAACAGGACCAATTGAAGGGAAATAAGAAGGAATCCAGGTTTGATACATAATGCTAATCTCTAACTAATGTCTTTTCGATGAAAAGATGCTTCTCAACTAAACCGTAGTTACATTGTCTGTCTAAGACTCTCTAGTGGACAAAGTATAGAACATAAAGGTCCTCTACTCGCACATACAAGCAGAGTAGCGAGTACCTCCATGCGAGTCGTATCAAGTTAAACGTTATAATTGGCTTTTGTGAGGTACAATTAATCAATTCTATCCACATATTACTCATTTGCAACAGCATAGTCCCCCCTTTTTACTTTTTTCCATGTAACAGAAACGTGGAGGAAACAGCCAGCATGGGGGCACCCTCACGCTTTTATTCCCGATAGGGACTCCCGAGGGTGAGACCCACGAGTGGACACCTAGCATAACAGACGATACTCACATGTGAGTCTACACGGGCGCCGCGGGTTACATGTCTGGCTGCCAAACGGGTAATCTTCTAGTTGCCATGACTGCGGCGCGGAATGCCGCGCAGCTGGTCACACTTAATCCCGACGATGGCAATACCTTGGTAACTGGTTTCGGTGTATCGTCCTATACAACATCCGAAAACGAGTTCCTCGTGTCGGTTGGGCCGTGGTCGCCGCGGAAAATCAATGGCGATCGATTATCGAGCTTCGATGCGCCTCCTCGGTACGTTGGATCCCGCTAAAATTCACCCCGGTCACAGCACCGTTTCTATCACGAGCCTCGTGGATAACGCGAGAACAGTATCTCCGTTACACGCTTGTCAACGGACAGCGTTGACCCGCGCATATCATGTCGTCCAAGCGCGGTGGCGGCTGCGGCGACTGCTGCACGAAGCGCGGGTTCCTCGGTCGCATAAAATTGGCGGTAGCTCGCGGCGTACGACTCCTCACGGTTTGTTTCTCGTCGGGTTGGACCGCGTCGCCGCGTACCGTGGCTCAGGATAGGCCGTATCGCAAACAAGCAGACCGAGCACCGTCAACAAACTCTGCGGTAGCCATTACACGCGACGAGGATAACAATGGGCGACACGAACGCGCGCTGCCCTCGATGCCTTTTTCCGAAGCGTTTTCGGGCGCCTTCCGTGAATGCAGCCAAGCGCCGCCAAGGTCAGCACCCGGTGACGCTATTACCCGTTACGCCGTGCGCTCTCATTGGCCCGCGGGACACTGTCGCCGTTTCCCATTGGTCCGCGCTACCTTCGCGTGCGAAACTTGGAAACGATTATTTACCTTTCGGCGTAAAAATTAGGCGATTCTTTCGAAGCCCCCACCCCCCCCAGGAGGTCGTTTTCAAAATTTTTTTGTGTAATTCTGATTCTCTCCATTCGAGATAGTTTTAATTGCTCAGGTTCGATTTTCGTAGAATACTTGATATCGAATCGTCTGTAATTTTGTATCACGGGTTTGTATAGAATATTTTTTAAACATGCGATATTAATATAAAATAAGTTTACAAGGCATGCATTTTTAATATGTAAATTAATGTAATAAATTTCGAGGGTTTTATTCGACTACGTTTACATCGAACGACAGTAACGTTCGCAAGCCCAGGATCGACCCTAGAGTCGCTGGCGCCTCCAAGAAATTTTGGATTAAATTTTTTTTTCTTGTGTTTAACCCAAAAAACTATATAAACGTCTTCATAATTTTATTAGGTTGCATACGATATTGCATCGCGGAAAAGGTAAGCATGTTTTCTTTGTTATTAAAATTGTCCAGTCTTCTCGTTGAATCGTCCCTGGCGGACGCCATGTTGCGATGGCGCGAGGCATCGCTTGCTTGTGTTTGCTTCCACGTAAAAGTAGCCCTGACCAAGCGTATGAAGTTTACAAAAAAAGCAAATGAGATACAAATATGTGTTGTATAATTCAAGTTTTTCCACAGACGAGGAAATTAGCATGGAAAGATATACTAGGTATCTGTTTCATAGGCTATTCTGAATATTTGTTGAGATTGTAGGAACAAAGGTATCACGACAATGCTTTTTCCCGCCCATTATTAATAATACTCGTTAATCGGTATAAACCGAGTAGACATGCTCTTTTTCGGAGCTCTTGTCCAAATTTGAACTTTTTCTATGTTACGTAATTTGTGATTTGAATTTTACCTGTAAAAATTAACATGACTCGTGAAACACGGTTGAACCTAACCTCAATTCAGTTTTCAAAGTCTACGAGTATTAGACGAGTTTATAAAGCCACCAAAGTATTCGATACGTGTATCACTTTGGTTCGATACGACATTATTTTCATCAGGTGTTTGATAAAATCAAGCATAAATGTGTATACAAATTACACAAATTAATTTAGAAACATGAAAGCGAATGATAGCGTCTTCTTCGGTGTTCTTGCTTGTCAGGCTCGTATCATAAAAACTTACCTATGCACGATGTAACTTACAAATGAAAAGAAAGATGTGTTCTGATTTTCGATTGGAAGAATCCATTTTCATCGATTGCATACTAGCAATCAGAAGCCAAAACATATTTAGTGCCTTTCATAAACGTGGAGAATAGCGACAAACTTTCTATTCTGATACAAATTTTAAGCTTTATATTATAGTATGAAATACTATGTAATAAATAATAGGGATAAACTGTTAATAAAGCAGTATACTTACTGATACTTACTCTAATCTAATATAAATGTCTGCAGAGTATACACTCAGGAGTAGTTGAAGAATTCAACGCGAGATGGAGCAACAGTATTCTTAAAGCTCGTTTGATGTGGGCATTTGGCTTTGTACAGTAGTTCGTATATTCGCGAGGTAAATGCTCGTTGATTTACAGTTAAATTAAAGCAAGCTATATAAACCCTATTAATGACTTCCAACTTCCAGTGATGCAGAGAACCGTGAACGATGAACGACCTCTTCCAAGAAACGATTCCAAAATTTCGTTACAAGTTACTTGGCAAAACTCCATTGTCCCTTCCCATCGTTCCTTTGTTTTGGCAAACTTAGCGACTAGAGGTAAAACAATCAAATCCTTAGTAACCTGTATGCGTTTGTTTTTTATCGAGTTAAAGTAAATTTGTCTAATTTGAAATTAAATTGTATACTTCTCAGACTGTGATTCATAACACGATGATATGAAATCAGTAAAGTGAAACATAATCAAATTTTTTGAAAATTGATGAAGTTGAAAGAAAGTAACTACTTGTCACTTTGTGGAATGATTAAACATCCAAGAAGAAAACTTTTTCGGCTCGATCACTTTACTATTTACCGAAAGGAATTTAAGAACCTTCACCAATTTTTTCCGCAGCGACCGAACAATCATCGAAACACAGCTGAGAGCTATTCTCAGTTCCAGAAACTTTTATTTTCCTCTCTTTCCGAGTTTTTTTATTTCGAAAGACCATTTTCGCTTCGGCAGACGTTTTTTTTTTCCACCGCTAAAAATATAACGCGTCGCTGACTTGTTTCGTGACCGCGATTTGCTGGTTTCTTTTGTACATACAAGCCCCTGTGATCTAGAAAACAACCCTATCGCATTGCAGCGAAAAGCGATGTCGGTCGAGTCTGCATTAAAGTGCAGAACGAAATGTCGCAGCTGCACTTTGAATCAATCGCGATGCTTTCGTTTAAACTGTCTCTTCGTTTCGCTCGCGACAGGACTCGAGCTGTACGTAATAATTTAAAAATTTCTGTCGCTAAATAAAAATAAAGCACGAAAGACGGAGATTTTTTTCGAACGTTTCGTATATTTGAGAGATGCGAGGTATTTGTTGGCAAGTGATTTCGCGACAGTTTCCCTGAATACGTGAAACAGCGTGGGCGACTACGGTTCTAGACGACTATTAACAGCGATCGCAGGACATTATTACGAAACTCGTGTGTCATCTTTCTCGCGGCTGGCGTCACTAGACCGACGACCATTAACTTCGAACACTAGACAAGCGACTGGGTCGTTCTCATAACTTTCAGAAATAACCACCATCAACGATCGCTTTTGCTATGTCAAGTGGTTCGGAGAGTGATACAAAACGACCCTGATACGTGTACTTTATTCAAGTGTGCTTATTGATCTGAAAGAGAAGTCTATCTACAAGAATAATCAATTTTTCAATGAAGTAAAAATGTGAAGTATGACCTATTTATTTAATGAATGTTTCAGCCTCCTATTTAGGTTACCTTCGGTATGGAAAAAGAGCAAGAAGGTACAAGTTTCTATGTGCGAATTTAGCAAGAAGACCAACATGTAGCTAAATGGATATAGAAGTTGAAGATGCTTAATTTTTTTGAAGTACGTACATTTAACTCTTCATTGAGGAGAAGGAAGTCATTAATCATTTTGTAATTCAAGGTTTTGTTTTTAAGATATGTGAGCTGTTGGAATACAAATGCCTGGGACCACTTGTTCTTCCTCTTACACGTGCACGACACGTATAAAATAATTTTACAACTTTTAATATCACCGTTTTATTTACTTTGTTATACTATTTAATGTTTAATGTGGTCTATTATAACTTTATTATACATTATACATTTATCATACATTGTTTGAGTTTTGATAAAGTCACTGGAAATCCGCCTCACCGTGCGTCCGTACGGCCCTGCAAATCGTAGCGCCTGTTTCAAAACGCTTCGACGCCCGGCACCAGTCTAGTCCAGTCAGTTGGCGTCGCGACGCCGCCGCCAGAGGTTTCCGAGAGGCACGTACGGTGCAACCCCCGGAGTTCTCTCCTCCTGACACAAGCGAAAATAATTGTTCAAAGAAACCCAATGTGCACGCGATCAGTGAACAAGGATTCGAATTCTCAGCCATCTTCTAATCTTCAATTGCCTCGTTAAAGAATATAAAAATTCGCGTATCCGTTAAAGAACTCGACAATATCATGCGACAACTCTGGAAGCTAACATCAAAACTAAAATGATGCAAGTCTAGAAGTCAAGAAGTTTAAAGCAATTTTTGGAAGGCAAAAAGAAAAAAAAAACAGTCAACGATCAGCCGCGACGCTACTCAGCGATAAGATATGCAGAGCCATCCCCTAAAGCGAGAGCTCGAGTCGGGGGGGAGTCCGAGATCGCAAGTGGCAAACTAACCGTGTCAGTGTCGCGTACTATCGATGAACCACGAGTTTTCTAACTCGGTTCCCACCACTTGATCCTTTAGTTTTCACGTGAACGTCCTGCTTTAAGAAAACCGTGTCCTTGGGTGTATACGATGCGCAGGGAGAGCGAGGTCACGAGCAACGTGATCGTGTTCCTCGTTAGAATCAAATGACGAACGAGGCCACTGGTTTCTTCGACCATCCACAAACCAGGGGGTACAATCGAAAATCTGATAAGTCGTCGACGATGAACAGGACCTGAAATAGACTCTGCGTGAGGAAACAGGACACTGCGGGATGTATCAACTTTTGTCCCCAACCGCTGTTGGATTATCGATTTGGTCGATACAATCCTCCAGTTTCAATTAACTCTGGAGTGGAAGCGAAGAAAGATTGACTGTGGATGCTCAAGACTTTTACAAATCCAGATCTTACTTATCTGAGCTGTAAGATAGCTATAACAGAGGTGATAATATAACTGTTGGTATATCCAAGGATTTGATTGACACGAGAGAAAGTGAATCCAAGGTCGTGATCCATTCGAGAACCTACGTTGTACGATAAGCGACTCGTCGATCTCCAAGAGTCCTCAGGATGTTCAACTGTGTCCCTTAAAGCGAGCTATCCAAGCCTCTCCGGCCGACGGTCACTTCCAACTAAAAATTCCTAGAGGAAGATGTCTCCCGATCTGGAACATTCGGTTTAATCCCTCGATCGAGCCACTCCGAACATCGAGGTCGCGCTGCACGGTGCTCAGACCCATCGAACCTTTATTGTGGGTCGGCCTCCAATCTAAATATTTGTATCGTGTCGCTCCCTGCTCGCGCACGGATTCGATAAATCGAAGGCACTGGTAATACCTGCTACCTAAGCTCATCAGTGGATCTATTTATTGCTGAGATGCATCCGGGGTCGACGAACCGCGAGTTGTCGCACCAGCGATTTTAGAAGCGAAATTGGAAATCACGGAAGAACCAAGTTCGAGATTCGGTGGTCAAGATCACTCGCAACAAAATTAGTTACCCAGCGACTACTTTCCAATCGCCAGTTTAATCGGTACTTATGAACTCCACTCGCGATTGTGATCTGCAATGCAATTAACGCGATCGATTAATCATCAATTGTAATTCTAGATTTCATCCACGATGATTTCCCATCGTAGTGCGCGTGGTTTGTGGATAATGGTATCACCTCGCCCAGACGGCTCTTGAAAGACAAATGGTCCTTCCTGAATCTCCAGAGAAGATTTCATTGGAATTTCGCGGTTTGGAAGACGAACCGATCGCTATTTCCCGCCCGTGACGGATCTCCAGGCTTCTCCATTATTCATACAGGCCCCCGAGTCCGGATTATCGCGACGACAAGCTGATAAATTACGGGTGGAGCCTTTCGAACATCGTGGATAATCGCAGTCCTGTCGCGCGATGATCGCGACCTGGTTCTCGTGACAAATTCCGCGTGGACCGTCTACTTGCATCTGCCACCTATTTATATGTGTTCTCGAGTTGAACGGATATGCGAGAAACTAGGAGAATCACTGTAAGAAACGCTCTACTGGCGACTGCACCTCCTAATTTCTCCCGGGGATAAGGATAAACGAGACGAGGAACGGCATTGTTGAGGGTTGTTCTCAACGAATTATTTATGTGTGTTCTTGGACAGACATCTGAGAAACTGAGAGATCGAGAAACACTCTACTTGGGGATTGTACTTTTCAATTTCTGCTGGGGATAAGGATAAATAAGAAGAGGAATAGTACCGTCGAAGGTTGTTCCTAAGGTTCGTTATCTCAGTGAGTCAAGGTAGCGTAACAAAGTAAAGAGCTGGCTATAAATATTTCAACTCTACTCCAAAAATACTTAGTCTAATCATCACGCACTAACAAAAGTAGGAAGAGCGCCCAATTAAACAGATTTGGCTTCAACTTCTGAGAGAGAACAACTTCCCTCCCAAGAAACATATCTCTCCTTCGCCCCTACGTTAACGAAACAGGGGAGCGGAGTACCAAACAGTGAATGGATTGTTTCGGCCAAGTAGTTAACCGAGTCGACCCCTATCGACCCACCTGACATCTTAAGCCCGAGAGATAATCGAGGAATCCCTCTCTGCATCTTTAATCCCACGATCAACGAAACCTCGCGAAGATGTCGAGCTCCCCAGGCGGAAGGAAGCCTCCACCCAGGCCCAAGATTCAGCTTCCTATACCTGGACAATATTACCCTCCGACAGGGATGACGTACGTGCCAACTCCGTATGGACAGACGCCCATACCTATGACACCTGTCTCCGGTCAGCCTCAGGTGATATACTCGAACAGGGCCAGCGAGTTCGTCTTCAGCCAATTCAAGGGCATCAAGGACTTCACGAAGTCCGGACTGAGCGTCGGGGAGAAGAGCGCGTTCTGGCTGTACGAGAAGGTCCGCTGTTTTGAAACGTTAAACGATAAGAACGCGAGACGAGCGACCGTGTTTACGTGTTATCGAATTTTTTGTGCGTAGGTCAGTTCCTGGAGCAAACGGTGGTTCACGCACATTTTCTTATTTGTTATCGTGCTTTTGTACAGTATCGGGGGCGCGATGATCTTCGTGACGGTCGAGGGTACGCACGAGGACGTTGTGCACTTCAACATCAGGAAAGAGAGGTGGGTACGATTTGGAAATTATTGGAGGTGATATTAACACGTTTGTTCACCGGCGATATTACAATATTGTTTCGCAATTTTTATACTAGTGAACATAACTGAACTGAATGTAACGTATTTAATATATTTAAACAGATTGAATATGTATTTCAGATTTGGTTCACACACACGTAAACATAAGATATACTCGATTGAAATTTATAAAAGTCACACGCCTAGCACATGCCTAACAGAGTGGAATTTAAAGTGTGTCATCGTAGCTATTTAATTAGTGCAAAATAACAAAAATAAGTGGAATGCTACAAGTAAAAGTAGACCAATATTTTATCTTAGAAGTTCGGCTTGCTGCTTTGCTGAAACATCACAGTTTGAACGTTTACTTTAAACACATTCATTATCCCGCGATACGTGTTGCGGTGCAAGGAATTTAGATTAAGAAACGAGGAGCTGAATAGCTTGAAAACGATTAGTTTGCGCTGTTAGCGGACCTGCGTTTACTCTACACTTTTTTTTGTTTGTTTTTGCGAGTCACAGTAGCCAGGTAAGACTTTACTTATGGTTCCGATATGTATAACGAGCATCTCGATTAGGAGACTAAAGATATTTGAAGTACTTGGGTACTGGGAATAAGGTTTGAATATTATATCATGAATATAATATTATATTGTAATAAAATAGATAATAGGTAATAGAATAGAATAGAATAGAATAGAATAGAATAAAATATATAACTATATTATAAATATCATTTTTCTGAACATTAATACTTACATAGAGCTGACTTTCAGTTATGTTTGTTTCAACACACGATATTTGCAGTTATTGGTCCTCCTCATCTCGAACAAAATAGACCTGATGCAACGCAAAGATAAAATTAATTTTATCGGTATGAAATACAACGTGTTCGTTGGTTTACATACCGAAGAGCGTTAACGCAACAATGATTTGTTGTTTTTGATGCAAAGTACGTGGAAGTTTCCGTGTTCGTCAGACTAACTCTAATTCGCTCGACACGTGATTATTGGTTTATCCTCGCGTCTCGTGGAACCACATATCCTCCTGCGTCCTACGCTTTCATACCAACGCCTCCGACCTTCTTCTCAAGGCAAATGGGCTTAATAATACCTGTCGTTCGTGTTTAGATTGCTTCTATTTGCTAGATGCGGAATATGCAGATGCATTTTATTATTTGAATTGTACATCTCGTCGAACAAAGAACGAAACAAGCGTCGCTCATCTTTCGTACAATGTTACGTGTTACGAATTATGTCAGCGACACAATCGGGAGAATGTGGAACGATCGAACGCGTATTAAAACGAACATGGAGCATTAGAAAATATACACGTAATGTGTTCTGTTATTTTTATCGATAACAAATTGCTCGCGCAAGTCGAACGTCATCAATTTTCGTACCTAAAAGCTATCCGTCATACACTGCATTCTCTTTCAGCGAACTATTACATTAAATTGATTCGCGAGACATATATAATAATTAAGTTGGAAAACGTTGAAAGAAATATTTTTACATTGCGATCTGATAAAGTAAAACAACACGCGTTTGTAACCAATAACCAGTACGTTTCAACTACTAACCAGCCTGAATCCTAATCTGATGATACCCCAGAGCTCACCGACACGCGATCACGCTTACAATTATCGCGATGAAGTTTCACGTTGGCCAGAATATTTGTCGTCAATGTTTTCCAACTGTAGCAGAGAAATGGGTTATTACATTTATGCTTTTGCATGGGTTGGCAGTTTTACATTTTAATTATATTAAAATTGTAATGAAATTCATTTATTTAAAATACATTTTAAATGTATTAAACATTTTTTAATAACAATTTTAACGTGGTTAAAATTGACTACAAATTGAAAATTTTCACATAATTAAAATTCAATAACGATATTTTTTATTTCTTTTTATTCTTTATTTTTAATTATATTCATACTTTTGCACGGGTTGGACTATATTTTAATCAATTGAATGACGAAGATGCGAGAATCGAATGGACGAGAACGTCGAGGAAAGCGTCTACTCGCACTACCGATCCACTGTCGACAACAATTCCAGAGCTCAGGGTGAATCGATTTTTCTGCAATTTTCTCAACGAGATCGATCGACCTCACGACGAAGGTCAGGTTTGACTCGAGATCCCCTGGTTCTGTTATTCGTCAGAAAATTACCCCTGGCGTGACCGATCCGATAAAAAGAAAGATCGTGCTTGCATGTGTCGCGGTCCAACTGCTCACCTTGCCAATGAGCGTGGCCACAATTTAATACACGTATCCTGATATTGGTTATTATTTTTCTATGTATTCACACATCCAGTAGTTTCTTGGGGAGGAAGGAATTAATTCTCAAGAAATTAATTCTGAAAATATTTATTCAGAAGTAAAGGAACATTCACATTAAAAGAAGTAAATTAATAATGTTTCGAAGTGGAAGTGAGTAGATCTATCGAAAAATTGACAATGCATAGTTCTGATATATATTATTAATTCTTGAAATATTTGTATGGAACTAAAGGAAGATTGGCATTAAAAGAAACAACGATCCTTTGAAATTGCACTGAGGTAATTGTTATTGTTACAGGAACGAGACATTGGCAGTGATCAGAGAACTGTGGAACGACGAGGTTCTGGCGTCGAATTCGGAGCTTTGGAATGGCCGCGCGAGAAGCGAGCTGATGAAGTACGAGGAGCTTCTGTACGAGTTCTACAAGCGCGGTGTGACCGATCGCGGACAGAAAGTTTGGACCTTCTGGAACGCCGTGTTCTATTGCGGCACTATCTACACGACCATAGGTGAGTCACACACCGCAAGGAAACGATGCTCGTAACATTTCGTGCGAAACCCTCCTGGTATCACAAACATACGATGATTCACCTAACTGGAGGACTTTAAATAACTCGTAAAAAATGTTACACATTAGCTCCACGATACTCGGAACGATACACACTCCGATGTTTCCAAATAAATGTTTCATTATAAACATGTAAATTAAGAAACTCGTGTATGTAGGTAAAGTATGGAGAAAATTCATTGTAGATTTGATGTTTTCAAATGAATTTTTTGTTATATGTATTTAGGAAATAAAAGGCACGCAGTATATAGCTATTTGACCTGAAAGTCCGTGCCGATTTGTAGTAGGTGGTACACGTCTGTTTATATTGGAATCGTTGAAAACAATTAATGCGGGTGCATCCCTTAAAAGGTGGAAAGGTCGTGGAACAAAATGATATTTAGATAATTCACTAAATATATATCGAAATTCAAATGTGCCTTTGAATTTTTCTTAAAAATTGCCACGAACTTTCAGGACAACCCAATATTATTGCGAGTGTTTTGGGATTCCATTCGATTGCGATCAAGTGATCGAGTCAGTTACAAACGACGACAGGTGAAAGACGTGTCCTATGCGCTTGCGACGAAACTGCGACGTTCATGCATACGAGTTAATGAAACCTACGTATATATCTACAAAGTTTATTAATTTACACATTTGTAACGAAACAATTTGGAAACATCGAAGCTGTCGATTAATTTGGACAAACGCTACGCTACGTTTGCGTTGTATTAATTTCCATAACGTTCTAGAGAATACGTGTATTGCTGTTTTCGCGTTATTAAAAACTGCCTTCGTCGAATGCATAGTTTAATAGTCATTTAAGGCCGAGTATGTAAATCACCGTGCATGCGTATGAAATATCCAAATGGGTCACGAAAGCACTCGGCACCTTTAATAAAGTGGGTGATTAATTCTCAAAAACAATTAACCTGTAACCCATTTAGGCGTTTCAAACGTAAGCAGAGCGATTTACGCATAACTCCGAATAACACGTGAACGATTCTTTGCGCGAAACAATTTTTTAACGAAACAAAAGTAATAATTTGCATCGCTAAATGTCCTTTCGTGTATCTTTAATTCCTATTTAATTTTAGAATTTAAAAGAGAAGGTTCGAACGTCCGTTAAAAAAGCAATTTCAAGAAAAAAAAAAGAAGATAATAAAGGAGCCAGTTTTGTAGCAAAAATATTAAACGCGGACCGAGTGGGCAATAACCCGAGAGTTTCCGTTACGAGGATTTGTACATACGCGGAATGGGAGAATATAATTTGCTCCCGAGCGAAAAATCGTGATTCCGCGAGAGTCTCGAAGTATTTTTGCAAGCTTGACGTCATCGAGGCGAGTGACGCGTTCACCCTCGTCGTCATTAAATTACGATAAAACCGTGGGCTAACTTGCTACCGTGGGATAGCAGAAAAAAAAAAGTGTGCTTTCGACTCCAATTTATGGAAGGTATAAATTCACGCGTGATTTATTTATCCACATCTTCGCGATATCGCGTTTGTTTGCTTTCTATTGGCTTACGCGTGCCCACTGATCCATTCCTTCTGTAAATCATCGCGATAATATTGGCCCATTCGTCGGTTAATTCGTCGTTGTACGAAGCAACCTTTCGTACAAAATTAATTACGAATTCATTACTTTGCCCGTGATAAAGTTATCATTTTTTCTACATTAAATTGCGAAGAGTTCGAGTGAAATTTTCATCTGGGTCGATGTAGAAATAGAAGCATGTGCGAGGTTGGTACCACGGTGATTCTGTTATCAACGTAACCTTGCACCAGAATGCAAAAAGAAAATGCAAAGTGTGCGGAATCACGACATATAATAAAGAAAACACGGTGGAAGAGGAAGGTTGAGCGAATCGTTGCTTCGGAACTTGATCTCGTTTCTTCTCTATCTCGGCCCGAATGTTTTACATTTTTCTATCACGAGCCCGGAACGATTCCACGGAGTGCGTATTTTTGGGACGTGACAGCGTCGAACGCGAAGAAACTGGAGAAAAAGTGTCGCGCGACTGGAAAACACCGCAGTTAAATTGTGTTTTTGCCTCGCGACGAGACACGAATTTTCTTAAAAAAGATCGACGCCTGTTGAAAAAATATTCAAATAATTCTTCGGGTCCTCCGCGGATTTTAGTGTTCCATTACTTTGAAATGTTCGGAAAAAGAGAAACATTATTCTCAGCGCTTCGGTACCTATACAATGTTTGAATAAAACGATTAGAGCCTTGCAAGCATGATACTCATCGACAGTATCACCAGTGCAGTGGTAAGTTAATTTTATTCGAAACATCATCAAGCAAAGGCTACTACAAAGTCTTCAATTATATTAGAATAGAGCCAGTCCTAGTTTATTGGACACTGAACAGAGAAACAGTAGAAAAGAGTATGGTCCAGGTGAAAGTGTAATTCATTAGAACCTTGCAATTGGAACCATGCAAACTAATTACATTCGAAACATTAGAATAAGAACCGGCAATGGTGGGTAGCTGAGACGATTCTGAACCACAATTTCCTTTGCGAAAATGTCGGATGTTGCTTCGTTTTTGAATTATTAAGGAAAAACCATCGACCAATCACAGTGCCCAAGAGCACTAACAGAGAAACAGTAGGAGAGCGGTGGTGGGGATGCTTGCGCGCATCAAACGAGGTAGAACTCGCGTCATATATCGAGGTCTCCTCTCCTTTACGTCCTCCGAACACCGAACAACAGTCGCAGCAATTGAATGACCGATACTCGACCGCTTTCATAGTCTGCGGTCTACCCTCGACCCCGTTTCAAATTGATTTTCTTGGAAAAGCATTCATCGTCCGCGTCAGAGATTTCGATCATTGTTTGCGCGTTTCTTTTTTCCTCGATATCCTGCACGTATCGCCGTCTGTTTGGGTGGCAATAATTGAAAACACGGTTCTCCCCGTAACTGAACAAGCTGCCAATGCAAACAGGACATCATTGTGCTCTTTGTTACCTCGATAATACAGTCGGTCTGAAAAGACGCAGACTGCGTTACTCCAAACGAAATGGCGCGCTCAATTCGCGCGGATAAACTGTAGCGACGGATAGCGTCTCGAATAGTTGATTCGTTTAAGCTGCCGCGACAGCACAGCGAAGTCGAGGGTTGTTTGAATTCGAAGCGCGTTGGAAAATTGATTTACAACCACGAACGAGCGAAAGGGACCTCGAAATTGCGAACAGTCGTATAAATCATGCTACTGTCTCGGACCTAGAAATTCGCGAGCACGTGTGAATTGGCATTCGATGGTAGGGCGTGTCGAGCGTGTTTGTGTTTGCATGCGATGAAACAGGCCACGGCGACGATTTTCTTCGCTTTTCGCGAGAAATCTCTCCCGCTTGTGTTTCTCGATGTATCAATAATTTGTGACCCAGATCATATTTTTCCTCTCTCCCCTTCCGTGTCGTTGCTTCGATATGGAGCCTCTGAAGCAAAGATGGGCACAATTTTATTCCGATAACAGATATTTTTAGATCTACGGATGCGAACAATCACGTTTAATTAATTTTTTTTTTTATTCAAGTACCACTAAACAGGATAATCTTAAAATTTCTATAATAACTCGAGAGAAAATCAACTTAAATATTAGCTATGTTAATGTTTGAGATGAGTAATCACTTCCAATTATACTTTTATAGTAAAAGCATTAAACAAGAAAATCGAGAAAATTCAAAAGTTTCTAAAACAACGATATTGCATTATTAATTGTGAACTGGATCTTCTTAGCCAAACTACAACCCAGCCAACGTTTAAAAAGAGTTTCGTTCATCTCTGCTCCCACAACAGTTGTTCCTGACGTCATTAAATTGATTTACAGAGCCAGCTGAATCCGTAGATTTAGTGAATCAGCATTTGCGGAAGCTCGACTCGAGGTCGTTGACTTCCCTCGAAAATCGACCACGGAATCAGAGTGCATAAAAAAAAAAGAACAGAGAGAAATAAACCGAGATGGAATTACGTTGCAGAATGAGCCGACATAAACTTTGATTCGAGAATAAACAGTCGTGAAATGTCTACTCCGCCGAGTGTGCAGTGTGATTCTTGTAAAGTAACCATTCCGGGCTCTCAGGAGTTAGTACTACTGTAACCAACCATAGATGAGCGAGTTTCCATCGAGTTCCAACCAATTAATACAGTAGCAGACAAATGTATGTCTATAGGAATTGTAGTTGACTTGAAAGGCTTGAATTTCAGTATTAATTCTATTATTGTTCTTCCACTGTTCAATCTTCCCACTATTGTTTCTTAGTAAAATTTATTTTTCTTCAAACATAGCAAACAATATTTGTACCCATTTTCTTCAGACCGAGCAAGACGATTTATATTTATGACACCCTGTATTATCGGACGCATCGTTTTAGACGGTAATTATTATTTCGGGACCTTGATATTACGAATGACACAGGAATTAAACCCCGCGGTGACATTCAATACCCCAAACAGATGGAAAACGTGCGTCGAGTGCAGCTGCAACCTGAAATTAATAATGCACCGCGCGCGACCTCGTTTTATGGTACAGGTACTCGGTCATTAGTCGTTGATGTTTGTTCTCCGCTCGCGTATATTATTCCAATTTGTCTCATTATAGTGTCGCGAAAACCCGCTCGAAAAAGTTCCGCGGAATTTATGCGCGCAATTATCCACACGTGGCGACCGATTCGATCGAAAAAACAACTAGAGTTTTATTCGGAATCCCTCAGAAATCTTTTGGAAATTTTGTCTCCCGTTCTCGTACAGAAATAAATTTATAGATTCGCGGATCTTTTCGTAAATTCTTATAAACTGAAACAATAATAAGAAAAAGAAGAATAAATATAGCGAAGAAATGAGAAAGTGCTAGAGCCGAAAATGTAATACAGTCGAGATGTTTCCATAAACAGAATTTGTACAATGCTTGGGATTTATGCGATGTCCGCGTTGGGATAAATGAAGGGTACTACTGCACTCGAGGGAGCGTTTTAGTCGAGGAACTCGAGCAGATAGCGATTGTCCGCAAGAATGAAACCTCCTGCATTCGCGTTCAGAAACCGTCGACAAAATGTGCCCACGCACACACTATTTCGAGTGGCCAAGATTATGTAACGAAGAAGAGGAATCGTAGGAGAATGCTCGCGAGAAGACGAGGCGCCACGGTTTCCGAAATTACCACCCGCGACGAGATCTCTCTTCGAGCACAATTCAGGACTGCGGTCCGATGAATAAATACGACACTGTTAGTAATTGACGATGATAATATATTTAATTATGAAAAGAGAAGATAATATAAGTTTAATATATAATTATACATGGTGTCCCAAAAATATTGTAACACCTTGAAAGAGGTGGTTCGGGAGGTGATTTGAAACAACTTTTTCCTTAGCGAAAATGTTGTCCGAGGCTTCGTTGAGGAGATATTAAAGGAAAACACTGACCAATCAGAGCGCGAGGATGCCGATGGAGCGCCCGCGGTAGGCGTGGCTACGCGCTAGACGGCCGCGCTCATACGCTATCGCGAGCGCTCCATCGGCATACTCGCGCTCTGATTGGTCAGTGTTTTCCGTTAATATCTCCTCAACGAATCCTCGGACAATATTTTCGATAAGGAAAAAGTTGTTTCAAATCACCTCCCGAATCACCCATTTCAAAGAACTACAACATTTTTGGGGCACCCTGTATAGCAGGATAGTTCGGATTGACCGCGTGGCGACCTTACTTGTTGTTGTATCGATTCGGTCGATACGAACTGCAAACGACGATCGTGCGTACACGTGCGCGGCACAAGGACGAAGAGAGCCACCGACAGATACGCTTCCAGAGTATTCAGCGAACTTAGGGTAAACAGCTTGATTGAATGGAACCTAGCAGGTTCTATTATACTTAGCTCTGCTTGTGGGAGAGAAGCTTCCTTATCGAGGCCTTGGACTCCGAAGAACCTATTAATATTAAATAGAATCCCTTAGAATTTCGAGGCACTTGAATGCAGATCATATAAAATATTTTATTTTTGGCGTTTAAGCGTGAATAAGTGAAAAGTATTTTCTAATTTATTTGTTCTAATTTATTTGTTCCTCGCAAATGTCGAATAATTCGCAATAAGAGGGACCAGAAAGTAATGTCGTTTCATCGCGAATGCAAATACTTGTTTATTATTTACCAGCTCACTGTGTACCAATCAATTTTTGTCGAACAGATATTGAAAATTTTCACGCTAGATAACAAAAGGTTGTTGATAACGAGGGTGATTACATTATCGATTAAAAATAAAAACTTGTTATAAATGTATTTGTTTGAATTTAATGTAAAAGATGCGACATTACTTTCTGGCGCCCCTAATACATGACCCAAAAAGGAATTCTGCTCTACTGGAAGGGAATCGAGCAACATTCTCCTGCAATTGTTTATGAATTATAATGTTTCATAGGGAGCGTAGATAATTCAGGCTGTGTTACAATAAAATAGTTCGACGTTCACCGGGGTGTTTTGTTCGTGGACATAATGGGCGGTTCGTTAACTGTGTCACGTCGCTGGTAACGTCGAAGAAGCGAAACCCATTCGGATAACCGTTGCAGAAGGGATTACACGAGAGGATTGTTCAGTCGTGACTGAATTAAATTGCCTAGCAGCCCGTGAAACGGCGCCCTTTGTTTTTCATTGTCCACTTCATTCTATTTCGAACTTACCCGTGCAAACCAGTGGCAGAGAACGATAGCGATACGCGTGCTACATAATACTTTCTCTACAATTATGTATATTATATCAGAATTATTATAACACATTTATGAAATAAGATGCAGATTCTCGTATCTCTTGGCAATTCCAAAGGTGACTCGAAGCAGCCTAGTCGAAACGTTTAACATTTTCTTTACGGCTAATTTTATAACTAAGTGTTTACTTTAGATTTCATTTGTTTATTTCTCATTTTACCGTGCCTAAATCATAGGATTCTTACAGCTATCACCAACGACTAATAATATGATTGGATATTCCAATGACCAAAGTCCGGGTGCCTTATATTACCACTTTACCGACCGGTAACTGTTTAATCGGTTCCTATGGTAACTACCAAGTACTTGTTACTTTGAATTGAGATACTAGTTGCTTTGCTTTGTATGCTCCCATATTTTTATATACCAGCAAGTTTTTATTACTTTGAATTGAGATACTAGTTACTTTACTCTGTAACATATTTTTATACATTTTCCGGTGCCAGGAAGGGTATAGGATGTTGAACCGTTACCGGTCGGTAAAGTGTTACTTTACCGATAGGAATCTCATATTCCTATCTTCCCTTCTTCCATATTTTACACTGTAGGATATATCGATGTAAATCGGCACATGCAGTGCCCTCTCCCGAGTACACATTTACGCATATGTATCGATTAAACATAAGAATCACGTTATACAGTGACGTCACAGTGCAACACGAACCGTTTATTGTCGCCGTGCAGTACGGAACAGTACGAAACCATACGAAACGTAACGTACACGAATAAAGCGTTATTGTTATCAATAACCCAGTAAAATTACTCATTCCGCGCTTAATCTTGACATATAGAATGGATGAACGTTATTCCTCGACACTAAGAAGCTTATGAAACTTCTTTTCCCATTCATAATCGAGGGCAAAATATTGCCGTGGAAAAGACAGATCTCGTTGGTCAACTGCCAACTCGATTTTGCAAAACTTTCCTCGGATAACGTTCCCTGCATATCCCAGAAACGATTCAAACGTTCGAAATACCTGCGCCGACTCCATTCTTACGATCTGTTCTTCAGTTTACTGGCGGATGCACATTTCGCCTTTGTTTCGTGGACGAGTCACAAAGCGTGTCGCCAGTGTCGAGTAAAAGAAAAATCTCGGTCTAGATAGAAACAAAAAGACATCGCCCAGGTCGACGAATTGGGACTCTTTGCATTTGAAATTGTCCTCGTTGCGACGTGTCCTTCTTTGATTCGCGAATTCCGCTGTTCGTTGAAACGAATGTGTTCTCGACAGTTCCGGGACGTTAATGGCGCAATTGGTACACGTTAGTCGTCTCTGTACAAATTTTGATTGTCATAAATAACGGAATAGGGGGAAATAATTTATTTAAAATTTTTTTTTTTTTCTTTCCTGTGACGAAGACATTTCTATCATTTTCATTATTCTACATGAAACTAGAAACGAGATTAAGAAAGATATAGCGAAAGAAAATAAAGAAAAGGCAAGAAAGTTGAACAAAGACGTACGTAAATATGCTACAATAATATGATACTTTGAATTTCTTTGTTCTTCGATATTGCGTCATTTAAACTTCACCCTTTACGTATGCCTTTAGCAACGTCTTCCACTTTGAGAGACTCGATACTTTACATCGGAAAACGTTCCAGCGGAAACACTTACAGCGAACAGCTCGCGAAAATTTATTGGAACAAAAGTTAATGGAGCATAATGGCAAACTCGAAGAGGATAGAATAAACTTTTAGCAAAGTTCTGCGTTCGCTACGCACGATAAACGAACGAGGAAATTAGATCGATAAAGGGCATTCGGTTAGGTATTAAATCAGTTCCACCCCATCCCTTGAGTTGTTTAAACGGTGCGTTCTCCCGGTGGAAGCTTCGACGATTTATGGAAAAGAATTAATTCTCGCTAACGGATTAAACAACTTTCCGTACCAATTTCCTAGACAGAGATTTTCCAGGCTAGAAAATATGGCGTCGTTTACACGCTTCTTTTGTTATCTGTTTGCCTTCTGTCGAAATGAAGTATATTTATTACTGTATCGTTGAAAAATTCTTTTCGTACCGGTTAGGATGCTGTGCTTTCGATTTATTTTCAGAATTGTGAAGCTATTGTCGCGCAACTTTAAACGAATACCAGCAAGACCCAAGCGAGGTCGCTTAAAAATGGTGTAGCGATCGAAATTGGAGAGGAAAATCGATACCGAATACGACCCACAAATTGAAATGGAAGAGGAGAATAGGAAGACGAAAATTGTCTGCTTCGAGAAATTTCTCGGCACAATGAAACTTGTACTTTTGCATGGGAGAGCCGAAGATAGACGTCGCGAATTGGAAAATGAAGTTATGCTGGAAACGGTCGGCGATGAATTCGTGGCATGCGCGGCAATACGAACGATGGAAACGATGATGGAAATTGGGGGACGATAAAAGGGGCGCAGTGGGTGATTCCGGAGCGTCAATTTCCTGGCGTGACACTTTAGGGTAGCGTGGTGCGAAGCGATTACGCTTTGTTGCAAATTAATTCGACTCATTCGCGTTGCGATTGTCATCCATTTTCGTCAATCGGAGATATTTCAGAAAATAATTGTCGAATATTTCTGGAATCTTTTTATTCTTAGATTTTTAATATTAAGTGTTGACGTGGAATAATATTGTTTCCTGCAGCTATAAAAATACTGTAATAGTTTGAATAGTTTTTAACTTGTCTAATATTTGAAGGTTTACCAAGTGTTGCAGTGCAATAATAACGTTCCCAGCAGCCATAAAAATATTGTAATAGTTTGAATATTTTTTAACTTGTCTAATATTTAGATTTTGAAGATTTATTAAGTGTCGCAGCGCAATGATATTACTCGCCGCAACTCGAAAAAATACTACTTGTTACTTTTGGCTCGCTAAAAGAATGTAAAAACTGAAAATTGACATTCCATTTCGCTTTGTAATAGAGCCAACGAAAGGCCAAGCGACCCCCAAAAATCGTGCCCTACACCCAAAATCTTCTCACAAATGTCTGTTATCGATTTAAAAATATAAATTCGTTTCCTTCGAATCAGTTCTAAATCGTCCTCCATTACCTCGACGTTTGCGTCCGAGACGAGGGTGCCTGAAAAGCAGAGAGCCGAGAAACACAGGCAATATCGTCTCGAGCACCCCGCGGGCCACTTACCACGTTCGTAAGTGGTCGCGGAGTGCCGGATTGAGCGCCTAGCCCACCGATCGCGATTCCGTGTCCCGGTACGTGGCTGTCGAAGGTATTGCGGTGTCTGCAGGCGCGGCACCGCGTCGCCTAAGCGTCGTCGAGCGCGGTGGTTGCGCGCGATTCGGCCACGCTCGATACCCGCTGCGGCAAAAGCGTCTGGTCCCGCTGGTAGCGGGCTCGACGGCCGTCGGTGGTGGGAGCAGCCTCTGTTTTATTTCTGTCACGCTTGTCCCTCTGCACCAGGGCCAGAAAAGACGCAATCGTGCAGAGCGCGAGCGCGGCATTCGCCGACCTCACCGTTCGTTCATCGGTTTCGCGGACTCGGGTGCTTTCACGGTTGATACCATCCGCGGACGCGATCCCTCCGAGTGTTTCCACGATGGAGGACAGCTACACGGTCCACAGACGCCGGAAGGCGGCGGCCAGGAGCCGCGAGAAGACCCCCGACCCTTCCTCGAGGAACCAACAGCTGGTGGAGACCTCGGACGACGAGGAGGTGGCCAGACGCGCCAGAATGGAGAAGATGGCGGACGACGCCGAGCGCGCCGAGCAAGAAGAGAAACGGAAGAAGGCGGAGGAGATGGTCCGCGAGGAAACGAAGAAGGAAGAGTCCCGCAAGAGGGAGGAGAAGAGGAGCACGTCGAATTTGGACGAGTCGCGGAGGACGAGCTACGACGAGAAGACCTCGCATTCCAGCAGCCCCCAAACACGTGACATCGACGCTCGCGAAGAGCCAGCGACGCCTGGCAGGAAGCCTCCGCGCACGGTAAGGAAGGAACCGAAAGCAGAGGACTCGAAGACCGGCCAAGAGCAACGACCCGCGAGCGAAGACGCGCAGCAGATCGTTCCGTCCAAGTCCAGAGAGATCGATGCGACCGCGGAGCGAACGGAGCCCAGGAAGGCGGAGAGACGGCTGAAGAAGAAGTCGAGGGAGAGGGCGGAGCGTCCCAGTCAGTCCACCGACTCCAGCGACCCGGACGAGAACCTGGAGAGACACCAGAGGAGGACCAAGTCGCCCGAAGGCAGCAAGGTTCGCGTGAAAAAGCCCCCAGCTAAAAGAGTCGACCCTGACGCTGCTAAGAAAGACGTCGAGAGACCGCCGCGGGAAAAGAGGCCGAGTAAACAGAAGCTCGAGGAGACCGACCAACCAAGGCCGGAGAGGAGACGATCCGTGAGGCTCAGTCAGACGGACGACACCGACGAGGATCCGAAAATGAAGAAAAGCGAGACGTTCCCACGACAGAACGTCGAGGAACCAGCCATGAAGAGGTCAGCTACCGAGGTAAAGAAACAGATCATTCCTCTTAGCAACGAGTCTCTCATCGAGGACTTCGCCAAGGCTCAGAGGGAGTACCTGAAAAGGGAGCAGAGCATCCTGGATCCGGACACTCCAGACGTCTACGAGGACGCCGAGGAAGAGGCTACGCTGAGGAGGAGGAAGTTCAGCGTGCTTCTCACGGAGAGCGAGCAGGAAGGAATCGAGAGGTCCATCGAGGAGGCGAAGAAGGTTCAGAAGAGATCGTGGTTCTCCTGGATGCCATTCTCCCGCAAGGAGAAGGTCGAGGAGCCACGTTCGGAACCCGAACCACTTAAACAGACGGAGCCCGAGGTCGTAGAAGTTACAGAGTCGGAGAAGGTCACCTTCGTGGACTTCTTAAGGGCTCTCAAGGACGTGGTCTCGGAGTTCAAGGCCTTCGTGGCCCAGAACCCGCGGGAAACGAGGATCATGAGGAGCCTAAGGAATCGCTGCTTGTCGGAGCTGATGCTGGTGATCATCTACTGCGGCCTGGGCGCGTTCGTCTTCAGGTTCACCGAGGGAGCCTTCGAGACTTTTTACAAATGCGGCGTGAAGAGGGTGAAGAGAGACTTTCTGGACAGCCTGTGGAATTACAGCCACAATTTGAGGGAGGACGACTGGAAGAGCATGGCGAGGAAGAAGCTGATGGAGTTCGAGGAACAGCTGCACACTGCTCACGAGGCCGGCGTGCAGACGTACAGCGGACAGAGGAGCTGGACGTTCCTGAACGCTGTCGTCTACTGCTTGACCGTAATCACGACCATCGGTGAGGGAACGCGACTGGGGGCTAACGATGTTCGAGTTTTAGAGGGTTTGGGTCGATGTAGTTGCCGTAAAAACGTTTTACGAGACCAGTATTGATTTTCCAAGAGGGAAATACAGTCGTGTCCTGATGCTGATCACGGTACAGTAGTCGTTCGCTGGCTGCGCGCGCAGCTGCGAGGGAAACCGTGGGGAAGATACTTCGAAATCGAAACGTTTGTATGGCAATCGTTTGGCCTTTGCAGGGTTGGCTTTTTAAAAATAGAATCTTATACCTGTACCTGTTGTTACCTGTTTTGGTAAATGTTATAAATGAACCTAGAAACATTCGATCAAAGTAGGAATTTATTTTACTGTACAAGTATCAGAATATGAACTTTAGTTTCAGTATTTTTTTGTATTATCGCATATTGTGTAGGATTTACTGAAAACTTCGCGTTAATGATAAGCAGGAGTTTTAATTTTCAACGAGTCTACAAAATTACCTTAATCCTTGGCCATTATGAGATTTAATTAGGGGTAGTTATATAATCACTTCAACCGGTTTAACTGCGATTAAAATTACAAATCTCGTTGAAACAAGACTCCTGGTTGGGAACATTAATTGCTGGTTATTAGCGTGATTGACGTCGAAGCCTCGTTTCGGGTAAAAATTGCTCACGCAGCTGGTCAACCCTAACCAAATTTGTTTCGATCAATGGGATGCCAGTTACGTCCCGTTATCAGGAAACCGAGGTTGCTTTGCGACAAAACAATCTCTAACATGTGCCACTAAAGCGCCTAAAATTAGACCGTACTCTGTACTTAGCGTTTGTGAATTTATTTTGAGATGCAACATCAAGATGCAACTTTTTAGTGTATGGCAGACGACCACCTCATTATTAGAGCCTTATTAGTCTAATTTATAAATGGTGAATAATTATGGTACAATTAATAATTAATAATTGTTTGACGTTATTTCAGGATACGGGCACATATCACCTAGCACAAGCACCGGAAGAGCCATCACAATCGTTTACGCCATCTTCGGTATTCCAATGTTTCTGATAATACTGGCTGATTTCGGAAAACTGTTCACGAGGGGTATAAAGTTCCTGTGGGCGTTCGTCAGGAGGCTGTACTACACAGGAAGCTGTCGAAAAGTCCGTCGAACTGTACCTGTACAGGTAAGAGGACCTCCAAATTAATTCGTAATACCCCAAATTAATCTATAAAAATTAATTGGAAAATGATTAATCGTAACCGTAGGAAGTGATGAAGGGCGTTCAACTCGTGTACGACCTAGCAACGTTCAAGAGGCCGTCGCAGATAAATCCGGAGGACATCGAAGAGATGCAAAAGCAAGCGCAATCCCAAGCGGTCCTGAACTTGGACGGAAATGTCCCCGACACGCCAGTAACGCCAGCGATGTCGACCTTCGCCATCGACGACGAGTTCAATCTGCCCATCTCTTTGGCCATCTTCATTCTCCTCAGCTACATTTTCATCGGCGCGACATTGTTCTGCTTGTCGGAGGGTTGGGGCTTCTTCGAGAGCTTCTACTTCGTCTTCATCTCCATGAGCACTATCGGTTTCGGCGATTACGTGCCAAAGGTGACCAATCGTCTTCAATCCGTGCTACACCTTTGTCTCGACTTCATTTCTGCGCTCCTTTTAGATATCAGATCGATTACACTTGAAAATGTTGTGTTCTGTCGTGCAAAAATTCATTGTGCCGATTATTGTACGCAATCGAGTCCAAGTTATGAATATAAAACATATTTTTGATGTTATCTGAAAATGAACATAAAATAACAGCTGACTCGAGACACGCGATTAGAGTTGAATTTAACGCAAAATTTTCAACAGTGTAGTCACTATCGTAGATTCAAAGCATTTTCATTTTAATTTGTTCAGCATAAAGCTCTCGAGACGCGGAACGAACGTTGGAAGAACTTTGCATTTCGTTTGCCATTAGCCTTTGCTTTAGATCCGTTCGAATACTCCCTCCTCCCACTACTCTCCCCAAAAAATCCTCGTGAGCATTATCGACGTACGATTAACTTATCTGCTTGCTTTTTTTCACGGTGGCGCTCAGATGGTAAGCTTTGAAAAACCAAACGTTCATCACAAAAATGTAAAAAATAAGACAGAAACAAATGTACATCACCGTATTACACTATTTCGTACGTGCTTTTCGCATAAGTCTCACTCAGCACAGTTGCACGTGTTTTCTTAGCGACATTTAAATCCGCGCGATGCGGATTCGCGCGTAAAATGACGCGCAAGACATTAACAGATTGATTGGTTGGTTGATCTAGCATCCCATATACATGATGTGTTCGATAATATACCTGGTGTTCGGGCTGGCGCTCACGTCCATGTGCATCAACGTCGTGCAGGTGACCACTTGAAACATTCCAAGTATCTAGAATGATTTGGTAGCGTTAGAGGTCTCATTTCTCGTGATTGATGATATGCTGCCTCAGCATAAGAGGACGTCTCATAAGTTTAATCCTCAGTGAACTTGAAATTGTTATTAATTTATTAGAACTGGTATAGAAACGAGGCCTTTTCAATTCTCGAAATCTTTATTCATTCAGTCAGATTAAGATACAACGTAAGACTTAATTCTATTCATCGTTTCCCATACTAATCGGTCTGATCGATGCACCAGGTGATGCTATCAGACTCGTTCAGACAAGCAAGCCAGAAGATAGGAGCGACGATCGGTTTCGCGATCGCTGAAGAGGATGGAACCATTAACCCAGCAGCCCCACCGCCAGTCGAGTTGGCCGACGTTCACACCAGCATAAAAGAGTCTGAGAGTGCCGAAAAGATCGCGCCTACGGCTAAGCAAGAGGACGTCGATCTATAGACGAGCCATCGAGTTTTTCGCTGATCCATCGCAACAAGAACGAACGATACGTGCGTGTTAGCCTTAAATTGTAATCGTCCGCCCCACTAAAAAGGACTCACGCGTTAAAAATGTGCTACATTCAATCGAACGAAAGTATCTACGCGCACAAAAGTGTATCGAAGTAGACTGCGAAGCATCGAGATCGGTGTTTGAATTTCGTTAGCTCTGTCGTGGCTGTTTCCCTCAAAGGAAACGGCTGTCGTGTTTTCACGCTTCTCGTGGAACATGCGGGAGTCAGTTGTTACCTCTTTGCAGCACAATGATTTGTATAATCTTGAGACTTTCTGTGAGGATAGAGAATCCACAAAAAATGAAAGTGATGATACATGTATGATACTCTTGTAAGATTGTGCAAGTGTGTAAAGCTTTGAGATTAGTTGTTTGCTGCAAAGAGTTAGAGACTCTAATGGCGAAGGATCCACCATCCACCCGTCGTTGAAATCTCAGTAGCCCACCGCTAGGTGGCACACCGTAGTCGCTACAAACGCACGTAACCACGAGCTGCTTCGTGTCTGGTATGAAACCACCTTTGAAGCGCCTCAAAGAATAAGCAGCTACAAGCAGATGATAGAAGCTTTGGGATTTCCACGGTCGTCGTTGGTATCTCAATTTGTTACATCTTGAGCATGAGCTACCTACCGTTTTGGGGCTGCGTCGCGTTAGGGGACGTGGTGCTGCGTGGCGGTTTATAATAAACAATCTACGAAACTTCAACTCACCTCAAGCTTACGCTTATATCTCGTCATAATTATTCAAACGAACGACATTGCACACGAACAATCAATTTGCACTGAGATGGGAGCTATCAAAACAAGCTCATATTTTAATGAAACGAGATAAAACTGTGAAATAGTATTATTTTGCAATTAATGGGGTGTCCTGATCTATAACTGAATAAAGACGTCATGTCTTCAAATCCTCTCATACTAGTCAAGCTGAAAGACACTTCATAATATGTAAAATGACCATTTTACGGAACTCTTCTCAGTTGAGGACAAAAAAAAAGAAAGTATCGCAGTTGCTCTTGCCAAAAACTCTCGTGGGTCAGACAAATCTCGCGATTTATTTCTCGTAGCCTAGTGTCTATCGACAATAAACCTACCAAATCTCATATTTTGTATATTTTGTAGATTATCGTGTTGCTGTCTGAGCTATCTTCTTTTTAAGTTGTTTTTATATTGAATATCGTGAAGCTTTATACAGACACCACAAGGCGGCTGTACGACTTAACCTATAAGCTTTCGATCTATAAGCTCTGTGTGAATGTTTTGTCTGCAAACGCGTGATAACACTGTTTATATAACTCTCCAGTTGCATTCGGAAAACATACATAAGAAAATGCGTATTTTCATTTCATTTCATGCGTATTTATTACCTAAAGTTACGTGACTCAGGCATCGCTAAAATTTATCGCATACTATATGGAAAATTTTATTCAAATTTCATCTTAATACACAGAGTACAGTTAGAAAATCCCATCCTTTTCCCCTACATAATGCAAGGACGAAAATAAGTATAACTGCTAAAATTCCGTACATAATTTACTATAAAATATAGTTGGAAAACTCTGTGAATAAGTCAGAAAAGTATGTTTAACGACCGAACTGGAGCGTTGAAATAAATTTCCGCTGCTGGAAAAGGAAGAAAACTTGTGCCTTTGTAAGAATGAACTGTGTTAACTACTTAAATTTTATCGGATACGATAGGGACTCCTGTATGCGGTTAAATTACAGATTAAAGAAGCAGAGGAAAAAAAACAATATGTCGTACTGTTACACTGGTTGCTAGTTGTAGCAGGATACTTTTTCCTTCTTACATTAAAAAAAGAAATGAAGCAAGTTGCTTAGTGTCTATAAAATATCTTTGCAATTTTACTACACGTTATGAATTCACATAACAACGAACGAAAGACAGGTGAAAAAAAAATCAAATCACCGGAAATGAGTACTTGTTATTATTACAATAATTATTATAATGATAGTTATAAACTTTATTTATAAATAAACGATTAAGATATTGGGATTCTTTCAATTACGATCTACCAACTTCCTTGCACACTATAGGAATCCTTGTGATTAGAATAGAAACGTTGCATACAGTTCGCTAATATTATTTGCTTTGTATGTAATTATTGCAGTGTGCTGCTACGCTTCGTATAATTAGTAATTATATAACTTCCCTCCATTTCCTTGCAAATTCCCCTTTAATTTCCCTTAATTTCCTGGTAAAGTTCCCATTATTTTCCCTTTATTTCCTACTACAATTCCCATTAATTTCCTTTCATGCGGCAACTTATGCTGGCCGATTTGTCGGTACGGTAGCCATCTCGTAGGCGCAGAACTGCCCCTAATACGCGGCAACTCGAACTGACCGTTTTGTTAGTTCGGTTTTCATCTCGAAGTTGCCGCGTATTGGATTGCACAACGACTATGTTCGATAAAATGATACGTGAAGAACTAATTGCAACTGTAATTGTATTAATTACTACTATTTCTTATTACATATCATAATCAAATAATAATTTAAGAATTTTATTATAGAAAATATATCGTTATTAATATTTTTTGTATTTGAGTTTTGTTTTGACTAGCACAGTTGGGACAGAACCACTGTTATTTGAAAGAATCGCGGGACACGTTCATGTTGGCAACATTGTCTGTCAGATGATAACAGGAAAACTCGCTTTAGATGCAAATTCAGTGTGGATCAAAATGGCCAAAGGATGACAACATACGGCTCTCAATTTAAGGAGAGAGTCGATATTTTGAAGAGAATCGAGGGAAAATGTCTCATATCCAGTATGTGGACGAACTGGTCAAAGAATACTTGCTCTTCAGAGGTTTCAGCCAAACCTTGAAAACTTTCGATAACGACTTAAAAGCTGAGAAAGAGAAAGGCTTCAGGGTAAGGATGAAAGAAAGCGCGATACAAAGAACAATATATACAAACAACAATGTTTCACGAACTTGTCTGTCAAGAAAAATATCGTTATAAGAAAATCATCTAATACTATCCCATTATCAACTTTAAAAACAATAATGTTTACATTATTTACAGCTTTGTTATTATCTCTGTTGTTACAATGAAGCCCATTTAATATTCTCTTAGTGAAAATATTTGTTTGTCTCTTATCAGGTTGACAAAATTGTTGATCAGCTGATGCAGTATGTGTACAGTTATGACTTGACATCCTTGAGGGAACTATGGGGACATTTAGACACAAGAATGTTTTCTCGATTGGAAAGTCACTTTGCTCCAGCTGTCCGTAAACTGGAGAATGCTGTTTTGAAGATGTATTTGGTAAATGCAGCCTTGAACAACAAGCAGGATCGGATTCAAGAGTTTTTCACAAAAATGACACCCGAATTGCAAGGGCATTCAGAATGGAAAGAATGGTTTGGTAGGTTGTATTGAGTAAATGTTTAGGAATTAATACATATTAACATTGTATTTCCTGTGTTACAGCATTGCCATTTGTTAAAAATCCTGAAGACAATCCAGCATACTCTGTACACTTTAGTAGACAGTGGCAGGACACTATGTTACTGTCTCTACACAATTTCCTTGCTACTATTTTTCAAGTAGGTGAAAGGTATTTTAGACTCTGAGTCTCACGTTACAAACTTTATCGTTTTAATATCGTATAGAAATCTCGATTGCCAGTTGTGATTGTTGCCATGAAACTATGGCAAAAAACTGTTGAATAATTTAATTATTAATATTGTAATGTTACAGTGCATGCCACTACCAACACTGCTCACGATAGACGAGGATACAAACAAGTTAAAACGATTGCAAGAAGAAAACGAAGTGCTGAGACAGCGTTTAAGCGACTCCATTAAAATAGATAATGTAATGGATGTAAATCCAGGACCAGCTCCTCAACATCCACCGATTATGGATGATTTTTATATTATAGCACAGTAAGTATTCTATTTATTATTAGAAAAAAGTATATATTTCCATATTTGCTAACGCTCTGTTTTCACTATTTCAACAGAGAATCTCCCTTATTAGAAAACCCCAAAACCCTAAGGAACCTTATAAGAAATATAGGCGGTGGTTCTAGTCCAATTTTAAACAGAAAGTCCGCAACAAACGTAAAAAAAATCGCAGAACCTGAAATGGCGTCATCTTCGAAGAGAACGAACACGAAAGGAAAATTAAGTTCCATCAGTAAGTCCGAAACTGTTAGCAAAAGAAGCATTAGCTGTGATTCAAGATTAACTAGCTCTAGGAAAAGGGATTCGTCTATCGACGCGGTGGCTGAACGCAAAGCCAAAGATAAGATCGATTCCACTTACATTCTCCTCAGCCAGGTGAAAGAATATTTAATTGCATAGCGGATGTTTTACATATTTCACGTAACAAGAAACAATTTGTAGGAAGAGTACACGGAGCATAAAACATCGATAATACAATGTAAAAGTAATGCAAGCGGTTCGTACGTCGCTACAGGCGATGCAGATGGCATCATCAAAGTGTGGACTCCGATACCATCGCCAAAGTAATTATTTCAAATATTTATATCATAATACACACGTTTGTTTAATACAGTTTGCGTTAATCTAATTGTCTTATGTTGAATAGGACTGTTACTACATACAACTCTGCCACAGCAAACTCAAACAAAGCCATAACAGCATTAGATTGGATATCGAAAAATGAACGTTATTTTTTGCACGGTGACAACAATGGCTTGATTCAGTTACACGATACCCGCGATTGTAAAACTCTGTGGGATATTCAACACGAAAATTCTCGTATCATTACTTTGCTCTGTAACCCTGCAGAATCCACGTTCGTGTGTTCCGTATCAGACTCGAACGAAGGGAGACTGCTATTGTACGATATAAAAACGAGAAAATTGGAAAGAACATTGCCAATGGAGCAAAACGTAACTGCTCTGTGTTCCGCTTTTAATCACAATGGACAACTGCTTATTACCGGATTAAGTAATGGGAATATTTTAATACATGACTTGAGACGGAACGAAATTATTGATAATATCAGTTGTCACTCGAGTCCAGTGATCGATATAGAACTTATCAATGATTACACGAACATTTGCACGCAAAGCGAAGACGGGAAACTGTGTCAGAGGAGTTTGAATCATTCTGGGAAGATTTTATGGGAAACAAAGATTAAAGTGGAGAAAAATACTGTCCATGGAAAATTGTTCACTTTCGACCAAAGCGGCAATTACATGCTGCTCTGTACACAAACTGGAGGAAACATATACAAAGTACGTATGCAGAACTTTCTTAAGAGCTAGTCATTTTTAAAATAACATCGAAATTTTACTTAGATGCCACCTGGCACGCAGGCGAAAGTCTTAGAATTAGGAGGACACAAAGGTACGCTGTGTTGCGACTGGTCTACTGCCAATCAATCTGGGACTTGTATAACGGGTGGCGCTGAAGGGAAAGTACGAGTATCCACGTTGCTTTCACCATGATACAGGAGTAAAATTAGTATCTGCGTGAATTCATAAAACGACGATACAGTTCATAAGATTAGCTCAAATTTGTAGATACTAAATAACTTAGCATATTTTACTTTAAGAAAGGGTTTTAGAGTCGTACTAAACGAAGGGATCTTACGATACTCCATGAAAGTGATACGTTCGTAATATCGTTAAATTAAGGGGAGGATCCGAGTATTTTATGAAAAGTACAATGAATATAAACGTATCATTATAACAAAGCCAATTGTATTATAATCTTATCTTATAAATTCGAATCAGGGACTATGAATTGTAAAATACACGGAAAATACTGTAACTGTACTTGTATAAAAAAAAAAAAGGGATACACACGATATCTATAAATGTCACGGTATGAACAGATCACATGACTGGAAAATTTTGTAAAAAAATAAAATTATACTAATTTGTGTAGTAGTGGTCATGCGTAAACCTAAGATTAGAAACCTAAGTTATACTTGTAAGAGGTACATGAACATGTCAATAAACATTGGTCAATTTTAAAATATCCGCTAAATATTTTTAGCGTAAAATACTGGTAAAACATTACAGATTTGATCTTCTTGGTAGGAGGTAATAAAATATATGTATATGTCTTGTTTGTGTTACGAAATTAATTCTTCTAGAAGTTAACAGCAAAGGAGCTTTAAATGTGGTTTTCTCAGCGACCAACGATTGAATGGCCCAGTCATATCTAATTGCGGAGACCAGTACCGCCTGAGAGCTTCGATTATTTCTGCAGGTGTTATCGGTTTTGTTACAGCAACCTAACGAACAAAATAAACATAAGTGTTCCTCTACTTTTCTATTTAAAATACTTTAACTTATTTTTCTAGCGCTAAAAAAATAATACAAACCTTGCCGTGATAATATGGTTTATAAGTACACGGATTTACGTAACTAAGTCTGAGTCGATCTATAGAATCTCCGTAGATCTTATTTTGGTCTTGTCTGACTAACAACGCTAAATCTACAATTTGCGCTACCACTTCGTATGCTAAATATCCTAAAATTGTATACCCTTGTTTCGATATTGTTACATCGCCTGAAAGATTTGGAAAATCGTATTAATATTCAAAACTGTAACTATAAAGTAATAGCTTATTATTGTAATACTTACTGTCTGGTAAGAGCCAGTCGCTGAATTTGTGTCGATTTTTGTTCGCGAAAGATGCATTACGTGCTTTACTAAATTTTAAGTATCTGGCTTCGTCCATGGAACGCGTCATGATTTCAGCACGGATGCATCTCTGTTGCTTGACTTCATCCACAGTGGATGTATCTTCGAGAAGTTCGCCGGTATTGTCAATCTGGCTGAGAAACGAATGATATGGTCCTTTATGTTTGGCTCCTTCTAGATGTTCATTGTTCATAATATCCTCGGGTAGATCGCTTTCTATTGCTCTGTGCAAGGAGGACTTATACTCTTTCAATTCTGTAAAACAAAGGAGGTATAGAATATTAATGAAGCTTTGTGTTTGTAGGATTTTAATATGTGTACTGTTTACTTGCCTATATATCTCAGCACCCGCTGTAACTTTACTTTATCCTTGCGCAATAAAAAGATTAAGTCTTCTGCATTAATACAGGAGCCCTTCTTTGAATTCTCACGTCTATAAGAAACTTCGCATGCCTTCTTCACGATTGTTCTCATTTGCTGTAAAACAACTTCTTCCACAATTTTTGCAGATTCGATTAACGGATCGCTACTGTCCCCGAATCCATGCATCATTTGACGAATTTCTGTAAACAATCACATTTACATTGTACATATTTATATTTATACGAAATAGAATTTTAATTTTTCTAATGGTTTTTAGTCAATTAATCAATGATTGAAGGGCTTACAGTATTGCAAAATTTATTGTTAAAGTTTAATGTTGTAAATACCTGTAGTGTAATTCATAGATTCGCTTCGAGCAAATTGAGAATCATTCGTCGACTTTGAAAATGATGATTCGGTCATTGTTGAGAGAACTAGTTATTTAACCTTGCTTTAAAATAATAGGATAAACACATCGGAAAACATTCCACAAACAAACAATGACAGGTGACGAGTGTCAAACGTGTGCAATTCTTCAGGTTAAGGTGTTACACATGTCATATAATAAATGTCATTGATCATTACATTCAGTTTAATCAAATACAAGATGTTGCAAAAGATCTTGTCTATTTTAATAGCACTGCATATTTTGTATAAACAATAAAAGGAGTTTATAAGGGAAGCTATGTGTTTGACTCTTACAACAAAAGATTATTCGTTTGTTTTGGAATACCTCTCAAGGTATTTCCTCTATCGGGAAAACGCCCAAGTTTGTCCTCGAATAGTTCTCACTGTCAACGCTAGATGGCGCCATTCTTTACTTTTATAAAATAAATAAAGCGTTATATATCCAAAAACAAACAACAGAACAAGCATTGCAAAATTAAAATACGGATGAGAATCATTTTTCAACCCTTAATTCTTTATTTTTTTAATAAATGAAACAAATGGCGCCATCTACCGTTGGCAGTAGGTTGGGTTTTTGGAATCCAACGTAAAATAAAAAATGTTTTCATACATTCAAATATTAATTTCTCAATTGAACAACCGACATAATGACAACAATAGCAGATTCTCCTTTAAGTTTCCTTAAATGTAATGGAGTAATTCCATTTTTAACTTGTAATAAATAGCTTCCAAGTATGATCCTGATTTTTCTGTTTCGTTTTTTAGCGTTAACGTCCTGCTTATCCAACACAATCGATGTCCATTCTATTATTTAAATAATGTCAATAAATGTATAAATAAACAGTAACACATCGTTTCAATCTGAAGTTATCTAATACCAGCTCTAATACCTCGAGAATCGTGTTATAAAAAAGAGGGAAAAATGGCGGATAACGATGTAAATGGTGATTCCGATGAAGTTCAGCAAGAGAAATCACAGAAAAAGGCAGCGAAATATGACAGCGGTGCTGCTGATTTAGAAAAAGTCACAGATTACGCAGAGGAAAGAGAAATATCTTCGTCTGACGGATTCTCATGCGTGAGTGTTTTATGCTATTCGATACTCCACGTGTTTACAATTGTCAATAACAACATTCAATTTAATTTTATTCAAAATATATATTCATACTTTAAAATTTTACTATATATATTTCTTAATTTCTTCTATACGCGATTTAATATTCACGTTATACTTACCAAAAAGAACTTACAACTTGTAAAACGTAACCTCCAAACGGTGTACACAGTTGTGTACAAACTATACGATTTATTTATTACAATAAATTCATTTATTTTAGGCGTTGAGCATAATTGGCGATCGGAGGAATAAGGAGGCCGCGGAAAAGAAAGCACGAGAAAAGGAATTGCAAAAAGTTCCTATTAATAAACAAGATGTTGATCTCATTGTAAGTCAGAGTATGATTACTGTTAGTTATTCTTATGTAAACAAAACTCATTACTTTCTACAAGTTTTACACTCTGGTAAGAGATTATTAGATTATCTATTTTCTTTTTAGATGAAAGAAATGGAAATAAGTCGAAGTGTAGCGGAACAAACACTCAGGGAACACAGAGGGGACGTTGTTGAAGCATTAATTACATTAACGAATTAACTGTACAGCATGAACTCTAAACACTTACCAAAATCTCAATTATATTGTACATTATACGGTCTTAGGAATTGTTGACTTTGGGTTATTAATATTTATTCATATATATTACAAAATATATTCTAAGTGATTCTGTATGTCTTTTGTTATTCTACCTGTTGATGCAAATACCTAACGGTTCTTTAACGAAAATGGTTTTTTATGTAACAAGGAATTGAGGGATATTTAAAATACAACGTAAACGTATTAAACACTGATTATCCATGTTATCAGGAAGTTTCCTTGAGATAAGATTGTAATCATACGTGTAAGAGCATTGAACGTTTCACTTTAAACCAATATGTTTATCTGTTTGCGAGGATTGATCTTCACGCACGAATTATTGACTTCGCGTCCGTTGTGCTCGAGTGATAGTACCGTGGTATTATCAATGTTCTTTTACATCACCTCGTCAATTTTTGTATGTAACAAATCCGTGTTGTGCAATTATTTATCATGATCACAGTGAGTGCAATAATTACTTCAGGTAAAATATGACAACTCTTACCTTGTTGTACATTCTTAGTGTTTGTGACACGCTAAACACAATGTTCTTTATATTTACAGAACTGAATACTTCATTGCTTCAGAATTCAAACGATTATCAACACAATGAGACTGAAATTTATGTTATAGATCCATCTAGAACTGAGAAATATAGTAAGATCAAACCATTACATTTACTTCTCTAACTACCAACAATTTTTCATGTACAAAAAAGGTCAAATTTTTCTTTTGTAGTGACAAGAGATTACTCGATGTCGATTGCACAAACGATTATATTTTTCTTATTTGTGTGCGGTATTTTTTTTGCAATTGTAATGTACTGCAAAGTATGCAGCAGGTAAGCGTTTCATCCGTGACTGATTGTTCTTTCAAATGAAAAAGAAAACAAGATATGCGGCTACTAATTTTACGAAGTAATGTAAATATCGTTAAACAGTATTTGCAGGGCATCTGAGTTAAGTTATAACGAGCATAGCGTATGCCAAAGTACACGCACCTGTGCGAATGTAGACTATGATTCGATGCGATGCTTCACGATTGTAGAATCAAGTGAATTAAGGGATACACCACCATCGTACAACGAAGCTTGCAGTGTTCCTCCTCTTTATGGACTGTCTTCTAACAGAGTACGTTGAATTTCTACCTTCAAGTAATTAAAATTACGAATAACGTACATTGAGCGTTATTCGTATTATCTTTTATTGTCCTACCAGCTGGTGACAGATAAATCTGTATCGTAAAATATGTCATGTGGCGTGTGGCCTCAGTTTTACGAATATAATAAATAAACAATAAACTTGTAATACGCTTTTATGTGAAAAAAAAATTGCAATATCAATTATACTCCACGTGAAACGAATAGAAGCTTATTCGAATAATCGTTCAATTGGATAAACATTTCGGGTGAATCACGATTTTTATCTGTTGTTTATTGTTCGAATAAAATGCCTATCTTTGTATAGATTTCTATTGTTTGAACAGAATGCGATTGGTTAAGCACAGTATCCCTTCCCTTTAATTGTCATATAGCATAGCTATATGGAATTGTTTTACCGATAAGAATATATAACACAAGAGAAAAAGTCATGTTTTCTCTAAAAATAGCTGAAAAAACTTGGTATAACTGTATAGATATTTTTTCAGATAGTTGTCCCTGAAGCTCCACCAGTATATTCAGAAACTCCAAAACCAGAGGACAGAGTATGTCAACCAACTAATCCAGGCTTTTCAGTTGCGCATCATGTTTGATATGTTGTAATTACTGAGTGATATTGTATAAATAAATTTAATTTTAATATTAGCCAAATGAACTATTGTTTCTTTACCTCGATTAAAGGAATTTTAAAGTTTGCCTTGAGGTAGAAGATTTTAACGATTGATACTAAGTGTAGGAAGCTTCTTCAAGGGTTAAAGGACACGCTGATACATCAGTGCGATAACCTAATGTTGTAGCTACCCCTGAATGAAGTTAGATGGAGGTAGGTTTGGATTATGATAAAGTTAAGTCTACACTGATACATCGACATATCAAGAGCCCTGAAGAAACTAGTAGAGACTTGAAATATCTTAGTCGTATGTTTTTTTTTTTTTTATTTTTAATCAGGGATAATGAAAATCACGTAAAAGTTCTCATGATTATATAATGAAAATGTCATTTATTTGATGTGGTGCAATGACTTAAAGTAAATGGAAAAATGAACGTTTGTATGAGCTGGGTTCGATGAACAGCAGCCGTGTACTTCGAGAAGCTACCACTGCTGAACTATTCGTTACAAAAAGCTTTCGAGTTTAAATGCAATATACAACGGAAGTGTGTATCAGACAGCAACGCAGTAGTAGCTAGCGCGACACGAACATGCTGATTTTCATGATGAGGTAACACTTGTCTTACTTGTACTTAGTTTATCAAATTATCCAGTCATACGCTCATGCAAATTGGTTCAAAGAATTGCATCTAATATTTTTTCGAACTGTCGTACAGATTAATATTAGTTTCGACTTTTTTTCTTTTTTTTTTTTTAGGAAAAAGACATTCAACATTACGAGTTTCATGAGATATTCGCCGCACAGTCCCAAAGATAGAATGGGTAGAATGGACGTAGATTTTCTTTTCTTTTTTTTTTGTTTCTTCATCTGTTCAAATTTTAAAATCTGAGCGAGCACGGCCAAAATCTGTTCCTTAAATCGCTTACATTTATTTTTTGCTATTTATTTTCCCCCACGTATTCTATCGTTTCGATTAAGCTCTAACGATCTATGACTGAAATAAACATCGTGTAAAAAACGGTGGAAAATCGTTCCCTAACTATGTTTCTCATAGGATCCATTTTTTTGTTGTTGTTTCCTTTATCACTTAATCTCGATAGAAACACATTCGCGCCGTGGTAACGACGAAATGCACGTAACATGTCGAGATCAGTGGGACACAAATACGTTCTAATCGTATTAATTTGTCTGTTATTACATATTACATTTACTTAAAGCATTGCTAGTGTTTCAAGGAACATGAGTTTAGCACAGTCTGTAAAATAGAATAAATTATAGTTGGTTATTGTACCCTTCATAAAAGTATGGTTCCATTCGGTTCAGTTCTTATAAAATACAGTAGATATGTACAGTAAAAATCTTAAAATCGAAAGGGACGCTAGATTTGGGACTGTCCGGATTAGCGACCGTTTCTTAAAAGATAAATTCACTGGCTGCCAGGATCGTCAGAAGTTCTAGAAAGGTTGTGATACAATTGCGGTAATTACAGTGGTCTTATCACAGAACATGTATGGCATTAAATCGTCAATATCATTACTCCTGTAATGGTATGGTATTTCTCATATTTAAAACATTCGGTAAAGCTAGGTCGCAGGATCAGGAAGCCAGTACAGTACTAAATGATGATTATTGTTTGCCTTCTTGGTTGCCCATAATTCAGATCATTGACCACACGAATTCGCAATTCATTAATTAATTACATAAAAAACGATTAATATTTTTTCGTTCTATATAATTGACTAACTTTTATTTATACAACTTCTTAGATTCATCCATCATCTCTCGTTTTTTTTTTTTTTGTTTGTTCTCATTTTCGTGATTCGCCCCATTATTTTCTTTCTAATAACGTGCCATCGACTCATTTAATGCGGCTCTCGTAACATCTCTAATTAATACATGTATCCTGCGCACAAGTACGATAGACATTTCAATAATAATCAACATAAAATTCGATAAATTATGGACAACCCTAAATTTAATACAATAATAATAATATAATAATAATAATAATAATAATAATAATTCGAATCTATCACTTCTTCTACTATGCAATACTCGAGAAAACAAAACAAACTGTGCCTAGTGATAAAGGGGGGGGGGGAGAGAAAAAGGCCGCATTAGAGGGAGGGGGACGTAGGGCGGTATCTGCAGACAAAAAATATACAAAAATACGGGGCACAGATTGCGTAGCATTAATAGTAATCATAGTAGTAGTCGTACATGTTGAGAGAAAGAGATCATAAAAAACACTAACTAGAATCATTTTCTCCATTCCGGAAGAGTTTGACGTTCATCATTTCCTTGTTTTTATATAACTAAAAATCACTATCGGTAGTAAACATAGTATCTAACTTTTCTCTTGCTCGTTGCACAACGAACAAGCGTGGGACATCGTTTGATCCGTTTCATTTTTTTTTTTTCTTTTTCGACAAAGGAACAAAATGTTTTAATCGTCTGGCCGACGTCTATCACAACTTCCTTCGTGCATTGTGTCTCTCTCTGTGTGTTTATGTACGTGTATATCTGTGTGTATGCGCTTCGTGTACGTGTAATATGTATGTTGTAGCAATTTCAGCGAGTTTCAATCTCGCCTTGGTCCACTGGCTGCTTTTATATCTTTCAATACGGATGGTTTAGCGATTCCAGATTATCCTCTTGTGGTAGAAACGAAAGCAAATCCATGAGTGACCCTAACGATGCGCATTGACAAATCGCTGACAATTCAGTGGCATTGTAGAATGAAAACACACGCACAATGCAAAAAGAGTACCATGTCGTGTCCCGTTGTCCAAACCCTGGTTCCAACAATTCATTATCATTATCATCTTAATTTTTCCCCTCACACCCGTCGTGTTCCCCACTACGTTCTGTGATAGACACTTCTCCTCCAATGTCGACGACTCACTGAATTACAAGAGAATCTCTCTCCCTGAGCACAATCTATGCTTTCTTCTTGCTCCGAACTGGCCGAACCGGTTGCCCTTCCCCGTGAACCACTAACACCAGCATGAAAACCATGAGATAGTCCCTTCGACGCAGTTCCTTTCGAGTGGACCAGAGGATGGCGCACTAGGAAACATTTATTTAGAACACTACTCGTATCACTGTACACAAAAAGTCATGAGGGATGCAAAATAGGCGGGGGCGATGTGGAGGTCGTGCCCGGAGTTAACGGTGACTGTTTTCAGCTCTGTTTCACTCGTTTCCTGGGCGGTCCGATAGGTGGTATCTGTTGGGTGGCCAATGCTCGAAACGCTTCCGCTATGAGATGCGGATGAGAGTTCACCATCGACTTGAAACCTGCCGTGTCCATCACGTCTGTCGCGTGTCTGAAACAAAAAAAAAAAAAAAAACGTGCAACTTCAAAATACAATTCTTCCAGTGGTTTTTCGTTCGAACCCCACACAGAGACACAGAGAATCAAATTTAGCGGTTCTATTTGTTTCATCAGTAATTTTCTATTAAAAATTAGGTTGCGTCCTTTGGATGACGGTCTATAAAAGGGTTAAGTGTAATATTTCAATTATTGGTAGAATAATCACTGATAAAGCAAACGAAGGCATTACATTTTATTCGTATTTGTCGAATTACGACATCAAATTTTATACCACAATGAACAAAATTATTTTCCGCTCGAGTTCGAACATTTTCTAGGCTATCCGCGTCCCTCCGTCTCCAAAACGAAAACTTACGTATTAATGAAGTCTATGGCTTGCGCCTTGAGTTGATCAGCGCTATGAAGATCAGCAAGAATGAGGATATCGGCTGCGTTCTCGATGGCTAAACTCGTGCACAGTGCTTCCTCGCACATTACCTTCAGCCTCTCTAACGCGTATTTATCCGCCGCCGCCAGCAAATCGTCCGCCATTTTTTCCAGATTCGCCGCCTTTCCCGTGTAAATGAATCGCAGCATTTCCCTTAAAACCTCGTGGTCCACGTCGGTGATGTCCACGCGGTTCTGTTTCCTCTCCTCCATCTCGTGCTCGAACATCGCCGAGAAGACCGGACTTCGTGCTGGATAACGAAATCAAACGGTCAGTCACTTTGTGAATATTTGAGGTATTTGAGGTTTCGTAGTGCGATCGAAAAGGAAGAAAACGATTATTTGTATTTAAGGAGAGTATGGCTCGTGGTCATCTTTTTATAGTTGTCTTATTCAATTATCTCGAAAACTAACAGTTGTAGGTAAGAAGTACACTCTACGTTATCGACTTATATTTAAACAAAGAATCGCTTCTGTTTCGGTCGCATCACGATTTACGTTTGATTCGCGAACTTACCCGCAAGTATGGCTTTGTGCGCCTGAAATTCCCTCCCGCAGACCGTTAGCGTGACGTCGCTGAATTTTTGGTTTTCGAATAGTAACCCCAGGTCGTCGGGCAGCCGGCATTCCGGGACTTTGAATTGTATAGTGTTGCTCTGTCCAGAAATGTTCACGCTGTCCGCCACCACGCTGACCTGAAACGTTTCCAAGCGTTATAAATCTCGTCCAGGTACCGGCTAGCAAAGACGAGTATTAAACAATTAACATACAAAGGTATATACCTCACAGAATATCGTGAGTTTATCGTCGGGCAGGAGTCCGTTCGCCTCGTCCAAGAGGAAGTCTCTCCTGATGAACTTCTTGAAGCCCCAATCTTTACCTTGGACGAACCTGTAAGCACGTTGGCTCTCTGCAAGCAGAAAATTCAGACGCTTTATTACCCATGACCGACACGGAAACGCTTTTACCCCCGTGCAATGCCCGGGCGCGCAAGCACTCGATTTTAACGGTTTAATCTATCAACGCTGCTTCCTATCCCTTTTGAATCTTTCGAGGAAATTCTAAGGCGTGGAACAAAAAATATACGAGCGTAGGAGTTTGTTTTTAGTTAAATTTGTTAGGTCGAGTAAATTGCTTTCTAAAATTTTCAAAGCCCTCTCTTCTCTCTTTGTAATGGATACGAAATTTCTATTATTTTAAAAATGTTATTGTATATATAACTAATAGATTGTATATATAAGAAATAGATATTTATGTGATTATCAGCACAATGGTCAACGAGAATCTTGAAAATAGATTGTATGGTTACGGTTAATGTTAAACTTACCCATTGCTTTGGTTTCTTCTCTTTTGGCATTAAGAATAGAAAATTTGAACTTTGCTCTGACTTCTGATTTGTTGCACGAAACGAGAAGGAGATACAGAGACAGGTAGTCTTTGCTCTCCTCGTCCAGACCCTTAGGATTCACTCTTAGGCACCTAGAACCAATTACCGGTAATGTGAATTTCATGTCGGTCCGCGAGGACCGCGCTTCGAGATCCACGTACATCGTTTACTCTCCCGGTTCTTTTATTACTTTACTGCTCGCAAGAAGGTGTATAACGAAGTTTCGTATCACGGAACAGTGTATCAATATTAAATCACCTCCTCATTATTAAACGAGCATTTGATACTTGAATTAATTCTAGATAGGAAAAGAAAAATAACGCAAAACTATTTTTCTGCAATTTTTTTTATACAAAAAAAAAAATATACTACGTGTAAATATTGTGTTAAAAGTAGTTTAAAAAAAAAAAAATGTCGAATAGTTGTATCGAGGCAATATTTTTACCGTAGGAATAATTCAATAGAATGTTAATACAAATGAAATTAATTAATTGTGAGTTTAAACGTGAAAAATAGTTTATAAAATTCGTATGCAATGCAAAGATTCGCGAGCGAGGATTCTAATGAATTCGTGAAAGGTACTCTCGTCCCTTCAACGCGATTAGGTTCGCTGACAAACGGGTTTAATCAACCGGATCTTACCATTTTAATTTATCGTTGGCCCCTGCTGAGAAAGTGGACGACTTTAACACTTCTCCCATTTCCTCCCGGCAAAAGCTGAAGTTATTTATCGTCCACATGTAGCTGAACTTAACCACCTTCACCTGTGCACATAAGACCTTCAAATGCAACACCACGTCAGAGTGTGTCCCGTGGAAATTAGCTTAATTTATCTACACGCTAAGGGCTACGCGAAACGTTTATTCGGCGGGAACGGTTATCAGAGAAATTTCCTCCTGGTGGCATCCGGTCTCGAATATTTCAACACGTCGATACTCGACAATCCAACAAATAAAAACCTATAACTCGTAGTTTCACGAAAGAGATTATTATCAAACGCTCGAGGATTATACGTTGACGACAAACGAATTCTATGTTTGGCAAAAAGTATATCGCAGATTTTACGCATTTACGATGGAAATTAATTAGCTGTATGCGTCTACTCGAAACGAGTTAGTAATATTATTTTATTAATTAATGGATGTGTACTCTCCGTATGCTTTTCACATTAACGTAAGTCGTAAATGCATATCCTGAAAGATATTTTAAAACCTGTTGGATAAAATTAAACATGGCGCGCAGATCCACAGATAGGTATACAGGGTGTCCCAAAAGTCGGGGAGGAGCCGGAAACGGGGGGTAGCTGAGACGATTCTGAACAACAATTTCCTTTGCAAAAATGTCGGATGGCGCTTCGTTAAGGAGATATTAAGCGAAAACCCCGACCAATCAGAGCGC